>NW_009260791.1:4101897-4157686 GCF_000687185.1 Egretta garzetta
CTCCTGTCCCGGAGCTCTTCTCGACCCGCGTCGTTGTGCCACTGCCAGCGGCTCTGACGGGGGTGCCTTGAGAAATGGGTAAAGCTACGCAAAAATTGTGTTTAGGCAGGCCTTGTTGCATTTGAATATATGTTTTTTAATTTAGGTGGCTTATTACTTATTCTGGTTGTTAAAAAAAAAAAAAAGCCCTTAGTGAACAAAACTGGGAGAGCAGGTTTGGAGGATGGCTGTGTTTGAGTAGTGAAAATGAGGTTCTTAATGTCAGTTTGACAACTTGTGGTTGCTTTGGATGAGCATTAAGTCATATTCGTATATTTTGAGTTCCTCCTTGGAACTGAAACAGATTTGTACCCAAAATGCTGATTTTGGCATAAAAAAATAAAGGCTTATTATTAATCTCTTATTTTACCAGATTATTAGTGCATAAAACCCTGAAAGAATAGTTTTGTTGTAAGAAAAGTGCACAGTGAACTGTACTGATTTAGTGGTAGTTAAATACATAGTCATATGGGGGACTCTGATCTCTCTTTACTGGAACTCTTAAAATGCTGCAGAGAGAAATGTTTTGATTTTGTTTGTATGTGCTTCCAAGGATTAGTGGATATTATTTAGGTGATCTTCTGTATTGGGACGTATTTACACGTGGTGTGTAAATGTTTAAAGGTGCTGAGATGAAGGAGGAGCTTTTAGAATAATCTGTTTTGGAGAAACTATTGTTATTGTGCAGTTGCTTCTAGAAGTGTTTCAAAATAATGTAATTTCAAAGTAATGTGTTTCAAAACTGTTTATTCAGCTATGGGATAGCTTTCCAAATGGTGTATCAAACATGTTTGATATGTTTAGTGGTTAGAAAGTCCTAACTGTACTCTTGCATCCAGTCAGAGTAATTACATAAATAATATTATTTACCTGAGAAGCAAGCCTTCATAGTCTGGTGCAGTCAGCCTGTGACTCTTCATGCAATTCAGTTGTGGCTTCTTTGTGTGACATGGAGCGAGATTGCTGTGATTGCTGGAGGGGCACGTTCAGCCTCAGCAGCGGGAGGAAGTGAGCCAGGAGGGACTGCTGGTCTCATCTGGGTGTCCTATCCTGCAGCAAAGCTAAAGCAGTGACACCCCAACGTGGGAGCTGTTGCTGTTCAGCTGTCCTGAAAATTAGTTCTCTGTGGTTTTCTGAGGTGGGTGATACGTATTTTGTGGCATTCAGGTGTATGAAGGCTGTTACGTTGTCTGTAGGTCAGAAGGGTTTGCTGTTTTGGTCTAATGTAATGCACCTCCACGCCTATCCCAGAAAATGTGCCTGGATAGCTACGACACTGCTATCGAAACTGAATGTAACTTGTCAGACCTTGAGTTTCACATATGATGTATTATGAAATAGGTAAGCTTTATTGGCTCTTGGAGAGGAAGAAAAGATGGAGGAGAACTGGATTATTAGCAGGTTCTGCCTACTGAATAGGAAATGCGTATCTTACTAGAAAGGAACAGTATTTAACTCAATAAACCCAACAAATCTTTTATGTATATATATGCACTTTATTAGTCACTGCACATTGGTGTTTGTACATTGGCCTCTGTGGAGCAGTAACCGAGTGGTAAAAATAATACCTGTGTAAAACCATTTCTAGTGTGGCTAGAGTAAAATGTGGAGAAAAGGCTTTAAAATCCATTAGAGAAAGTGTGAGTTCATGTTGTGGTGTATGGAGGTGGAGTTGGGGGACTTTGTAGCAGGTGCCTGTGGGATGGCTGAAATGGCCTTTAAGTTGCAATTTTCTCAGTCTTCTCAGGAGATAATTTTAAAAGAAGGAGGGGTTATTCAGTTTGTGGTTATAACTGAGACTGTTGCTTCACACAGGTTGTTGTATCAATACCCTGTTTTTTAAGAATAATGTTTCTTCACTTTTTGCACAAAACACTGGTGGATTTTGATGTGTTTGGAGAGAAATTTCTAAAATTCTAGATCCTTTTCAGATACCAGGCTGTTTTTTCCTCTCTCCGCTGAATTATCTTCTGGCTCTAATCCCTCTGTACTAATTATGATTTCCAGATATTCTCTCCCCTTGCATTTGCTCATTTTTGTTCCCTGCCCAGTGGCCTTGTTCAGCCCGATGGCCTTGCAGCAACTTGAGTAAAAGTGAAGGTGGAAGTGCTCTTTTGTGCAAAGTCCCGTGTGGCTCCCTGTGTTGCAATTGCCATGACATGAAGATTTGCTCCTAATACCAGTAAATCATTAAAATGTTGGCAGACTAATTATCGTAGTATTTCTACTACAGCATGGAGATAAGTGATAGTGATTGCACCTGTGGAAAACTTTAAGAGAAGGGTACTCTACAGAGTTAAGTTTGCCTGTCAGCTTGTCAGCTTTACAGGAAGAATTTGAGACTGCTTTTTGTCGCTTTCATCACATGCTGACAGTTGAATATTTCCTAACGATATTAACTGTGAAATGTGGGACTTCTCTGTGTTCTGTTGTTGTTGTCAATCTGTTTTGTTAAAAGTCAGCATTAGAATCAAATTACTAAATTAAACTATAATTTAAAAAAACCTGAAAAGTTTTTAACTATTATATAAACTAAAGATGCAATGTTATTATAATTTCAGTAAAGAGAATTGGGTCTTTAGAAGTGGAGTTTTCCAGGAGTCTTCTGTAGCATATGTAATTGCTGGGCTAAGAGGGTTGTCAGTGTGTTTGTGCGAATTCCTGATTTAAATCTCAATTCAGGGGGATTCCTGCAGGTCTAAAGCTGTTCATTAACTTAGTACAGTCTAAAATGAGACCTAGGAGTATTTTCCCAGGCTACCTCTTAGGTGGTTCATTTAGACCTCTCCAGTAAATTCTTAATTAATAGGCAGTGGGAGTTTAGATATCCTAGTTGCTGGAAAAACCTGTGTAACTTACGTATTATAAAATGTACTGGGAAGCATACAGCAGGTATTCAGGGAAAGTGCAGATATAGCTGAGTGTTGGCTTTAAAAGGGGGAAAGGGGGTCTGCGTGGGGGTGTGCTTCTTGCTGCCTTTCCCAGATGTTCACAGGCTCCTGTTGAGCTTTTCAGATGTGTCTGTGTTCCCCAGTGCTCTAGCTTCTGAGTAACTGTAGCTGAAAATTTTGAAAGCCTTAGGTTGGTGCCCAAATGGTAAATTTGAGTTCAAATAATTGGTGAAAGATGCGTCTTGAAATATAATGGAGTGTAATATGACACATGTACTTCTTAAAAAGTTATTTCTTAGCACTGCTATAGGAATGTACTCTTGTGGAATATAGTGTTGTTATTCCTTTATATTTGCATATAGGCCACATGAAGAGTTACTGAAAATGGTTAATTATGGTTACAAAATTCTTAGAAAATTTGACATAGCAGAAGACTTAAAACAATTACACTTAGAAATACTTTTTGCTATTTGATTCTTAAAGAAATCAGAGGATTAAACAGTTTGCAAGAACAAATGATTCTTGAATAATGAGCAGAATGAATAATTAAATGTATTAGTGAAAGGCCTTAAAGCAGTGTATTTTTTTGTGTGGTTTTGTTTTTTTTTTTTTTTATAGTGTGTGAGGGTGCTACATGTTGTCCACTCTGACCTACCTTAGAATTACTGCTTTAGTTGTAACATTTCTTGCCTGTGTTTGTTGCTTGAGTCAAGAAGTGATCAAAAGATGGACTATTTTAATACTATGTGTTTAACTTGCACCATGTCAAATATTTGTTAATTTGAAGAGGCTTCTGCATCCTAGGAGTCTTAAATTTCTGTTTCACCTTGTAATTCTGTACGTTGCTTTTAGGATTTTAGAAGCACTGTTCAGTGTTTATTGATTGTAACTCAGTTACAGTATTTGAATGTGTGACTGTCATTAAGTGCATTCAATTTTTTGCAGTTAAAAATGTTTGCACTTCAACATTCTGCTAATGGTTCTCTCTTTATTATAGTGATAAACAGTGAAGTTGACCATGACAACCTTCCTGGAATTTATCCAGCAGAATGAGGACAGAGATGGAGTTAGATTCAGCTGGAATGTTTGGCCTTCGAGTCGTCTTGAAGCCACGAGAATGGTAGTCCCAGTGGCTGCCCTCTTCACGCCTCTAAAAGAACGGCCAGACTTGCCTCCTATTCAGTATGAGCCAGTTTTGTGCAGTAGGACCACGTGCCGAGCTGTTCTGAATCCTTTATGGTAAAGCTAATATATACGTTATGATAGTCTTTTTCCTTACAAACCATCTTTAGAATAGTGCCAGTTAAACTATGCAAAAGATGTGGTGTGTGGAAGTTCAAGTACTCCTCACACAAGTATACAGCTCAAACTTCTAGATCTTAGAAGTTTCTGCACGTAGATTTGCATATATAACATATATACTTGAAACATTGTTTTCATTTAACTAGTCTTTTCAATGTCCTTAATTTGATTAATGATTAGGTATGTTATTTTTCTGGCGCTACACATCTTGTGAGTTAGTATACTCCTGCATTTTGCCTCTATAAAATAACTAGGGTAAAAAGTTACTATGCTATATCTTTTTAACTATTGGGCCCTAATATCATGTAATTTCCAAGTAAAATAAACTATATTTATTACTGACCTTAGTTCATTTGTAGACCAAAGCAGGTTAGCTGATTTAGTTTACCAAAACAGAAACTGAAAGTTGTGATGGATGGATGGATGGATGGATCAGAAGTAGGCATGAGAGAGGGTGAAGGCTATTGGAGCTAAAGGGTGATATTGGTATATGCACGAATTACTGTGGCCTAGTCATGGATAAGTTTAGCTTGGAAGCAGAGGAAGTTTTTCAATTGAAAAAAAGTGTTATTTTCACTAGAGAGAGAGCTGTTAAGTTGGAATGTGTTTTTTAGGGCATAACATATATTCAGGGTAGTCCCAGACTCTGGCAGTTAATAGGCATAAGGTTGAGAAAAGAGAAAAACGCAACGGTAGGGGGACTTAAAATGATTTGCCTAAAACTATACAGAAAGTCTCTAAAAAAGGTGCTGAGTCTGTATTCTTAAATTTATTATTTGCTTCTTTTCCTTGAAGACCATTCTTCTTCTCTAAAGACAGTAATTTGCCTGATACGTGTATGTAAGACTACACTTACTTTGAATTTGTAATATGGGTATTTAGGAGACAGTGCATTAGGAGGAAGCTTTCTGAAAGTCAGTGTGGTTTTGGAAAATTAAAAGAAACTTACTCTAGGGTCAGTGGAGGAAAAAGAATTGTTCGTGCTATATAAACTTTCTTATTCTATTTTTATAGCCAAGTGGATTATCGAGCAAAACTCTGGGCTTGCAACTTTTGTTATCAGAGAAATCAGGTAAGAAAAAGAAACATTCAGGATATAGAATATTTTTTTATAAGGTAAAATTGAAAATCCTAATTTTTCAAGTTGTAGTTGCAAACTGAAATTGACAGTTAAAAGCATGAGCATGCAGGGATATCTTCAGAGATTGCATTGAGATTTTTTTCGTGACAGCAAGAGTGAACATCTGTTGCAGAGGAAAGTACTCCATACGTATGTTTTTGTAGAAGTTGTAATCTTTTGTTTATACTTAATTTCTGTTTTTTTATTTGCAGTTTCCTCCTACCTATGCTGGCATATCTGAAATGAATCAGCCAGCTGAACTTTTACCTCAGTTCTCCAGCATTGAATATGTAGTACAGGTAAAATCATTGAATGAAATCTTTAACATCTATAACCTTGCAATATACAAAAATAATTAATTTCAGTTTTATTTCTTCCCTGTGTTTTAATGTCTGTGAGTCTCTATGTGCTTGTTAGTAGATTGAACATATATGTCCTCAATTGGAAAGGGAAAACATAACTTTTTATAAGACCACAAGGATGTCTAATAAGATTGGTTAAAAAAACAAAAGTGAGGGCTCTTCTAAAAGCAATATTTCTGTTAGGCCTGTTTCTTTACCAGAAGTTTAATTTGTGTTTGTGCTGGGGGTGTGCTTACTGCTGTTGCTTGCTCAGACGATTTCAGTTCAAATTTGTCTGACTGTTGATTCATCTCTCATCAGTCACTGGAATTTAAGTTGAATGATCATGAGTTAGTTTTAGAGCTAGCTAGTTTAGAAACAACAGCTCATACATACTCAATTCAGGTGTTTGAATTTTAATATTAATCCTTTTTTAGGATAGAAGTTACTTGAATAGAAATAAAAAATGGGCCTACAAGCCAAAACCACAAACATTTGCAATTGCAAATTTGTAATCTCTAAATTCCATTTTTGAGGATTAAAATTCGTAAGACTTCAGTGAAGCATTCAGATCATGAAGAGTGAAGGCTGAACAGAATCTCTACTTTCTGCCAACTCTTGTAATGCAAAGTAAAGGGGATGTTTGCTCATAGTACAGCAAAATTAGTTTAAAAAGAATAAAACAGAACTGATGATCTCTAGAGTGAAGTTATGAGGTGAATTGCCACAGAATGTTATCAGGTTGGAATATTTTATAATTGTGAATAACTTTGTGACTGTTGCATTCACTTTGAGCAATAAAAATTCATTATGTATTGAAAGATTTATATAATTGACACATGCTTCAGAACCATCATGGCATCCTGAAAGTAGTTTTTTTTTTCTTCTGTAGTAAGCATTTCATTTTTGTGCACAGTTTGTTGTGGTAGATGTTTCATTCTCCTTTAGCTCCAATACTGATTACTACTTGAGGGGAGGCATTAGATGGAAAGTTGACATTATTGGTATTATTAAAATTAAAACTTTTATAAAATGTACTTTATTTGTTCCATTTTTGATCTTGTAAATATTGCAAGATTTGTTTTTCATGTGATTATATTTGTGTTTCTTAAAGCGTGGTCCTCAGATGCCTTTGATATTTCTTTATGTTGTGGACACATGCATGGAAGATGAAGACTTGCAAGCTCTGAAGGAATCCATGCAAATGTCGCTTAGTCTCCTGCCACCAACTGCGTTAGTAGGTCTCATTACCTTTGGCCGAATGGTGCAAGTTCATGAGCTTGGCTGTGAAGGAATTTCCAAAAGTTATGTCTTCAGAGGAACAAAGGACCTATCTGCAAAACAGCTGCAGGTAATGCACAAAAGCAAACAAAAAGAAATCATCAAGATGATGGTGTTGAAGAAATTCAAATAGTTTTTAAATAAACTTTGTAATAAAATCTTGTGTATTTGACTACAGGAAATGCTAGGGCTTACAAAAGTAGCTGTTTCACAAGTTGGTCGGGGTCCTCAAGTGCAGCAGCCACCACCTTCTAACAGGTAATATGCTTAAAACATCTAAAAAATATGCCTTGAATACACTGATTTACTGGAAAACTTATATTTTAAGACAGTAGAAATAGTTACCTGACAGTCAAACCTTTTGATCGGGCACAAATTTACTAGGAGACTAATGGTTATAGCCTGTTTCTTTCCTACAGTTTGTACTGGCAAGCAAAGACTTAATGGGTGATAGTAAAATCATCTGGACGATGCTTTGGAAATATTCTGAGACAACATTACATAGGCATGTTATAGATATGTAAATAATGATGCTTCTGTTGGTTGGTGTGCTGGAAAGAGTTAATAGCTGCTTTAGTGCCCCTTTCTTATGTGGCTGTCCAGTTTTGCCTTCCCTTTTTCTCCCTCTTCCATTCCTCTCCACTCCCCTTCTGTGTCTCATTTGGAAATTGTGGGTTGGTGTTTGATTCTCCTGTGTATCCCACTGTGACATAGAAGAAATTGATGAAATGATAAAAAAGAGAGACAATTTTGCAGTCTCTGCCTTCCAATAAATAGCTGCATTTGTAGACAGTCTGCAGCAGGGAGCAAGAAAAATTCTCTACAAGTTAACGTTTCTTCTGATCTTTGATTTTCACTGAAGTAGTGAAACTTGAGTTTGTTTTTGAGATTCACAGGTCATTATCTGTTGTGATCTTTTGACTAGATGGGGTTCTTTCTGGATGGTGGTGATTAAGTTAGCAAGTTCTTGTTTTACAAGCACTTCAATAAACTTCTTAAGCTGAGTGTGCCGTGTATACAGTAATACCGAATTGTGTTATCTTGGTGAGGCAGAGACATTGCTGTGAATCCAGACTAGAATCTAGAATTAGGCATTGCTAAGATATGTGTGATATATTGCTGGTGAGCAACTGATAGAATTTTTATTTAACAATTTGGACCAGATGACCTCAAGGTCCCTTCTGACCCAAAACAGTCTATGATTCTGTGATTTGAGTCTAAACTAATTCCATGTCTTTGTTTACAGATTTTTACAACCAGTGCAGAAAATTGATATGAATCTTACTGATCTTTTGGGTGAACTCCAACGGGATCCTTGGCCTGTTCCACAAGGAAAACGGCCCTTACGTTCTTCTGGAGTGGCTCTTTCCATAGCTGTAGGGCTCCTTGAGGTAATAGCTTTAACTACAGTTGTGCTAATATGTAATTAGATCATCTTGTTGCAGAAAAGCTGCCAAAATCAGTATGTAAAAACCTTAGTAATTGATGCATATTAGGTTTGTACGATGATTCTGATGGATGTCATTCTTTACGTATATAGAGTAATTGTAGGTCTCTACACATTTTAATGAGGCAAAATTGAGACTTTGGATTAACAGTGGATTTAAGTTTTTGGAGGGAAAAAATACAGTTATTCTTAGAATCCTATCAACATGATAAACACCTGCATAGCTATTTCTTTTGTTCAATTTGTAGCAAAACCTGATGGTTTTATTTGTCTTTTGTTTCCTGCAGTGCACTTTTCCCAATACCGGTGCACGTATAATGATGTTCATTGGAGGACCAGCTACACAAGGTCCTGGCATGGTTGTAGGGGATGAATTGAAGTTACCTATAAGATCGTGGCATGACATTGAAAAAGACAATGCTAAATATGTTAAAAAGGGTACTAAGGTAAGAGATGATCATGGGTGATATTTTAGGCATCTTACCAGTAAGTAAACATTTACATTGCCTGGTACTGTAAAGTACTGTTAGTAGTAGCAAGCATATAAAGAGGTGGGAATTGTGTGGCTTTGTTTACCTGTCTCTGAATAGTGGTACGTCTTCAGGAATTTCTTCAGAAATTTCAGTATATTGAGTTAGGACTTTGTCTAGCTTTACATTAAAGTTCTTTGGAGGGATTCCCTGGTTTAAGTCACAGAAGATTCATGTGACTAAATAATCTATCTAGAGTAAGGCTGTCTGCTTCTAAGACAGCTGCTCAGAACTCTCCCTGTGGCTGGGGGAGGGTTGGGCAGTAGAGGTTAGGCATAGTTTGTTTCATCCTACGTGTACTTTTGGATGGGTGAACTGCATCCAAAACGTGTTGAATTCATCTTAACTGATTATAATGGGAGTTTAAATGATTAGCTCGGTTGCAGGCGCCTGTCATTCTAGATGCTTGAGATTGGAAAGGTAAATTCAATTCTGTGTGTTAGGTCTAGTACTTAATGCAAAGTTTAAAAAGAAAAGATCAAGGTAATTTTCTAGTTTAAATAGCAACCACTGGTCTGTCTCATGTGAGTCAGGTTCTCATCTGGTCAGTAAAAACCCATAGGTGTTGAAAATTCCAGTCTTAATTTTAACTTCAGGAAAAAAATATTCTCTTAGTTTGTATTAGAATATGATGTGAATAAAGTCTGATAATGTTGGTTTAGAAAAATTTTGGAAGTTTAGGATTTAATATGAAGATGAGGAGAGTTCATGTTACAAATTGCTATGAACTGTATTTTCATCTTGGATTTAGCATTTTGAAGCCCTGGCTAATCGGGCTGCAACAAATGGTCATGTTATTGACATATATGCATGTGCATTGGATCAGACTGGTCTTCTGGAGATGAAGTGTTGTCCCAACTACACTGGGTATGTGCCTATTCATTTTTAAGTAGTTTATGAAGGTGTAGGGGGCTTTTTGTTTGTTTTTGTTTTTGTTTGTTTTTTTTTTTTTAATTTTAAAATTGTTTAACAGGAAGCACTTACCAAAAACAGTCTGCTACTTTAGGAAAACAAACCAACCAACCCAAAAACCCCCCAGAAACCTACTCTGATATACTGCGATGGTTGCATTTGTACCAGAATTTCGGAATTTCTCAGCCTCTGGCAAATTTGTCACCATAATTGTGGGTTTAATCAGAAGGGGGCTTGATTTTATTTTTTTTTTTGTGATCTATTTGAGGCTTAAATAACACAGATATCTTCTAAACAGTCAATTTTCTCTATGTACTGTTGCTATTTTTCTTTTTCAGTGTGCTTACATGTAAGCTGCAGGTTTCAGTAAAGATAAAGACCTGTCATCCTTCTTTTTCTTGCTCTTCGGAGTGGTACAAAACCCTGTGTTATTCCTTCTGTCTTGTTTATGCCCTTCTATATGCTGTTGTTCATAGGTTCAACTACTGTCTGAGGTGATGATCAGGTACATCTGTTGCTCCTGATTTTTGCTCCCTCTATCCAGTTCCATGTTTCAGACGTAGTCTTGTATTCCCTCTAGCTTCTCTTGCTATCAGTTCATTTTAACAGGATCAAAGCAAATTCTAGTCTTTCTCATGAAGCCACTTCCCTATTTTCTGTGGATGACACCCTCGCCCTTCCTCTTATGCAGATCTACAGTCTGGGATAACTTTTGACTCTTGCTTGCATGTTAAGTACCTCATTAATTTTGTAAATCTTGCCAGTTCTTCCTCCATATTTTTTCAAAGTCTGTCTCTTCTTTCTCTTTCTGAAAGTCTTTTCTATGCTCATTTCATCTTTGCTAGTATAGCCACCTGCTTTATGTACCATTTGATTTTTAGGTTAGACTTCGTATTCGGTCTGGATGCTTTTGCCAAGCTCATTTTTCTTGCTTGTTTTTGTTAGCTGTGTCAATACCAACTGCAGGTGAAATTAAATGAAGCATCTTTGCTTATTGGTTTAATAACTGCTGTATCTGTGGGTAAGGAGCCTTCTTAGTTGCCTGTCAATACCTTCATATGACAGGATCCTAAGCACATGCTACGTATCTAGGCGTACCAAGAAGAACGAGATGCAGCCACAGGCTGTGACGAGCATATGCTGCTGAGTTTCAGGCCAGCTTGGCTGCGCTAGTCGCTGCTGGATTGCTTCTTTTCAGAGGTGTGTTTGTATAGCCTTAGTATGGGAGTTCCCACTGCTTAGGATCTTTAAGTTTATGACTTTACCTGCACATTTGATTCCTCTTCCTTTTCTGCATCAAACTCAAGCTGTATTTTTCTGTGTACTACAGTGTAATTTTGCTCTTCCTCTCTGTTGTTGTGACTCACCTTACCCTGTTTCTGCTCTTCCAGCAAAACTAGCCTTAATGTATGGTTTGTCCATTTCTTTTACAGCTGTTCCTATTTTCTGTTTGGTTACATCCTACATATAGGGAGGGATTTCTGATTCTGCCCATGTCTGTTGTCTTCTGTCTTCAAGTGTCCACTTGAAAACTTGTATCTTTTGGGTGCAATATTTGACCTATTAACATATTTTACTAATATTATTTAATTAATATTTTTGGATTAATAACAATAGGATCTCTCATTACTATTTCCTAAATGCAGTAAATGATATTTCACGATGAGTGGCAACTGTTGCAGTTACATCCACAGAATATTGCTAAGCATAAAACCAAATTGTGCTTCTTGAGCATAGATTTAAGCCTGAAATAATGAGTGAACTACTGAGAATAAAATGGTGCGGTAATAGGTTTGGAATATTGAACATTAGGAGTAGTTATAATCACAATGACCTTAAGGTGCTGATTGGGCAAGAAGCTCACATGTAGAATTCATCCCAAACATTGTAGCAAAATATTAATTTAATGATAGTCCATTTTAAGAAGGCAAAAATGTGCCTCACCATGAACTGTCATTAGTATTAGCCTTTAGAAATAAGCTATATATATCTCATGTGCTAAACTATTTCATAGTAAGTAATCTGTTCTAACCTGAGGCTTTTGTTTGTTTGTTCTTTTTGTTGTTGTTGTCTAGAGGCTACATGGTAATGGGAGACTCTTTCAATACATCTTTATTCAAACAAACCTTTCAGAGAGTATTCACAAAAGATATGCAAGGACAATTTAAAATGGGATTTGGTGGCACATTAGAAATAAAGGTAATAATAAAACATGCACTGTCTTAGTGAAACACTGGAACAGGATGGCTAAGAACTGTGAAATCTCTGCCCTTTAAGGAATTTTTAGGAACATACTAAACAGATGTGTCAGGGTTGGCTTGGACATAGCTCTTACTGCCTAGCTATCTTTTTACGCTTCTGTGATTCTGTAAATTTGAGTTAGGTATAATGTTAATTCCTTCTTACCCTGCATTCAGTGCCAGCTTAAAGGGAGACTGAACTAAAATTAACGTCTCTGTTAGAAGCTCACAATGCTGTGTGCATAGATTTTTCTATCAGTAGTGAGTCTTTAGGCTTTAGGTCCAGGTTCTCTACGTAGTTCAGGACAGCTTTCCTTTCATTTTCCATCCTTACCAGAATCCACTCTGGCACTTTTAACAGTGTTCATTTTCACCTCCAGTCTTGTGAAAAGCTTAGAGCTGAACGTGCTGTAGGTTCAGGTATGGTCTTCCATGATGTTTCTTGCAAAGTATTAGTCCTGCCCTGTAGAAGAACGTGGGGCTATTTTCTTGTTTGTAAAATTCTGTTTAAGTTTTTACTATCAGGAAAATAATTGAACCCTCTTTTTTTCATGTACATGTTCTTGTGAATTTTGTTGGAAGATCCTGGAAAATGTGAAAAGGGAGCCCCAGTTCTAGAGGAATGTACAAATCTGTAGAAAACAGATTTTGCTTTTAGCTAAATATGTTTAGGAGATAGAGAGTATAAATTCAGTGTGGGGTATGTGCAGGCTTTTTTTACCAGTCTTCAGTTTTAATCTCATCTTGTGAATATTTTAATTACTTTGCTAGAAAATAGACATTATCCAGTATACTTTCCAGGCTTCCACGTTTATAAATAACAGCAGCTTTTCTCCATGTTTTAATTTATGTTCATGCTGTTGTTTCAGATGTACTAATTGGCACAGCAAACAAATGTAATTAAGTGTAGAAAGGGAGCACACGAAAAGTTTCTTTAAACGTATCAAGCATTATTATATGTATAACCTTCCCTAAATGTATCAAGAGTCTGATTTGCATTAAGGTTTTCATTAACTAATAAAATAAGACTGAGTTTTTCTTAGTGCGGCATATTAATGTATGTTTTTCTTCTAAATATGAAGACTTCAAGAGAAGTAAAGATTTCTGGAGCGATTGGACCCTGTGTCTCTCTCAACTCTAAAGGACCTTGTGTCTCAGAAAATGTAAGTTAACTTTGCTGAAAATGAAGGTAATATCCTACTATAGAAAAACAGGATTTAGGATTTCTGGATTTGAAGAGAGGCTGAAACTTCTCCATAAATGGAATAAAGAGTGTTTACTTTTTTACTAATTTAAAATTAAATACACGCAAGGGCTGTTTTTTGGATAAGCTCCCATTCATTGCTAGATTGGATTCCTGCAAGCAAACAAAATGTCTTACATTTGAAAAATCTCACTTTTGTTCCTAACAATCTGCATAATAGACCCCTTTTCAGTACGTAAGTGCTTACAAACGGCCTCTGCAGAGGCTCTCTAACTATGTACTATGTAAGCTATCTATTGGAAGTTTTACTGGTGTGCCTTAGAAGAGCCATTCCACTTACATGTATTTCTTACCTCTTCTCTCAGGACTGTTTAAGCAAAGACTTGTACTTTTTCCTGTTTCTGACTTGCTTTTTCCATTTTTCTAATGCCATCTCCTTGTCTTTCTAATGTTTTAATCTTTTGTAACCATCTCTTTTTTTTGTTATTCCTGCATCCAACACTGCAGTTGTTTTGCAGGAGTGTTTGTCTGAGAAGCTGACAGAGTGAGCAGGGATAAAACTTGTGACAGAGTAGTTGTAAACAATAACCTATAATGGCCAGATGTTGAACTTCATGAAGGCAGGTAATACTTCTGGTTTGTAAAAGTACTATAAAATCTTTCTACAGGAGATTGGAACAGGAGGTACTTGTCAGTGGAAGATTTGTGGACTTAATCCTACTACAACACTTGCACTGTACTTTGAGGTGGTCAACCAGGTAATAAATATTTGTCTACTTGTCTGGTAAACACAGTAATTTTATTTGTGTTTATTTACATATTTATATGTGACTGCTGAAGCCTGTATTTTTGTGTGGTTCCCTCAAGCACAGTAGTAGGGATACAAATGGTGTTGCCATTTTGTGTTGTCAAAGTTTAGAGGTGGACACTAACAGCTTAATGTTGAGCTAATCTTCTTGAATATGATAATGAGAACCAAAGAGGTATATAAATTTTGGATAGAGTTCATAATCTAAGTCCAATTTTTCCTTTCAGTGTTACTTATTAAAATGTATTTCAGTTGCAGTACATGAAAATACTGCAATCTGTATATTTAAAAGTGCTTTTCAGTGTTTCTCTGATATTTTAGTTACAAGGTAATTACTCCATAATGTATTTTAATTTATGATGTAATTGCTCAGTGTTTGCAAGTTGGCTTCATTGAAATGCCTCAGGGGCATAGAGCCTGGTTTCCTGTCTCCCTAAGGGAGTACTAGGAAAGAGGATAAAAACACAACAAGCAAATGTGCTACTTCCTTCTAGTGCTTTCCTTTCTTCCAAATATTTGAAGCTCAGGAGCTATGTGAGTTGACTGTAGTTTCTATATATTTAATATACTATATTGCATACTTTATAACCTATGCAAAGGTTTGAAAACTTGAACTTACCTCAGCCTTTTTCATTTTACTTATTGCATATTTATTTTGGTTTCGTTTTATTAATAGCTCTAAAACTGGTCTGGTCATGGTGTGTAATAGTTGATTTCAGTTGTCCTCTTCTGGAATTACCCTGTTAGCAGCATGTACACCTGTATTTCTACTGACCAGAGTTTTGAAATTTCAGTTTACACTGGAATTCCAGTCTTTACGTTTTGATGGCACTTTTGGGGCTTCATGTAGTATTGGTTTTGTTGCCCTGTAATTCTAGCGAATCGCTCAATGTTCAAATAGAATCTAATGAAATCACCAATTGTAACACAGCCCCTTTGAAAGTATCATCTCTGTAAGGGTATGTGGAAGGAGAGAGCATTGGTTGCTTTAAGTGTATCTGGTGGAGGCAGCAACTGCTACTAAGATCCCTTAACAGTCCCTGAGTTTATTGGCTATGTTTAGTAAAGATACTCAATAAAAGTACCAGATGATGTAACTTGAGCTGCCTATTGCCAAGAATGTTATCGTTTTCTATTAATTCATTCGTACATTTTCAAATTGCACTATAAAATTTTGAGGTTCACCTCCATTTAATTTTTTTTTTCCTCCTGTACTTAGCACAATGCTCCCATTCCTCAAGGAGGACGTGGTGCAATCCAGTTTGTGACTCAGTACCAGCATTCCAGTGGACAGAGACGAATCAGGGTGACCACAGTTGCCAGAAAGTATGTTTTACTTGCAGTGAATCATTTTTGAAAATGCAGGGTATATATTTAAATGCCTTTTGATTTCTAGATCTATTGTTCTGGGAAATGCAGTGCCACAGCTGGCGAAGGCATGATCATACCTTTGAGACAGTTGCTTCTCTTGTTCTGTGGGCTGTTGCTTCTCTGAGAGGTCGCAGTGGCTGTATAGTGATGTTACGGGAGAGCTCTGAAGCATCCCAAGTGATTTTAGATGAAGAAGCGGCTTTGAGTGAAGTTTTATGACCTAAACTGTGGGCAGTTTAGGTGGGCAGACTTAGGGAATGGCAAAGATCACTTCATAATTTAACTTGAGAGCGCTAGCTGCAGTTCAGGGGGCTGTAAATACCTGTTCTTTCACATACAACCTTTACTTGCAGCTTTCTTGATTCAATTTGCTTCACAATTTTAGAAAGTGATGTTTAATATTATGCAGGCATTTTTCAATGTCCGATGACATTTCCATTAGGCTGAAGGAGATCATTGATTGGTTAGTTTGATGGAAGATTCAGTTTATCAGAAAAACATTGCCCTTATTGTTGATATGAATATCTTGTTAACTTACACTAGTTATATTAGTAAAATCTTCTTGGCGACTGATAAAAGCACAGATTAATAGTTCACCTTGTAAATTGGAAAGAACAAGCAAGGTGCACAAGAAAACTGCTGATGTGGGAATGTGTGATTAGCTTCATGGACAGTGTTTTCTGTAATTAACAGAAAACTTTCTGTCTTTCATAATTAACATTTTTAATATAGTAACTGTTTTATAAGTGGCATTATATTTTATTTTGCTGGTTGCATGGCATCTGTACAAATAAGGGATATTTTTAATTAATGGTTAACCAAGAGGCTGCTTATTTACATCCCGTAGATTTCTGAAGCTCCAGCATGAGTTTTTTAAACTGCTAATACTGCTTTTTTGGCTTAATTTTGAAGGGATGTTTTGAAGTCGGACATCTTCCCTTTCACTCTGATGCAAATACTTGTATTTTTCTCTTGCAGCTGGGCAGATGCACAGACGCAGATTCAAAACATTGCTGCATCTTTTGACCAGGAAGCTGCTGCGATTCTCATGGCTAGATTGGCAGTGTACAGGGCAGAGACAGAAGAGGGGCCTGATGTGCTGAGGTGGCTGGACAGGCAGCTTATACGACTGGTAAGAAGGACTATATTAAAAGAGTCAGATTGGTTTCTTGTCTCCAGACATACTGTTCTTAAATGACTAGTGTTCAGTGATTGTTTCTTTAAAAATAAAACAAAAAATGAACTGAATGCTTAATTTCCACAAGTGGGTATGCAGAATTAGCTAAGATTTTCTATTGTAAATGGAAAAAAGAACAGATATGTTTTAGTTTGTTTATTAATGTTTCCTCAGCAGTTGGTAGTTGCTAGCAACTGAGAGAAATTCTAGCATGAGATAAGCAGAAATTAAAGCTTTCTCTGCTTTCTGCTGCCTATAATGATATTGTAGATGAAGTATTTTTAGCAAAAAAAAGTCAAAGTATCTAGAAAACCATATGGAATTTCTTTATTTTCAAAAGTTCATTTTTCTTGTTTTTATTTTTATTTCTTTCTTGTAAGTAGTTATTAATAATTTGATATGTGTTCTCCAGGGCTGTTTAATAATCTAACTCTGCTTAGCAATTTTGGAGAAAAAATCCAAAAAGCCATTAAAACCTCATATGCAAGGAAATCGCTGCTTGTTGAGAAAAGAATTTAACCTCAGTGTTTTTTCTAGGTTTCTGTATGCTTACAAACCTGTAAGCACCTCAGATCATGTGTCTATTAAAAGCAAACAAACTTACGGCAATGGCATGACCAAGCAAGTATGTTTCTTAATTTAGGTATTCTTTTCTTTTATTCCAGTGTCAGAAATTTGGAGAATATCACAAGGATGATCCAAGCTCTTTCAGATTTTCGGAAACCTTTTCACTTTACCCACAGGTGAGTAGAAGGGAGGTGTGTCTATAAGGGGTAAAGAGAGAACACTTAGTGAAGGAAGAGACACACTGCAGCGCAGAGTAAAATAAGACACTGCACTGGATGCCAGAATGAAAAGACCCTCTGCGCCCTGGCATGTGAAATCACTTCTGTTGTCTCTGCTGCTGTGTCCGCTTTTGCCCTCTGTCGTTACAGCTCAACTTCCTCTAACTGTGTGTAGTTTTTGTTTCTATTATAATGCAATCCTCTTCTTACCTGAGTTTGTAATTCATATAATTACACTGTCCCTTAAAAGGGCACTTTTAATGAAGTAATTCAGAAAACGTTTTGCTACGGTTTTGCTACGTTGTTTCTTTCCTATATGTTTTATAACACTGACCTGAAAAGACACTGGTGAAGTGAACTTGAGCTTGACTATATTAAACTTTGAATAGTTTCTTTGCTAATAATCCATTCTGATAAATTCCTCCATTCTGATAGCTCCTCATGTGTTGCTTTTGGAATCCTCATAGACTTCCATGATATTTCTGTCTGAGTTATCTACTGATCTGTCTCAAGGTTTTAAGTGTTGTGGAGAGATTGATTCAGCACGTGGAGAGATTGATTCAGCAATGAAAACTTTTTACATTTTACTAACAAAGTTAAACTTTGCTGTGGTTAATGTTCTTTTTTCTGTTCACATGCTGTAACTTACCTTGTGTGTTCAAGCACAGCAGCGTCCCTCATAGGAACAGTAGAACTTAGAGTAAAGGAAGGGTTTGGCAATATTCAGTCATACTATTCATCAGTTAGTGCTGGAAAAGAAGAAATATTAAACGTCTTGCTTAATTCAAAGCTGCTTGGTAGGTTTACCCATGCTGATCTCTCTGCCTTACTCTCATGAGAGTATATAAAAACTGGCAAAGGTGCATATACAAGTTAGAAATATTAAAGACTTGTAATTCAGTTTTGTTGTGCTGTTTTGCCTCATGTAGTTTGTGGAAAACATTTCTCTCCTTTTTATCTGTGAAAGTTCAGACAAGTGGTTTTTGTTTTGCAGTTCATGTTTCACTTGAGAAGATCTCCTTTCTTACAAGTTTTTAATAACAGTCCAGATGAGAGCTCATACTATCGTCATCATTTTATGCGTCAAGATCTAACCCAGTCGCTTATCATGGTTCAGCCGATCCTTTATGCCTACTCTTTCAATGGACCTCCAGAGGTATAATTATATATAACATAAGAGTAGGTTAAAAGGTACCGTTGAGAGAGATGGTTATTGTCCCCACTGTTACACATTATAAAAAGTGTTGTTTTAAAATTTATTGCATGAGAGAGACTATTAATTTAATATAGAACATACTATGAACGAGGTATATCTCAGGATTCTGATGTAGCATTGTCTTGAGAACAAAAGTCAGTTTGTGAAGAGATATGTTTTAAACTAAGGGGTGGTAATTTTTTTGTTAGTTTTTGAGAGCTGTAGGAGTTTTGCTTTTGTTTTTGTGGTGCCAGAATGTGAACATCAACAAAAATGTCTTTATTTCAAAATGTACTTTTTCTGTAGAGTTTGAAAGAAAAGTTGTGGTGGTGTTTTTGTTTTGGTTTTTTTTAAAATGTACAGAATTCCCTCTATCTTAACGCCCTCATCCAAAGCTTCTAATTTTGATGTCGTTACCCTTATGTATAGATTTGGTACAGAACCTTCCAGCTGACCTTATCATGGCACATTCTGTACAAAGCTAAAATAAAGAAATGATCTTCCAAGCAGCTTATGAAAGAAGCGTAAAATAGGAGACAACAAAAGTAGTCTGATAGATAAGAGAGAGTGAGGTGAAAATAAACATAGTAGGCAAGGCTCTTGTCAGGTTGGAATTCTCACTTTCATTAGGGTTTTGGGTTTTTTGGTTTGTGTGGTTTTTGTTTGACTATGTCATGGGGGTTAAAAAAAAAAGACTTTTAAAAGCAGCATTTAAATAAAGTTATGAGGTAGTTTGTGAAGAGCTACTCGCAGGTGTAAGATCATTCTCCCATGTATGAATAATAATTAGTCACATGGGTGGTGCAGAGGAGAAGCATGATCAAGCGGGAGCTGACCCCTCAGTGATAATAATTTTTTTGATTCTTGGAAGTAGTTCATATTTTTGGTATCCTTAATAAGATTGATCCAATTAAATCATATGGTACTGATTCAGCTAAATCATACAGTGCCAATATAGTGCCCTTAAAAAGGTGAATTAAAACCTTAAATATTAGATTTCATAAAGCACCAATATTTACTATATACAGTATTGGTAGATACATATTCACAGTAATAATAGCTGCAAGAACAAAACTAAAAAAAAACGCAAATAAGCCACAGCCCCCAAATCTTATGCTTGAATAACCACTAAATCTTTATACATTGAAATATTATTCAAGTTGATAGCATTGTATAGGTAAATATGGAGGTACTTGAAAGACTAGAAAAGTGCGTAATAATGAGAGAGGTTTCAGCTCTTGAATACAATTTTTATTACTTTCATGAAGTTATATATTCAGAATCCGGCTGGATAACTTTAGAATGAGGTTGTGTGGGTTGCAGATGTGTAACATGAAAACGAGCAAATACAGAGCTTTAGTAAGTGATTGAAAAAGTTCCTAAGATTCTGCGATTGATTCAAAAAGCTTGGTAATGCCTTCTGATTGCACAATCTGCATCAGCTGGTAATTTTTAATTTATTTTTAAATCTTAGCCTGTTCTTCTGGATAGCAGCAGCATTTTACCAGATCGCATTCTCCTTATGGACACCTTTTTCCAGATCCTTATTTATCATGGAGAGGTAAGATTTGTCATTTCTTACATAAATATTATTTTTCTGTAGGAGTGCTACATTATGAAAGTCAAGCCCCAGTTCTAAAGCACTCCAGTGCTTGACCTGTCATCTGCAGGGCTGATACCAGACTCCTAATTCATGTTCATAATTTGGTAACCTAACATGCCTATATGCAGGTACCTCATATGACGCGATGTTTCGGTGCTGTTTGTGATGGGTTTAAGATGAATTAGCTTCAATATGCAGATTATTTGTTTTAGATCAGTATTTTTCTAACTTTTGAGGGTGCATTCTCTGAAAAGCCCTGTGTATCCTCTAAGAAAGATTGGTGAATCAGTTCTAAACTTCTTTCTTCCCCCTGTCCACAGACCATAGCTCAGTGGCGTAAATCAGGTTACCAAGATATGCCGGAATATGAAAACTTTCATCACTTGCTACAAGCTCCAATAGATGATGCCCAAGAAATTCTGCATTCCAGATTCCCAATGCCCAGATACATTGATACAGAGCATGGAGGAAGCCAGGTATGGTAAAATGCATATTACGTAAACTAGGAAGTGATGTGTTAGTAATGTCATGAGGGGTTTTTTTGGTAGTAAACATGCATTTCTGTGCTAACATACATGTAAATCACAAGTGAAAATTTTGAATTTGACAGCTTTTACAGAGCCAGATTTAATAGTAGCTTTTTGCCTGATTTGTGAATCCTGTTATTTATTACTATTTTTGCTATACTGACTTGGACTCTCAGATTCCTTGTGTGAGGTGTGTAAGTCCAAAAAGATGGTACTTGTCAGGGTCTCTGGACCAATACCAGAAGTATTTGTGTTATTTTTCTTTTTGAACTTATTAATTAGTATTTTACTGATACTCACAATTGCTTTGCTAATGCTTAGAAAAAGACAAAAGCTTATTTCTGCTGCATTGAAAAGTTCTTAGCAGTTCTGCATTACAGCTGTAGAATCCAGGGAGTGGCTTTATTTAGAGGTGTTACTTGCTCTTCTGAATAGGTATCTGTGCGTGTCTTTATCTACAAACAATGGAAACAGTATATTTCATACACATGTAATTTTTTGTCTGAGTACAAGAAACTTCTATTTGAGAAGATTAATTAATTAATTAAATTGCCTGTGTTTCATTTTTTAAAGGCTCGTTTCCTGCTTTCAAAAGTAAATCCCTCTCAGACTCATAACAACATGTATGCATGGGGTCAGGTAAGTGTGAATCTGCTGATAAAGCTCGTATGTGTGATTCTAGGTTCTTTTTCCCCATTTCAGAAATCAAGTGACACATTGTGCACATATAAGTAATAATGCCAAGTTTTGAAACTGAAAGAGAAATGCAGTTTTGGCCTGATGCCACCAAATCTGCAAAAGTTAAGAAAAATGGATTTTACTTCTTCAGATAAAAATGATCTGGTTTGGTGTTTGAAGCTTCTGCTAGTCTACTTTCATGTCTAGCCATCTTGGATACCTCCAAATTCCTTAGAATGAGAGCACTTACCACACTTACCCTTTAGACTAAGGGACCTTTTTGCAGTAAGGGAAATAAATTTTGAAGTTAAGTTACAAGCAAGAACTGAAAACTACACCACTACCAGTGTACTGATGTTTTCCAGAATTTTTGTGCCCGGGTGACCAGGAAGCAGTTCTTCAAATCTTGTCAGAAGGAAGTTATGTAAGAGTTCAAAAGTTAAACTTTCTGGAGCGTCCTGCATTCTTGAACATTGCATCCCAATTCCATGTTCTCCTTCCAAATTCAGCTTTTATAGTGGGAAAAGCAGCACTGCTGTGGGTGCAGTGCTAGTGCAGTGTCATTTTCTCATGAAAATGTAATGGCATCTCACAGCTGAAGCTACATGTTAACCGTGCTTTTAGAGTACTTCGCTAAAGGGCATTTAGCGTTCAGGTCATGAGTGAGAGAGCTCTGTAGCAATTTTACAGCAGTGATTTTTGTCTGGTAAGTTTTAGCAGGGTACATTTTCATAGGGACATATTGGTTCTAATGAAACTTCTGGCAGGGAAGAGCACTGAGATCCAGAGTGAAAATATTTGAAAACTTTGTACGAGGGACAGCACTATTTGAACCCAGCTCTCTTGCCTCCAAAGTCAATAATCTGACCAGCAGTCTCTTACCATCATGTTTCCTCCACAATATATACACACAAACCCTGTAGTTTGAAAGATCTTGATTATATCTAAACATTACCTGGAAATGTTTGAAGTTTCAATGTTTCCAACAGTGCAGGACGATTGTTTCCTGCTCATTTAATTAATAAGCAAATGAAACAGTATTCCAAATGTAAATGCAAATACAAAACAGTTCTTGAACTGATCTCTAAGAATCATGCCAGACAAGTGAGACTCCTTGATACATCTTAGAAAGACAGCTTCCTCTTTTAAAGTTGAAAAGAATTCAGTTCTAGGGTAATGTAAGAAACGGTGTGTTAATCTCCCCAGTGGCATTGCAGTGTGTGTGCTCAAGGGGAGCATCCTCCTGTGTTTGCAGGGCTTTGTGTGAACCAAGTTGAACCAAGTGCAAATTGTGAAATGGGAGATGTAACTGTTGGAGGAAAATTTTAAACTGAATTGGTTTTGCTCTTGTTTTGCTCATGAGCTTCCTGGATTGTTTCATGTAATTTTATTTTGTGTGTAACAAAGTCTACAGAAAACTTTGTTAGTCCACGTTGACCTGAAGAGGGCACCCACACACCGCTGAAACCATGTTTCAGGAGGTGATTGACTAGTTCGGTTTGTAATATTGTAAGTAAAGACTTTTTTTTTTTTTTAAAGCTTTAGCAGGCAGGTGCTGTATATAGTATAGAAAACGTTTTTCAGAAAATAATGGTAAATGTTTCACAAAGCTCTATTACATTGGTCAGCCTTTGAAGATGTGGTTGAAATTTTCAGATTACATTGGATATGGCATTTATTTGCAAATGCCTTTGTTTTCAGCTCTCTTTTTTTTTTTTTTTAATCTTTTTTGTCTTGGTAACTATGGGGAATTCGCAATTTGCAACCAAAGAAGAGGTCAATGGCACAAATCTTATCAAATGCCCAGCTAGTTGTCACCAAATCACTGTTAATTAAGTTTAAATTCTTATTGTAACCTTAGATCAAAGTTTTGAATGAACAGAAAGCAAAACTTCAGGTGGTCTGTGAAAAATCTGAGCTAATTCTCATGTACTTCTCAGACTTGTACGTTGTGACCTTGCTGGTTTTCACTTTTCACTCTGTTCCCCAGAAAATAAAATACTCTGCTACCTTACCTACTAGAGAGAAGGGTTCCCAGTCTTCAGAGCAAAGCTGCTGCTGTTGGCAGTAGCAGTGGTGACAGCCACCATCTGTGTGCAGGTGTTGGAGGAGCTGTTCAGCTTCAGGAATAGAGTCTGAGCATTGGTTTTATTACCCTGGATGAGCACTAGCAGGCATTGCCGGGGAGCTCTTCTCTTAGGGGTCTGTCAGCTCCTTTGGTGGTTTATTTACTAGAGGATGATGTACTGTCCTTCCAGGCGTAAGACACAAGGTGGCAAATCATATCCTGCCTCGGAATTAAACTATTTGTAATTCCCTTGTGGCTTCTTAAATAAGAGAGCTAGGGCTTGGGATTTGGTGGGCTTGGAAGTAGAACATCGTTTATTCACATCTTGCCACCATTAGCTGATTTAGTGCGCCTTCCCTGAGAGTGGCAGTGTATTGTGTCAAGTGTATTGGAGCCATCTAAGAACTCTCTCTGCTCCTGGATTTGTCTGTTGATCATTAACCTGGTTTTGGCCAGTTCTCAGAAAGGGGCACCAGCTTTAAGTATCCTCATTAAGACTTTCAGGTCTCTGTTTTGGAAGATTTTGTAAGAGTTCGGACAGATTCATTTATTTGGAAATATGGGTGGTTAGTACCTTTGAAAAGGCTGAATTGTGGAGATTTGTAGGAATTCTTCCTACATCTGTAAATGGAAGAAGTGGCAGATTGGTTTCAGAGGGCTTCAGAGAATTACTGTGTAACACTTGCAGAGTTGCCAACTGCTGTTTTATTTAGACTGTAAATTGGTTTAAAAATCGTAATTAAAAGATGACCATTTTGAACTTCATGGATTTCTGAAAATTACTGCCAAGGACAAAAAGTAAATTGCAAGAATTGGCCCAGCTTTCCTTGGGAAAGCTACTTGACCTTCACCTGGTGTCCAGTCAGACCCTTTGTGGATTTGTTTCCCCCTTTTCCTGTTTTGCTGTGTCTGGGCTTCACTGACTCGTTAGTTGTGTCGCTGGCACGTTTCTGTTTCACCTTTGTCTGCTTCAGTGGGGAAGGAATGATAAAGGAACTGCAGTCTGGAAGTTTTATTTACTTTTAAAAAATCCTAAGTTAGTACTTGGCAGCTGTCAAATACTCAAGTTTTGTGTGGTTGATGTAAATATCTTGCTATACTGCAGCTCAGTGCCATATGCATTAATACGGAAGAGAGCGTAGTTGTGGTTTATGCCTGAATTTATGTAAACATATGAAAATTTATGTAAATGTAGTCTGCTGCTTTTTGTCAGAGGATTTCAGCAATGATACGCTTATGAAGTCTTTCTAAATTTATAAAGTGTTGATTTAACGGAACGTATTGTGCCATAAAATGCTTTTTCTTCACAATGAGTGTAATAACTCTCCTGGTTTCCTCTTATTTTATAGGAGTCTGGAGCACCCATTCTTACTGATGATGTCAGCTTGCAAGTATTTATGGATCATCTGAAGAAACTTGCTGTCTCTAGTGCTGCCTGAGATTCTGTAGTGCGTTAAAGGCACAGATAAGCTGTAGCCATATTTCATTTTTTTTCTCCTTTACCCTTTTCCATGTCTCTCTTGACAGAATGCTCTGATATGCACAAGCTGCCTGACTTGTAAAGCAGTGTTGTTTTCAAAGAAAAGCTTTTGTTATCAGCAAATGTTTTAATGTGAACTGCAGTCTGTAAAAATGACAGGTAGTAGATTAAATTAAGTTATAATTAGAGGAAAAAGAACAGTTATTTTGATTACTGTGATACTACAATTACTTCGAGATCATTTATAACAACTCTGAGATGTGATTTCAGTTTCCTTTTCAAATGGTTGAGGTTGATTCTGCTCTGCACTAGAAAGGGCCATTGAACAATAATGGAAATCTTTGGTGATGTCGGGCTTTCCAGGCTGCCACGTGACTACTTTGGCTTACTGAATTCGAGCACAAAGTGAACAAAGAAGCAACAAAAAGCATATAAAAATAGTATTAACTCAGTCTTTTGACTTACTTAGGCTGTTGAATTATTCTTTCCTGCAGAGGTGCTGTTGTTCACCTGTTGTTCATTTCAGGAGTATTTAATTTCAAATCTTTTTTCCCACTTACCCCACTTGATTCTTTGGGAACAGAGGTTTTCTTTATTGCCACATAAAGAATTTGAACTGAAAAAGTTAAAAAAATCTTATTGCACAAAATTTAAATCTACATGTTGTATTTTTGCAAAGGTATCTATTAAACACAGTAACAGGTGAAGATGCTCAAGAGTTAACGCTTTTAGCTTGAGCTAAGAAGAAATCCTACACTACCAAAACAAACTGACTCCGAGTACAGCCTTGATTTTTCTCTTGGCGAGTATACTTTAAAAAAAAATATATATATATTTACCTTTTTTATCATTGCCTTATAAAGTTATTACACTAATGCATGACACTGCACATCTGCTTTGTGTTTCTGCATCCTTTTTGTTATGAATTCAACAGGCTGTAGTTCTTGTTGAAACAGTATTATATAGAATATGATGTAATTAATTTGATATTTAGTTCATACTTGATGTTTTTGGGGGTGGATAAATTAGTAGGCTTTCCCATTTACTTGTTGAAGTTTACACATAAACCAGATGTTTACATGGGTAATACGGCATTTTGACAAGTAAAGATGTGAAACGCAGAAGTGGGCAATAAAAACTTGTGCCATGTCTAAAGGAAGAGAGAGTTTTGACATAGGAAATTCAGTCGTATACTGGTGCGATAAGCATGAGGGTGTTCTTCTGTTTTCTGTAGATTCCCAAAAACTTGATTAAACCAGTTGCTCTCCATTTCTTTGATCTAAGTGAGATCCTTTTGCCTCCATACCAATAAAATACATGTTTTTCTCTCAATTTTTGTATTCATTGTGCTGGTTTCTGTCAGTGCTTGAAATGAAATGTGGAAATTAAGGTAGTCATGATAAAATTTAGAGTAACTTCACTTTTATTCATGCAATAATTGGTATCAAACTTGTTAACTTCCAGAGATACTGAACTGTTCACAGTAGAGGCAGTTTAGGACATAAAAATTCAGTAGCCCTCTTGACTTTGTTTTAGCTAATAAACAGCTTAACAAAATGTTCTTGTAACACTGAATATGTCCAGTTTAAGTTTATTTGGCAGTTAAATACCATTTGACTAATAAATCAATTCATCGCAAGTCATGGTAATGGATGGGGTTTTTTGTGCTTTCCTTCCTACCCTTTAACCAGCTTTCACCTTGTAACGGGTTCTTTGATCTGATCTTTTGGCAACATCAGCTTCTTTTGTAACTTCAAGTATTTAACATTGTCAAAGACTCTGAGAATCCAAATATGTCTGAGGTATTACCTTTATCCTCCTGCTTACTCACCTCTTCCAAAGACTCGGCATAGTTACTGACACAGGATTTTCCTTCGTAGGAATGTGCTGACTCTTTCCTAAAAGCCCGTGTCTACCCACAGGCTGGGAAGTCTTACTTGTTACCGTAGCCTCTGCCGTCTTAGCAGGGATAGAGATGAGACTTGTCAGGCTGTAACTTTCAGGATTCCCTCAAGAGCCCTTTTTGTGGATGAGGGTGACGCGGGCAGCGGGCTGCCAGTCATCTGGCACGGGGACTGTTGGTAATGGGAGTTACCCACCTGCCCTTCGCTGGTTTGCTTCCTTCAGACCTCCTGGGTGAAGGCCATCCAGTCCTGGTAGCTTGTTAACATCTTGTTCATCTGCTTGATCTGCTGGCTCTTGCACATTTACGTAGGTCAGATGAGCTATGCCAGGGGAAGCAAGCTGTTTGTTATGGCTGAGGGTTGACCAACATTTAAAATCAGAATAATACATTGTCGGGCTGTGCTACAGGTGAAAGCGGTTTAAGAAAAGATAAACTGCTGCTATTTGTTCTCCTTGCTGGCATCTGTATTGTTAGGTTTCTGGATGAAGAGATGCCATACCCGTGACGCACAGCTCTTACCACAAGGGTTGACCTATTTTAACTACGGTAGCAGGCTTTGCAGTGATTGCTTTAAATACTTGGTTTTGGCTGGACACAGATTGGAAAGCAGAGGAAGAGTTGGTCAAATCTCCTTGTGAAAAAGACAAGGCCTTACGCTTGGAAGAAGTAGCCTTCTGCAGGATAGGGGATAAACCAGTGGCTGACTGTTCTGTTAAGGACTGGGAGGTCTGTGGGCAGTCAGAGGTAGGGGAGCGAGCAGTCGGGTGCTGCTTTCTCTGCTTTGTTAGGCAGGCTGAGTGTTTTAGAACAGTACAAAATCTGTTCTTGATACAAATTTCCTCACTGGACGCATCTGTGCCTGAAGCATCGCTGCCGGGGAAGTACATTTGTCTCGGAGAGCAACATAGGTGAACCTGAAGTTGATGTTTTGCCAGGATCATGAAAGCAGATGGAGGCCCATAGCAATGTAGCAGCTTTTCATGCCCTTGGATATTTTTGTTGCTGGTATTTGGACATCATACAGAAAAGCGCATTGTGACTGGCAGCCCTTGCGTAGTGCCTGGTCTAAGAGGTGCTTATTTCTAGCCTGCTGCCTTTCTTTCTGGACAGCTTTTGGGGCTGTGCACGCTACACAAGCATCTGAGTTTTTCCGTCTCTTTTCATTGCCTTGAGTCCTGTACTTACAGTCATTTATTAGGTCTGCATGTGTTTAGATCTGCCCACAACACAAAGCTCTTACTGCTAGTGTATTAAAGATTAGGTAGGAGTTTGCTGGGCCTTGTAAGCGCGAGAGCTGCCCTTCATGCAGGAAAAGAAATGGTGCTTAAGCTTGATTTTGGAATGAGCCAGTTAGAGCACTAGAAGCCATCATCTGAAACGTGGTTGTTGATTCCATACTTACATGTATAAAAACCTCAAAGCTCTAAGAGTTTCTGACTGAACCTCAAAACCAGACCCCTTGCCATCCACAGAGGGGTGTAAGCATACTGGAACGAAGGCACAGCCAGTACGTTAAGAACCTTTGGAAATACTTCACAGTAACTGAATCCATGTTACATAGCAGCTTCAGGAGTTCCCTTTTTGGAGAGTTGATTTATTGTTAGCTACTCTCTGTTTATTTCATCTTTCCTGTTTTTTTTTTTTTAATACCGTCATTAATTTGCTTGGGAAAAGGTAGTGGATTGTTAACTTCAGACTGTTGTCTCCTGCTTGGATGGGATAACTCGCAAGGTACCAGGTTTAGACATGGATTTAACAAGCTCAACTAAAAGTTGAATTGCTTAAAGGCATGCGGATTTGCCTAGAAATACAAATACTGTCAAATTCCTAGAACCTCGTAGCTTGGTCTGTGAGACTGTGATGTCGATGAGTGGTCCCATGGCTGCCTCCAACACACAATGGTGTATTTGGAAAGTTGCATTTCCCAGTATTCCCTCTTTTCCTTGGTTAGAAATAACAGTGGATGAACAGTGACCAGGAGCCTCTCCTGTTCTACCAAATCTGAGCCAAACTACTGTATTATCCCCCTGTCAGATTGTGAAGCGGAGTAGAATTGAGCTTAGTTTAGCTTTTGGCATTTTGGGTTCATACAAAAGTTAAATGTTACATGGAAGCCAGCAAGCCTGAACAGAACAGATGGAAAAATTAATGAAGCTGTTGCTCTGCTCTGAATTTAATGTAAAATCTTGTTTAAAATAGCAGATTGTGCCTAATAGTGTAAGCTTTGGTCTGAAGAAATGACTGCAGTGCTAAAAGATATAAATCAATGTCTGTAAATTGATTTTTGGCAAAAGGGAAGCAAAAGAATCACTGCACACTTGAACAGCAGAGGCTGTCCCCAGCACCTGCAGGTTGTCCAACGCATGTGTCTCTCCGTCCTCTTCTGTGGCTGCCTGGAGGTCCCCAGCTGTGTGGTGCTCTTGCTGTGAAGCGGGGTAAGAGTTTGCTTGGAAGCTAACGTGTATGGAACATGCAAGAGGCTGCCCTTTGCCTCTCTCAGGGAGAAATACAGGGGTTGTGCCACCGTCTACAGTCAGCTCAACACATTGGAACTCTGCACCTTCAGGGGGTGTTTCTCTGGCTAGAGGATGGCCAAAGACAATTCTTACTAGAAAAAGAGCCTGTGTCTCACCAAGCCCGGGCACGGCAGCCCTGTAATTTTCTCCTCTTTTCCCTAATACCAGGAACAGACAACTGCTCAAAGGATTAGCCACGTTCAAAGCTTACATATCAATTACGCTGTCAGGGTAACTTGGAACCGTAATGGTTGTTGAAGTGGGGTCCAAATAACGTGGAGACGGCCCCTGAGGTCTCTGAACGTGCACTTCCTTCTGGGTTAGAACTCACTTCTGCGTGGTTGCCAACTTTTGAACCTTGTGCGAGATGCCAGTGGCTCGCGGGCCACAGTTCGTAGTCTACGGGTAGCATGTGGAACTGTATTGCTTTTATAGGGTTATTAATAGAAAGTTGAGCAAGGGAGCATAGCTGTGTGCGAAAAATTGAAGCTAGGCAGAGGTGCAGAAAGGTTGAGGTGACACTAGATTGGTATGAAGTAGCCCATGTAATTAATAAAGTTCCAAAGAAGAGGAGATTACATTTCTAGGACTCAACTGTGAGCTCCTTTTCAGCTGCACACTAGGGGCTGGTACATATTTCACTGTTTTCTATAGCAGCACAGATGTGTTTGAGCCTTGGCTCTGAATTGATGTGAACCTTTTAAGATCCTATCCTGTCTGACCTGAAGAGCATGCTACCATGGGCGAGGGATTTTTTTTTTTCCCTTTTTTTTTTCCTGCTAGATACACCAGCATTACAGGATGGCTTGAATTACTAACTGAAATGTGGACAGTTTAAACTGAGCTATCCCAATCTGCAGACATGTCACACCTGGCTAATGAAGTAGAGTTGTAAGTGGTTTGTAGCACTGCTGATCTTTATTCATCCTGGAGCAAGTGTTATTTTTGTTAGCACTGCTTTTTAGAAGGACTTGTACTGAATTTTTCCAGAAAACTCACAGGAAGTTTGTAAGTGTTTATAGGAAGTTTATAGGTGGGCAAACCTGCTGCATTTTTCTGGTGTGCCATGAAACAGCTCGAAGAGTAGTGAATGACCCTCAGATCTCTTCTTGTTAACCACAGTCACCATCTGCATGGAAGCCCAGCTGCTGAGCCCCCTCCTGTTTGTCCAAGAGCAGCTGGGAAGGACGAGCAGCACAGAGAGGCACTGCCAGCCATCCAGGCTGGCACTCAGAGGGCCGAGTTGGGACTATTAGTTCCTGAGGAGCTCGTGGTTTCAAGCAATGCAGCCAGTCTAGTTAGGATCAAAATGTGACCCTCCTGTACAAGCTGCCATAATACATCCTCCCACTCTAGGTATTTACACGCTGCACTGAGGGTGAAAAATAGCCCAGATGGATCTAGCCCTGTGGCGTGAGCAGCACTACAGCAGGAGAGGATGTAGCTTCTCATGACTTGCTCCCACTCCCCTGCAGGAGGAGGAGGTAGACTGAGAAGACGCCCTTTAAATTATGGCACCGAGCCAAACAATGGAACCGCACTCCATTTTTATCCCTGTGAAAGCAGAAAATGCGAGAGCTAACTTCTTACAGAACTGAACGTATATTTTGTCCTTTAGAAAATGAGGATTTTATCACAGGCTTGTTGAAGGTAAAACCGTTTGCAAGAAGATACGGTGTTTTTTTTTTCACTGGAGCAAAGACAGGTCTGGAAAGAGAGATGCCATCAGAGCTAATCCCCCACAGCTGTACGTGTGTAACAGAGGCTTTGCTCAGGCGGGGTCAACTTTGTGCTGCTTCCTCTGCGACTGAGCTGTCAGCCACAAAAGATATTTTAACATCTATGGCAGAACTAATACTTTCCTCACAAAAACGTAAGATGAAATTTGCGCTGTGTCACGGGAGAAAAAGCAGCAGAGATCAAAGGTATATGACAACATCTGGGGTTCTCTGCAATAGCAAAGAACTTTGAAGTGAAATGCCCAGGTGAGGGGAGGAAGTTGGCCAGGTGGAATGCAGTACCTTGGTAGTCCCCGCCAATCTAATTGGAGCAGAAAAATCCTTGCCAGCTTCTGAACAGGAAGCTAACTTCACCCCAAATCCTAGCAAGACACCCTGGAGCTTTCAGTTGATTACGAGCACCAGTTTGGCATCCTAGAGCAAGCAGTGGCTAGTGGCTGTGTCCAAGGAAAGCAAAAATGCCCCAGAAGCAAAGCTGTGCCATGGATAGGTGGAGGAGCAGACCACTGCAGCCTTTGCAGAATAGGTTGTCCAGTACGGTCATGGCAAACAGATCTGTACTCAATTCTGTTTTCTTATTTTTGACCCTTCAAAGGTGAATCGAGCCAAGTACGCTGTGGTTGCTATTTTTATAATTTGGCTGACTAAGATGAAAAAGATGGTTGTGCTGAAATTTTAGTGCATAAACATTCTGCTGTTACTTCCTTTCCTTTTGGGAATAACTGAAATTGCTTTACTTTGTGCTTATCAGATGTGTTAGTTCCATGCTGACAGGATGCTTTTGAGCACAGATGCACAAACGGATGGCTGTGCCTTCCAGACTGATGTGATTGTTTAAGTGACTTAATAACCTAATAACCTCTTACTGGCTATGGGACATGATTGAATTTTCCTTGAGGAAGCAAGAATAAAACCCTGATAGATAACGGTAGAAAATGAGACAGATTTGGTAATTGCATGTGATCTACCGAGACTGCAGGATGAAGTCCCATGACTGTGTCTGTTACTTTTCACAGGATCACAGAAAGGATGATGTTGGAAGGGACCTCTGGAGATCATCTTGTCCAACCCCCACCCTGTTCAAGCAGGTCCACCTAGAGCTGGTTGCCCAGGACCCTGTCTAGATGGCTTTTTTTGACTTAAAACAGAGTTGAAACTTTACAGATTTAAAGATAGGTCCTTGCACAGGCTACTTGTTACCCAGCATAATTGTAGCCCAAATGGGACTAGTCCCATAAACTGCAGGAGATGGACTGAGAGCTCTCTGCTCCCTGTGTCAGTTTCTGTCTTTGTGGCACTGTGCAAAACTACGTGTATAAACACGCAGAGAATATTTTATGAGAGATGATTTTAACTGAAAAGATAACACGTGGGCAGAACACTTTCAAAGGCTAAATCCATCTTAATCAGTAGACTGAATGCAGATTAAACAAAAATCTGAACTGTTCCCTGTGCGTAAGTATCTGAAATCCATGAAGTGACAGGTCCTTCTAGTAGGCCAGTTGCATCTGAATGAAAAATATCCTTTGTTCTGGTTAAGTAACGTGTATAAATATGTGTGGATTTTTTTTTGAGATGATATATTTGGTAATGTATGGCATAATGCCACTCTAAGCAGAGCTTGGAATAACTTGGAATTAAGCTGAGCAGAATAAATAGGACATCTGTTTTAGTCAGATTTCTGCAATGTGTTAATCTCAGACACAACTGTTTTATTTGCTAATAGAAATATATATTAAAAAGATGTATTACTTGAATTACTGCCTTGCACATGGCAATTGACAGTTCTCATGTCCCTACAAGAAACAAAGAACACTTTTACAGCTTCTGCCTCCAATCTCACAAAGAAATGCAATAATTTGCTTTTGCAAATGTGATCCCAGTGGAAGAAGTGGTTCCTTTGCTGTGTGTGGATCAAACGCAATTGCTAATCCCCTGCAGGATCAGAGCTTTGGTTAAAGAAAGATGTTATCTTCTGAGACGAGTATCAGTATTTAATGTTAACAGGTAAGCCCTGTCACACTTTGGCTGCAATTCTGTGGTCTTGTAGGATTGCAGGAGCAGGCCGGCTACAGAGAAAACAGTAGGATGGGATTCGCAGCTTCCCAGCGAGTGGGAATATTTTAATTGCTGGCATTCCCTTTGGCAAACCTCGAGAGGGCAGTAGATGCATGAAAACACAGTGCGGTTTCATTTCTTTCCTTTTTTCAGTTTAAATTTTCATGATAAAAATAATGACAACCCTCTAAACAACCTGTCATAAGCATTTTTGATGTTTCAAGAGGTAATCTAGAAAGAAGAGCTACAAAACCAGATTTAAAATATTTTAAGGGAATAAGCTGAAGCTCCCCTAAGTGTAACAAAGCATCTTCTTTTAAAAAGGTGAACTTGGAAGATAAAATGTGCACAAATAAACACAAGAGAGGGAATTCAGCAGAATTATCACCTTTTGATCCTCATCTTCTAAAAAGAATACAAGATAAGCAAAAGCTAAATACACAAGCACTGATTTGCAGGCATCTGTTTTGTTGTTTTCTTTTTTAATCTGTAAAAAGAGAAAAGCAAGGTGTGATTGACTAAAGGAAATGAGATGTGTTGTATCTTTGTGGCTGGACAAAGACTTGCCCAAAATGTTTACCCAGCTGGAACTCATGTAAGAAGACAATTATCTTGGAAGTGTAAAATGTCCAGAAGAAAACTTGTTAAGTTAGGATTTTTAGCGTTGAATGAATGTTTCTGGTAACTCCAGGTTCATTTACTAACTGGGGGACAAACCCTCCCCCTGCCATGGAATATACAAGGAATTATTAATTTAGAGAATAAGAGGATCATCACACCTCATCACTGTCCTAGGTGTTGTACAAATGGGTTAAGCAGCTCTGCAGAATGCTCAGCTGGGAGGTGACCCATGACACGAAACAGCTAAAACAGGCAAACCTGAGCGAGGAGGTCCAAAGTGTCAGGAAAGAGAAGCAAATGATCATGGAAGGCTGGAGCAGCCACAGGTGTTGCAGCTCAGGAAAAGTACTTGTGACTTGTAGGCATTGTAGGAGAAGTTTTTACAATGATAAAACTGGTGGCTTTGATGTGTGGAATCACTGAGGGCTGTACACCACATTCACTGCTCCCCCCTTGCCCGCATAGCAAGTCATTTGATTGGGGAAAGCAATCAAATTGGTCTGGGCTGCTCTGCCCTCTGTAAACCCACACTTTTTCTCACTGCCTTCTTGTCCTTCATTTGTTTGGAAATGGAGCCTAAGGAGATGTGCTGCATGGTCTTTCTAGGGACCCAGTTGAAGCTGGCCAGCATTTGGTTCCTCAGATCTTCCTCTGCACCCTTCTTAAAAATGACTGTAATATTTAGCCCCTTTCCATGGATCTCCCTGGATCACCACATGTTCTGAGGACGATGTGGCTTCACAATCACATCACCCAGCTTTTTCACCTTCCTTCCATGGGTCTTGTCTATCCCTGTAGATATGAATATACCCAGTTTCTCTAAATAGTCCTTAACATTCCTAGTTTTGTGTTTCCTTCTTTCTCAAACTGTGCAGGTCTGGGAAATTTTTGAAGACTGAGGCAAAAAAATCGAGTATTTTGGCCTTCACTCTATTGTCTGCCACCAGGTTGTCTCCCCCATTCAACAACAGTTTCACATTTCCTTTGAACCTCCATTTGCCACTAGCATGCTTACAGAATTCTCTTCTTTTTACCCTTCATGCCTCTCAGCAGCTTAAGGTCCAACTGGGCTCTATCTTTCCTGATACCACCCCTAATTGCCTAAGCAGTGCTTTTGTGCTCCTCCTTTGTTGCCTGTCCTTGTTTCTGCTTCTTGTATGTTTTCTTTTTTGCATTTTAATTCATTAACAGCTCCTTGCTTTGCCAGTTGGGCCTTCTGCCTAAATTTCTGGTTGTATACAAAATCACTTCAGCCTTTAATTAGAATTAGAGGGTATTCTGTTAGTACGTTTCTTTCTATTATTTTTAGACTAAGCTCACCATTGGCCAACTTGTAGATCTTGCGACCCAGTTTTTATGACAATCCTGCCCTTCAGGAACCACTTTAAATCTGAATTATTCCCCTCTGTTTCTTCTTCAGTCATTTGGAGTTTTGCCTTAACACAATGCAGATGTAGTTAAGGCGACATTCTCTTGCAACCTTTGCAAGAAGCAAATGTAGCTCAGATACAGCTGACCTATCTTTATTCAGATCACTAATGCATACTTGGTAATATTTCTAAGTCTGTACTATCATACATCATGGAATGTGTTTATTGTACATGCATATTGCATAGGGGCACGACTTTTTGTGGACTCAACTTTTGCTAAAACAATGCTTTTCTCTTTGACCATGATACTCGAGGTACAGTAATTGAGAAAAGGAAGTCTTTGTTCCACAAATCTCAGAGTGCCTATTGTCAGCTTGGAAGGCTCAGGTCACAAGAACTTCATTTTGATGGGAGGCTTTATATATGTGAGGACTTCGGAGACCTTGTGAAGTTCTTCCCATGTCAAACAGAACTGAAGATCCTTTTTTGGGGGAAAGGAGGCACAGAAGGTCAGCATGCAGAGTAGTATGAAGGCAAAACTTGTTCCATACCATAAGAGTAATGAGGAGAGTGGGCTCAGCAGTGAAAAAAAGATGTGGTTTTGACAGAATGAAAAATCGATATGAACAAGGTGATAGTGGTAACTTGTGATCACTGAATGACTTTTCAGATTCATTACTAGTAGTAAGAATATGTTGACTCTCTGTTCTGGGGTGATGGGAAATAGATTGGAAAGTTGTTTGCTTGTTTGTTTTTTTTAAGGGATCATTCAAAACAGAGAAAATGATGTAATAAAACCTCCCAAACAAAACAAAACCAGGCAATGTAAAAGTACAGTCATCCGATGATGACTTCAGTGAGGGCAGCATTCGATTTCACTTCCTGAGCAGCTATTGCACGCAAAGGTTAGGCTGCAGAAATTGCTGCAGCCGTGAAATAGCAGTTCTTACTGTGCAATTGAATTAGCTGATTTCATGAACTGTGGCTGCAGATGTAGAGGCTCAGGCTTGACTTACAGCGTGAAGCATCTGTTAGAGGGAGTGAGCTGTGAACAACCAACAGAGCTATGGGAACAGGCAGTAAGACAGTTGTTTTGTATAACACCTCATTTCTGTTTATTGTATTGCATTGAGAGCTCAGTTTGAAATCAAGCTGTTTATGTTGTGTTGTTCCCTAGTAAAGCTTCATTTGCCAGAGAAGGCAAGCCTTCTGCAAGCTTATGGTGAATGGGAATTTCAAGAAAATCATAAGAATTTTTCTGCATCAAGTAAGGGCAACTTCAGTGACAGACAAATGGAGATCTAGTGTGTTTTTAGTTAAAAAAGCTGGATTGTCAATTTTAGAAACCCTGCCATTTGCCACTGGCCTGCCTGCTAGCTCAAGCAGGCAGTGGAGCTGTCTGAGGATTTTCTTCACCAGCTGATGCTGGTGGCCTGATGGCCACGGTCACTGCAACCAGCTTGCTGTGGTCACGGCTGCTGTGTTTGGTCTCCCAGTTTGGGCTTTTTTGCACCAACATCCCTGCGTGCAGCTCCCTTCTGAGACACTGGCCCTGCACCTGCTGCCCTCCGGCCTTCGCCTCCCTCGCTCGCGCCTCAGCCTCGTCCCCCGTGCTCCTCCTCAGGCCAGCCGGTGCTGCCTGCCCTGCGCGTGGTCTGGCCACATACCTGCCGCCTGCCCTCCTCCCTCCTGTGAGGGGCGCCTGGGCCTGGCTGCTTGTTCTAGCTTCAGTTTCAGGTGGAAGAAGCATTTGTTGGGGCATCTTGGCAGAAACAGAGGTATTTGGCTTCTTCAGTCTCTCACAAAATGCAGGAAATCCCAGTCCTCCAGCACACCCTGTGGTGGGTATGTCCGACGCGTGCCAGCCATGAGGCCGTGTCCTTGCTGTGGATACCACAAACATAAAAAATGCCCTCCATACTGTAAAACTATTGTGGTGCCATGCCAGAGATTGAACACCAGGCCCCCTGTTTATTCTAGGAGGACTTCTTCAGAAACAGGGCTCCTCACCGCTGAGGTGCTGGCGGCAGCCATTTTCTCCTTAGAGTGGGGTCACCAAACAGTCTGCCTGGGCTTCAGGTGCTGCGTGTGTGGTGACACGATGGACATCAAATGTGTGAGGAAACACGGGATGACTGTACATTTCTGGTGAAGCCAGACTCCCCTAAATGTACCAACAGGACCTGAGAGAAGGTTTTATTTAAAGCTGCCCTGTGACTTTACAGCAAGGGGGAGGTTAGAAGGCGTGTCTGCAAGTTCTGTGAATGGTGCTGCTTGTATGCTGACACTGCCATTACTCACCCAAGCACCGGGCAGAACCCAGCTCTACTATTCATGGTGAGTTTTTAATTTCAGAGCTCAGAAGAGAACACTCAACTTGTTATTTGCTGGAAATAAGGGCTGTGTTGGACATTATCCTATAAACTGAGAAGGAAGGAAGTAATTTGGAGAGAATTTCATGCTTTCTGAAGTACCAATAGTTTCACTTCTTTGTAGTTTTTGTACCACTATAAAATACCTCACAACAGTGGCCTGAAGCAGTACAGCAGATTTCTGTGCAGCATTGCTCTTCCTTCACTGTGGCTCCCTTATTCAGCGTGACTGCAGCCTCAAATGGGATTAGGTGACAATGTGTTTGAAGTGCAATGCTGATTAAAATCAAACCCATCTATTTCCTCATATATTGAGTATATGGCTTTGGGAACATAGCCTGACCTGACTTTTCTTTAAATTAAATAAAAAGCGGAGTCATCTAATGGAGGTCTGAATTGCCATTATCTAGGGTTTTCACCAGTCATAAATGACAGGAATTAAGATGCTTTTGAAATAAATAGGACAAAACATATAAAAAACAAATAAAAGCATCTAGGATTACAGAACACTTGCCTGCTTAGAGCTACTGCTCTAAGCAGGCTATGAGCTGGAAATAGAAATGGTCAAAAAAAAAAATAGAGGTAAATGTTGTTATGTTGCCTCCACATTCTTTCATGGTGGAAGATAGAAGTAACTGAAAACCCATGAGGCCTCAGATGCAGATAGGTCAGAGCAGCTGGTAGGTTGTTCCTTGATTACCTTTATTCCTTCAAGCATTTCAAGTAATTGGGGCCACATGGCCCATGCATTATTCCCTTTGCATTTCCAGGTGTGTCAGCACCAGAGGCAGTTATAGCTGGAAGTTCTGTGGAGATGTTGCTGGCTTTGTTGGGCAGTGCTGTGCAGGTAAATTTTCAACAGAGTTCTGCAAATTTGTGTTGGGCAAAGCAGACAGCAGACTTGTTTTTTGTGATCTGACAAGATGTGAAACTGTTTTTTCTAGGTCTTCCTGGAAAAAGTTGGTGTCAGTTTGAGTTTTTATTGCCTAACAGGCCAAAGCCTGTTATCCTGAGAACTCTGGCTTGTAGATGCTGAATGTTTTAGTAGATTGGCATTGAATTCTCTGAGCCTAATCTGGATGTTTATTTGTTGTGGTGGTATAGTGCTTTGGTTAAAGGACTAAAGCCCTGTGGTATAGGACTGGTTTGTTGGTTCTGTAAGTCACAAATTGGTCAGAAATATTTTGGGAGAAAGTGCTAGTGAAATCTCTTTGTTGGAGGAGAAACTTTGAATAGAGTTTCTGATTTAGGGAGCCACACCAATCCTTTAATTAAGACTAGTTGAATAACCAAGAGTACTACGTTGTCACTGGGGATCTGTTAATGTTCTAATGACCCAGTTTTTGCTTTAGTAAGGAGTCAGTGCTAACTTCAAAAGTGGTGTCCTTGTACGGATTTTCTTTTTTTTTTAATGAAATGGGTTTTTCTATTCAGATTCAAGTTGAAGAATGTTGTAAAGCACTTTCACACTGGACTAACTGCTCAAGCGACAAATTTGTTTTTTTGTTTTCTTAAGTTTTACCACTAGGATTTGAAACAGTCTAAATCTTTAAAATGTGTATGATGTGTTTATTAAATCAATTCCTTTACCTGCTTGTAAGTAGAAGTATTTTATATGCTTAAACAGGAAAACACTAGGGCTTACAAAGTTGCCCTCTGTGTTGTATCAGTCTTCTTTTTTTTTCCCCCCAGTAAATACATGTGCTGAGACCTATCACAAACCTTTGTTATATGTGTCACTGTTACTGCACTGTTATTTTATGTAATAAAAGCTGTTGCAGAGGGAAAAAAAAACCCTGAATTTTATTAGGACAAAAGCAGATTATATAAAGGCTTAATTTACATTTCACTTTTCCCAATAGGTTGTGCAAAATGGCAGTAGCCCAGTCATTTTTGTAATGCAGTAATCCTGGGCTTGGACAGCAAAAGCCATAAGTTTAGGTAGAGCTAAATAAAATCATGAAAGGGTAGAGATATTAGGAAAAATTATAGTTGTTTCCTCAGTAGTTTCTACTGCTTTCTGTCTAGCTGAGTGCTCACAAAACCAACTTTTTGCAAGAGATCAAGTACTAGATTGTTTGCACTGTAACCATTTTCACCTAAGGAATCCTTTTGACTTAAATGAAGTTACAGTAAGATTAGTAAAAGGACTGGGAGAATAGACACCTAAAATAGCAGATTAGGTGCTCAGTACTTTTGTATTTGCTGTACTTTTTTCACTTGCAAATGCCGCTTAGTTACAGTGCTTTGAGAATGTCTGTCAAATGATACTAGAAAGACAAAGAGGAAACCCCTGAGCTGTCTCACTGGTTCAAGACCCAGCTGAAAGATGTAGTGAGACTACAGCTTCTGGTTATGGTCTAGGTGGATAGTGAACAGAAAATAAAGAAAATGTCGGTATTTGAAGGTATTACAAACATTGATTAATGTGTTGCAACTTCCTTCTGAGTCTAGGAAGAGTTATCCTTCTCTTACAGTGATACTAAGAGGTTAACAGGCTTACCCAGGGGTTCTAGGTCAAGTCACAGCATCACCAGACATGGTGTTCTCACCTCCTGAATGGCACCTTAAGAGCGTTGTCACTTCTATATGCTCTTTTCAACCCAGTCGAAAGGTTGCAAGCAATCCAGTGCAACATATTGATATGGAAAGTCATTCCCCTGTAGCGTAAAAAGTCCAGTGCCTCAGTTTAATTCTGGGTCACCACTGATTCTCTGGCTACGTTTGGTTTAAGTAGAACTAATCATTAATACCTTTCTGCAGATACGTTGTTTTTTGGGAATATGGCTCTTGCTATGCCACCTTATTTTCAGGTTAGGGCAGGGTTATAACCTCATATCTAAATTATGGTAAGGGAAGGAAAATATTTCAAAATCTTTCTTCAGACCACTGAATGTCTGCCACTAAAAGCCTTCAGGATACTAACTTCTGGAGGTGGATGCTACCTTCACTGGGGCCTTTGGGTTTCAGTAGTTTCAGCATCCCCTAGGCTGGAGCCTCTATTAATGACTGCAGTCCATACACTGTAATATCTTGAGGTGAGCAGTCTTGTGGCATGATCAGATAAAAATATAGGTGGATAACTGAGATTCTTAGTCTGAAACAATATAGATAGGTCTCTTCACGTTAAGTTTTTTAAGAAAGACTACCTCATTTATAAGCATAAGGTAAGTGTATAAACCTGTGATTTAGTTGTCTTATTCACATTGCACAAGCGTTCTTCATGCTGACTTCCCAGACTGAGTCTTATATTAACTATTTAATAGGCAACTTTTGTGAACCATCTTGAATGTGTGTTCCTTTGATCTCCTCTGTTAGCAATGTTTTGTCCCTAATTTATTCAGAGAATATTGACTGTGTTATACTGAGCTGAAAGAATGTCATAGACAATTCTCCATTAAGTGATGAAATAAAAAAATTGTGAAAGCTACTGTAAATGAAATGTAAAAAAGCAAGGTGTAACTATACAGCTAGGTTGTCTTTGTAGTATTTTGTAAATGATGGTAAATGATATACATGAATACAAAAATAATATTCTCACCATTATAATTTTCAACGGGTATGTTTTTGTCAGCCTTTTTTCACTAGGTTATTAAATAAGACCATAAAATAGACAGTGATACTTTTCTTTTTGATGATATGGTAACTTAGTTATTATATTAGTATTGGCAAATTTTCATACTAGAAGAGAGGAACAAGCTCAAGTAAATGGGCTGTTCATATGAACTAGCTTGTTGCTACTTGTGCTGACCCCGAATCCTCTTGGATATTGAAGAGTGAAGTTGACTTTGGCTTTCTTGAGTAGCTGACCACTTCAGGAATATAAAAGAGCTAACTGTAGTGGCTTCTTGTACATTTGGACAATGAGTCTGAAAAATATAGTAGCTACTTGTGGTGTTAAGAGTATGATTTCAACTGCTGTAGTCAGCAGTCTTGCTGTATGTCTGCTCAAACCATCTCTGGCAGCTCAGGAGCATTTATCCTCTTCAAAATCTGTGTTTTAGGCTTCCTGAGGGCATCCTATTAACTACTAGGGGTAAGAGACAGCACCTCTTTCAAATTCTGTCTATTTAAAATGCATGGAGGGGTCTTTAGCAAACAGCAAAATGAGATAAGAAGCTTCAAGCAATCAGCTTGTGTGGAGGAATTGCAAAGGAGAGGTAGCCTGTCAAATAAAGAGAGCTTTGTATAATACAAATAATGGTGATGGTGATATATAGCAGGTTTCTCTGGGCTTTTTTTGGAAACATGCTAAGGGATGTATTTAGAGAAGTAGTGAAGTGCTATAAATCCTACTGGATTTGGGAGGTGGAGGGTTTGTCAACAGCCAAGCACAGCTTACTCAAGGTGAAAAGCTCTTGGTCACGTATCTGAAGTGAGGAAGCTTGAAGATACAAAATCAGTAGATGTAGACTTTACTTTCTATTTTCAAATAGTGGTTCCATTGTTTCTTCTTGGACTGTGGATGCTATTACTGCTGTTTCCCAATTGATATGTTGTCAGCTTCTCATACATTTGAAAAAAAAAATATTTAAGTGCATACTGCCTCTTTATGCTGATGTGGTCTTATGTTGAACTTAAACATTTCACGTGTCACTAAAGAACTCAGCTGGCAAAATTAAAATGCACACTGAGCCTTTAGCTTTGTGGTTATTACAGCGTGTGTCATAGCTGTGCTTGGATTATCATTGCTCCTAAACCAGTTGATCTGTAATTACATCTGACCAAGTGTACCCTAAACCCTACCCCACTGTGGATGTTGGTGTTACGCCATGTAGCATCACAGAAAGTCTTTTGTAAAGCTGCAGCTCAGATTACTGTGAGCCTGGATCTCCTACGCTAACCTGCTGCTCTATATCAAGCCCTTTCATTTTATTTCTTTTGCTACTAAGAATTCCTGTAATCTATCAAATCAAGTAGAGCCAGTGCAGAATCTTGTTGCTGCTGTTGCTGAAGAGGTGTCCCATTACTGTTTTTATCTTTACACAGTTAGTGGCCCATCTCAACATGGCCTGAACTTTGATTGTAGCTATGTGCCATAGCCTATCTAACAGCTAATGACAAGTACAGACACTGCTGTGATTGAAGAATGCCCTTTTTGAAGCTCTGGTCTTTTGAAGTTGGACAGTGCGAAGCAGCAACTAACGCTTTCTTTGGTAAAATTAGGATATATTTTAATTTATCGCTTAGTTCTTAGTTGAAAATTTATAATCTGTGAAAGAATACTGTAATTTTGCCAAGACTGCTTGGCTTTTTGACTTGGTAAAACTGGTATTTATCATATGAAGAGAGGGTTTTGATGAACGAGAGAAATTGGTAAAATGAGATAACTGGTAAGAAATTTAGTCAAGAGTAAATCTGTGCACTGACAGAAAGCACTGTTCAAAAGAGTATAAGACCTCTCTCTGACTATAACATAGAAATGCAGTTTTGAGGAGTATGTGGTCTTGGTATGTGTTCTGAACAACTTGATAATTAAGAAAAAACTTTAATTTTTCAGCAGCTTTATCAGCTTTAGCTTCTACTGAGAACTAATTAGCAACATCCTGCATGTCCTTTACCTGTATTAATCTGTTTTTCAGATAATGCCTGGTTTATCTGTGTCTTAGGCCTAAGCTCCTAAAAAAGCAGGAGTGCTGACAGAGTTGCAAGTGTTAGCTTGTACTCAGCCAGGATATGTTTCTTCTGGATCCTCTTATGTAGGCATTTGACTGCTCCAAACATTGGATTTATGCAATAAACCACAGCTTAAATAAGGAATAAAGAAACCTGTTCCTAAATCTATGCCACTATTTTCTGCTGGCTTCTCTAGGAGACTAATAAAGGTCCTGCAGAGTGAAAGACTATGAACACATTACTCAGAATTCATCCAGTCCTGTGAGACCTGGTACTCTTGATGCAGATGGGTACTGAGAGTGTCTCAGAAAAAATGAGTTCCAGGTTTGAGACTGATGTGGCAAAGTCCTTGTAGTTTGTGCATGCATGTGTGGTCAAAGACTGCCTATACTTCAATGTGGAAGAAGATTTGGGTTTTTTTGTTCAGGATGTCAGGACATACAGACAGCAGAAGACAGATGTATGCATGAGTTTTGAGTGGCAAGTCACATCCTGGGTGTTCCTACTATCTGGGCCATAACACTTGGTATACCTTTTATCCTCTGTGTAGTAAACTGTCTTCATAACACTTTTCCCAGCAGAATTGGAGACAGGAGTCCCAATCTACAAAGATTTTTGATATCCCTTTTTCCCCTGAGCTGCAGGATCAACCAATGCCGTCTTTTAGCATCAATGTGGGAAAACAAGCCTGTTTTCTCATTATTTACTTTAGATGCTACCTGAAAGTTACAGAAATCCTGTGAGTATTGGCCCAATATGCGTGTTGTAGACATAATGGAAGGTGGAAAAAATTCATAAGCCTCTGCAGAATTTGAGTACAATGGATTTTTTTCCCCTCCAGCATCAAAGGGGACAACAAAGGCTATGGGTTCACAGCTGAAGTACTGCAACAACAAGGAGTGAGGCTGAGTTAGCTAGAGAACAAAAGTGTCTGTGAACTTGGGGAAATATGCATGAAAATATGGGAACTGTGAGTTAAATGGCTTCATCTATCCAGGCAGGCTGGGAGGCTTGCCAGTTTAAACAGCCTCACTGTTCACAATCGGAAAGCTGTCTATTTTAACATTAGCAACTAATTGTCTTGGATGTCTTTTTGTTTAATAACTTGATGATTGCAGGATACCTTAAAAGGGGCTGCGATGAAAGGCACTTTATTAGCTATGGAGTTTGAAAATGGAGTAAGTGGGCGGAGAACAGGGGTTGGCTTAAAATGTCTTGAATGTTAGAATTTGTCTGACTTTTTAAAACTTCCAAACATCTGCTATCCTTTAGTCTAGGGCTCCTTAATGCCAAAAAGGGACATTGTTTTAATGTGTTTTATATACCCTGAGTTACAACTGCTCTGCAGCTCTCGAGTTTGCTGATATATGTGTGGGGTGCATGGGGTAATTGTCCCCAAATGTGGCACTGACAGAGGCACAGAAGATTCTTTGGACACAGAAACTTCTCAGACTTGCGCTTCTTAGCTCATGCCAGTGTATGCCCGTGGTTAGCATTGGTGAACGCTTTCAGTCTTGTTGCACTTAAAGCAAACTTCCCAGAGAACAGGCTGAAATGTCATGTTAAATCTCTGATGTTCCAATTGCAAATTCGGACTTTGGTGGTTAGGGAAATTCTTGTTCCTCCTGCATTCCCCCCTCCCTTTTCTGTTTCAAAGTTTTTTGGGGAGTTTTATCCTAGCTGAAATCTTCACGCAAGATTTAAACAGCCCTTCCCCTGTCAGCTGTATTGACTTTAATGCCCAGTGTGGATGTTTCCTCTCACAGTATCTTTGTGGCCCAACTTACTCATTAATGAATTCCATAATGCCTTACAATCTGCACGCTCCAACCATATTATAAGATCCATCCAAGGCCGAGAAAGGGAGCCGAGAAAACTCAGAGCTCTAATTGATGAGGCAAGGGATTATCTCCCTTCTTTAAGAGGAAGCAAACAACTGGTGTTTGCTTTATTAAAAAAGCTGTCATTTAGTGATGTCGATATCCTCTGCAAAGACAGTCTGCTTGCTTGTCCTGAAAACTGATGAACACATACAGGGAAAATTTTCTGCTTCTCTTTCTTCAGGTGATACTTCTTGATCCCATGTGGTCTCTGCTCTGAAAAAGGCCTATCAACACCCACAGCAAACCAAATCTAGCTTCAATAATAAACTGAGCTACAAAAGATTCTTGAAACTAACCATCTGTAGCATGAAATTGTCTGTGATGCATTCCTGTGTTACAGTCCCTCTCATTCTGCATGCCTTTAAAGGGATCTGAGTGTGAACCTGGTTGTGGGGGGGTTTTTTTGTTTGTTTGTGGTTTTTTTTTATACCTTGTAACTACTGAACAAAAAAGGACATGTTTTTCTTGCCAGAAGGTTTTGACTCAATCAACCACTGTATCCTGATATCCAGTTAAGCATAGTCTGGTGTTGTGGGGGGTTTTTTTGTTTGTTTTTGGTTTTTTTTTTTTTTTTTTTTTTTTTTGCGATGCCTTTTAGTTCACTCTGTTTTCGGGATATATAGTGTGTTCTAGTCAAAATGGTAGACTTCTGAGCTGTGGCTTCTTTTGTCATTCATTAAAATCTTCTGTTTTGTATATTATCATAAGTTTTTACAACAGAACTTCCAGATGGATCAATTTAAGTCACTGGAGAGGTACATCTTGGATCTGTTGTTTAAGTGGGTGGTAAGGAAAGCACAGGCATACTTACACAGCCTGTGCTGAAGACAGTATTGCTGCATCTTCATTGCAACCTTTATGTGAACTTAGGCGGGTTCAGGTGTCACTCTGTACACTCCTGATTGCTGTGTATCTCCCATTTGGCATCTGCTAGCAAAATAGCAGTGAGGGTCTGGAAGTGGGCACAGGTTTTAATTTCAAATAATACTGATTCAGGTTTATGCTGGAAACTTCCAACTGTTTAACTGGACTGTCCTTGGCTTTTGCTCCATTCAGGGGGATGCTACTTTCTGCAGAGACCCTCAAATCCTGGGTGCTTCACCAGGAGAGGTGTGAGGAAGAAGCTCCAATTCCTTCTCTACCTTAGGCCCAAAGTGGTGTGGAGGCAACTGGATACTAACACGAGCAGATTCCCTGACTTATAAATGAGGAAATTCAAGTATATTTACTGGGAACAGGCTGCGACAGGGATGTTCTTGAATGTTCTTTTTGGCCTACAATTTGTCTATATGCACAAATAATTTTCATCATCAAATCTTAACTGGAAGAGCTCTGAAACAGAAACTTCAGCTAGGCATCTTTCTCTAGAAATCGTCTGCAAATTGTAGCACACCAACACACCGCTAGAAATAGTTTTATTTTGAATGTGCTTTTCAAATGTGCAAGTGAATCCCATCTAGAAATCTACTTATTATTCTCTGAGGCTTTTTTTAGCCTGGGGGTACGTGGAATCACAGACACATGGAAAACAACATGGAATGCTTTAAAACACTTTTTTCATGAGGTATTTTGCTGGCAAACAGTGATCTCTGTAGTATATTCTTCAGGTTCAAATGCTCAGCATATGCTCAAGGGACCAACTCCCATTACAAAAGCAATAAATGCACCTTCCACTTCTATTGTCACTCCTGTGGCAGATTTGGAGGTACCAGCCAGTTCTGTACGCTTACTGCTGCTGGGGTCCTTGGGATGAAGTAGGACCTTTGGGAATTCATGGAACCTTCAAAAAATCTGGAGTGCTCTTAAAGATGATTGAAAGGGCTGCAAGTAAAAATGATCAGATGGTGTGGAAGAAAGACAATATTACTTATCAAGCAAAGAGTAGAATAGCAAGTGGTAGATGCTGATGATGACAACAGAAACAGAAATAGTTTAATTAAATACTGCGTAAGTGTAACTTTTTGTTAAGGAAGTGTACTGCACTGATAACCTTTCATATTTAATGAAGAGTGCAATATCTCAGCTGTGGGTAGAAATCTACCATGTGTTTTGTTCAAGTTGTCTCAGCTTGGTCATGCAGACCTCCGAGTACAGTATCATGTGGAGGCTGTAGGGAGGGTTTTATCTGTGCCACTGAGATATTCCACGGCTCAAGGGAAGGATGGTGTGTGAAAGCAGACCAGGAAAAAATTGCCAGCACTAAGTGGCAACTGCTCCCAAGTAATCTTCCTTGAGGAATCCCTGGTATAACTGCATGGTCTTTATCCTTAAGGTGACAAGAGGAGAGAAATCTTCCTCAGTTTCTTTGGCTGTCTTGTTGGTGGTGTCTTGTAGAACTAAAACCAAACCAAACCATTAGACAACTAAACTCTGGTTTTCCCAGCACTGCAGTTTTAATGTCAAGAGGAAGATAGTCTGATCCCATGTGGATTCTCCCCGACGCGTTGAGGGCAAAGAGTGACACTTCAGTATTCTGGTCTGACATGTATGGCAATGTAGTAATGATCTTCAGAGGCAAAAAACCAAAGCTGAATGTCATACTCTGGAGAGCTTACTCTCCAAATACAATGCTCTTATAGGATTATTACTGACATATTTTACATTACTCTCCTCAGACTCAGCGTAACTAAGGTTACCTTCTAACTTTTTTTTTTTTTTACGAATGGACTAAATTCCACCACTGCTTAAAATGGTATGGTCTAGAGTATGTCCATAGCAGTTAGGGATGTATCTCAATTGATGTCACTGTATTGATTAAAAACTGAGTAAAGGTATACAGTTAGCTTGTCTGTTCTCAAAATGGGTCTGTAGCTTGCACCTAGGCCATAAGTAACACTGTGCCCCAGCCAGTTTAGTTTTACCAGGTGCTAGTAGTAGGTTTTGTGATAATAATTTAGCCATATCAGGCCTCAAGTTTTAAACTTATTTTAGGCTCTTTTTTTTAGCTGTATTGGCAAAGTTGTTTTAAGAAACTTTTGATCTACCTGCAATTTGGTTTATGGTCAGGTGATCACTGTCCTGACTGCAGCAGTAAAAAAGTGTGTGTGTTGCCTACTCAGTGTTTTGGGCTTTTTTCAGTGAACTGTCTCACAAATTTAGTTATGCAATGACTGTTTACTTTTAGTAGTTCTTCTCCATGTATAAAATAATGTTTTAAACTGTCTCATAGTGTGGCACTGGACATATGTGAAATCTTCAAGCTCTTAGACCCTAAATATATCGTGTCATACCTGTATAGGCGTTTCTGTTAAAGAAAAAAATATAGTTCAAAATAACTCAGTGGTTCTGGAGGGATTTTTTGTATGTTTGGAGAAGCGTAAGGGCTGGAACAGAAAATAGATAAAATAAAGAGTTGGCTTCCAGAACACACCGACATAAAACCATTCTGTTTCTTTAAAAATGTGTTACAAATACAGCTGTACAACAGCAGACTCAGTGGATGTGTTTTCAAACATATGGGGTTTTAAGTTACCTCTATGAGTAACAGATTTTCTACCCAAATATCTTCAGCACGCTAATTTCATCTTTCCAGATGAATTTTCCAGAGAGTGGGTGAGAGTCCAGGTTTGTTATTGTACACTACGGGAAAGGATCCTGAGCAAAAACATTCTCTGGTGCTAGTTGAAATAATCCTAAGATTACTTTAACTTGTGCTGGGATTCAGCCTGGGGTCTCCCTTTCATTGGCTGTCAGAGATAAGATAAAGTGAGGTAAAAAGTGTGTTGTCTTTTATACCAACAGATCGTCCAGGACCATTCTGTGTTGCTGCCATGTTCCTGAAGATCTGTTCTTGGTCTATTATGCAAGAGTTTCACTAATGCTGAAAGAGCTGCAATTACTATGTTCAAATATAACCCACTTTTCTTAAGCTCACCAGCCTCAACTCTTTTCCTACCTAGGCTTACTTCATTTGCTATTTAACATCTTTATTACTACTCAGTAACCACAAAGGGTTTTTCAATGACATGACACATGAATAGATATCTGTGCGTGACTCTCAAATCTTACACCAAATTTCAGGCTATGACTTAAAATATTCAGATAAGTTCTGAAACTGCTTATAATAGTAACACTAACTGATTCATGACCACAGCTCTGTTGTATAAGCTGTTCTGTGAATTTTTCAGTCTGAAGCTTTAGTGAGTGAAGCAGACCTTTTTATTAGCTAATCCTATGATAAACTGCAACAAAGGAAATATTCATGACAGAGTGAAATTTTTATGTAAATGCAGTATTATGAAACTTCTGTTATAAAAATACATTTAGATCTAGGCCAACCTTGTTACAGTAAATAACAGTAAATTATCTCTGCCCTTGTAAGTCTTTCAGCCTTCAGCCAAGTCCCTGTAAAGTTTACTGGTGGTTTTTTTTTCCTTCTAATTGGCTTATGCAGGACAGATTTCTGACCACCTTCGTAGCCTGAACTGATCCCCTCATATGGGGAATATGGGAAAATCTCTTTTTTTTTTTTTTTTTCCTTAGATGATGGCAGTAAAACCACATTACCAGACAAGATATCTCTTCTACAGTAGTTGCCCATGTGCAAGTTCCCACAGGAAAAAAAGGCGGCAATCTTCCCTGTGTGCTGATCAGACTGAGATCTAATAGATTAGGTCTTAAGTTTACTATATTGACTGAACTGCTTTAATAATGTTCTTTTCACTCTTTTCCCTCTTCCTATCAGCTCTTCTTTGTATCCTTAGAAATGGGAGCATACTTCTAGTCACAAAGTACACAGAGTCAGACATTTCTAAAGTATGCTGTTGAATGGAAGCTGGTACTTTTGACTGGGAGCTAATTACAGTGGCTGGGAGACGGCTCAGTGACAGGCCCAGCACTAGAGAAGTTATTTTGTCAGGCAGATTGGTGTTCTAAGTGATGGTGTATCTCTGTTAATTAATTTACAAATGATGTATGTTAGAATGAATTGTGTTCTGGTAATAGGAAGGATTTTAAGTCTCAAAAAAATTTCCTTTTGGTTAACAAAATAGTATGTGTTTTTCTGGCACTGGTTAAGGACATATTCACAAGGGATTAAATAGAAATACTGTTTTTATTCTTGGAAGTGCTCTGTGATGCTTATAAATATTCCATTGACTTTTATTTTAATAAATTGATTTCAGATATAATGGAGTGGTGTATCAAGTTAAATAATCAAAAAAGTACATTGTTTTTCCATCAGTTTTCAATGAATACATATACAAACTATTACACAGCTTTCTAAAGAACAAGCCTTGCAGTTATGGTATCCTTGATATAACTGGTATGTGTGTGTTTTGGTGGTTGACTGCTCTTTAGGAGGTTTCTGGACAGACATCTGTGGACTGATTCAGAAACTGGAAGACTTCCAGATGGTGAGATCAGACTTGGCACCTCGAGCACCTTCAACTTATTTGTAGATGTGTTGTTCACCTTGGGTTATTAAATTACTGCTTTCTTGTCCATCTCATCAAAGGAGACCAGTTGGTCCTGCTTACCTGTTAATCTGGTTTCTCCCTGCACACACACACTCTTCCAGCGCTTCCTGTTAAGAAGGGAAATGACCTTTTTATCCTTACTCTCTCTGTTCTATTAGAATTAGCCCTCTCAACATATTTGACATGTGGTTACATTAAATATGTTTACAAAGCAATAAAGGTAATCACAGTTTTCAGGGTGACTTGGGATCTGTCACTTGAAACATGTCTCTACCCTCAAGTATTTGTTTACCACTGTGAGGCTTCACTTAAGAGCTATAAAAACCAGGCAGCACTAATTCTATGCATGTCTGTTTTGCCATTTTGAGAAGGAAAATGGAATTCTGTGTTTATTTCACTCACAATCATGCAGAGTGTAAATGGTTTATTTCTAGCTTGGTAACCTTCAGGACAGTTACAGATTCTGTTTCCTGCCAGGATGGGAGATGTTTGCACTTAGCTATGCAAAGTGATATTAGTATTTTTGGGAGCAGTGAGTAGCGAGCGGGAATATATCCATGCTTTATTGCTTTTTTTGGGGAGGGAAGTGCCATTATAGGACTTGATAGCAGAAGAATCTCTGTGGGTGAGAGATTTCCTCTAATGGACAGGTGACACCAGGCAAAATGGCAAGCAGAAGGACAGTGAGGAGAAGTGCTTAAACTTTGAGATCCACAGGAGGAAAATTTAATAGGAAACACTAAGAGAATGGATGAAGAAATGTGGGTTGTGGTATGTTTAATAAGTTACTTATCCCATCTTGATACAGATGGTGTTGCCATGGAAAAGCAATTGGAGAGTACTGTAAGGCTTACTTGTTGAATAGGTATATGCCCTGCCTGCTGGCTAGCAGGTTTTTAATCAAATCTAAATGGGCACCCAGTTATTGCTGAGTTAATATATCCCTCAACAGCCGAAAAAATAATCTGATCAAACTGCTTAAGGAAACTATTTGAGGATGTGCTGAGGTTCTTGGCTTCATAGTGACGTGGTTTTTGCTTATACGCTCTACTTGTTATTTATTATAATTTAAAATTTTTATCTGCATATCATTGCCAGGATTCATGACTTCTACTCTAAATATTAGTGTTGTCTGTTGATCTGCATTTTAGGTTTCACCATAATTTAGTAGGAAAGCTAATGCTGAAAGCTGCAGCCTCCCAGATAACACATCCAATCTGTCCTCCATGACCTCCGCTGGCTAGCTGGGAATTTCTAAATTAACTACAGGGGGGAGCTGTAAAGGAATTTTGCTTCATTGACACTTTTTCTGAAATACTTAGGTTTCTCTCTAGAAAACCTGAAATTATATGCTTAAATGAACGACCAATTTCAGGTAGATGCAATGTAGTGTTTTAATGACACAAAGTTCTACAGTTTACCAAGGGAGTTGTAACTTATGTCCCTATGCTCTTACTAATGCCCCATGTACTCCCTTGGAGTGACGAGCTTTGTGCTTTGTCACCTGTGCAAAGCCACATGCTTTGGTGCATTCCGGGAGACTGGGCCTGTATGAAAGGTTTGACCCTCATAAGCGACTGAGGGTATGAAGTACCTGAAAGACAAGTATTATGAGATGTTAGGAACCACACATAAGAGTCAGACCTTTTGAGAGGTCTCACATTCATTGCAATGATGTCTTGATCAAAGACACCTACCTTAATTCCTTGAGACTTTCTGAACTGGCGTCTGATTCCTGAGCAAAGCAAGGCGATCAATGAAACTTGCTCATCCAAGCCTTTTTGATTAGAGCAATTATGGCAGAACTCTGAAAAATTAATTCCTTGGGGCTGCTCAGGCCAATGGAAAACTTTAGCGTCGAGTTAGAGGGGGAAAAAACCCCCGCCCAAACTCCCTTCCTCATCACCAGAAGAAAAGCAATTTTGTTATAATTCAAAGACTTTGCTGTGTGGGGTGTCAACAGATAGGAAAGCCAGACACTAATGTTCTAGCTCATGCCAGATTGGATTTCAATTTAACATTTCAATGGGTTAGTCTGTCTATAAATCTATTTGTGGCTATTTCTGATCTTCCCCTGAGAAAGGCAAAGAAAAGTGATCTATAAATCATGCTGTTACAAATGTCTTTTATTTTCCTGGTTGGTATTACGAAGAGAAAAGGTGTATTTGTTTCATCATTTCCCTTCACTTATGCTTAAAAAACAGCTTTGGTTTTATCTTTGTTAAACAGAAATGACCTTTGTATTAGTAACCAGGCTGATAATGTTGTGTAAGCATTTGGCAAAGCGCACTGTGAAGATTGTGTCAGAGGCGGGTAGGCCTGTTCTGTGAAAGCACCAGTAGAAATGTAACTGCACGTTTGTGTGACACCGTCTAAGAGCAAGCACATAGGCTTACCTGCTCTGCCTGTCGCAGCAGCAATGAGTCTGTGTTGCTGCTGGGGACCTCCGGGAATGGAGTTTCTGGGGCACTAGGCAGGATTGGCGCTTGCCTGCCTTACCAGCTGCCCTCTGCAGTTGCTGGTAAACTCGCTGGTTTGTGTTTTTGGTTCCTCTCCTTCTGGCATGTAGTAGCCCATTATTCCTTCTGCCTTTTACAGTGATCAGTGGTGAGAACCTGTATTACTATGGCATAGTGTTATAAAACTGCTTAATTTAGAAAGCAGAGCTGTGTACTTGGCAGAACCTGGGGAAACAAGCCCTTGAGCAGAGCTGTGAAAAATGGAACAAAATCAATATTCATTCATTTAAATTTAGTCAATGCCCCAGTAATGCTAAGCTGTGGCAGGTTCAGTCAGATGTGCTAGAAGAGGTGGAGCGAGTACATCTTCCTCACTGCCACCGTGACTGGTCAGAGACGGCTGTCTGGAGCCAGGAAACCTTACATCATTAGCTGGTGCTAGGTGGGGCAGAGCTTGTCAGAGACTTCTTTTTTTAAGCTAACACTGAAGAGGCTTTCAGCTAAGTAGATGTTCCCCGACCACATTTTGCTTTAAATTTCAAGCTTTATTTGCATGTTTTGAAGATGGATGACAGATTTTCTTTTCTATGAGTGTTTGGGTTTTTTTTTCCATTTGTTTTAAGACAGAAATTTTTCAGGTACTGGTGGGAGGAAAAAGGAAACCATTTCTCTTTAAAACATATTAAAAGGAGGAAGTACTCTAACCTCTTACGTACTTTTCATGCTGGCATTTTAAGTATTGGCTGTCCAGTGGCTGTGCTTAGTCTCAGTAGAAGCATGTAACTGGAGCATACTACGTTATTTCTTTGGTAAAATAGATCCTTTTCTTTTGGCAGTGTTGTTGCCTGTTTTGCAGATGGTGAATCTGTTTTCTTATAGCCAGATTTATGTATGCTGAGATTGTGCCTTAAGGCTTTTAGTAAATTAATCCAGTTTGTTATATCTGGTTTTAGGAGTGCTTCAACAACTAAAAACCCAATCAATGGGGAAAAGGACAAAGCAAACATATGTGTGTGTTCCTTTTGGGGATGAATAGCTGGTTGGATGACAGTAGTAAAGGCAATTGCACTGGTCAGTGCAAAACTGCAACAGTTCACCTGAGACCTGGCAAAGAAGTTCATGACACAGATGAAGCAGGAGGAAATACGAGCAACAACAGAACATACAATCTGTCATCCTTCATGTACATTGAGGGTGTAGGTGAAAATGTGTGGGGAATGAAGGTAGCAACCCTGAAGGAGAGGCAAATCTTGCTGACTTGTTTGCCTTTCTGAAGAAATCTAAGGCTATGCCTGTTCCAGGTGAAATGGAGCCAGGAACTGTCCCAAGGAACTGAGGCCAGCGTAGAGGTGTTTGGATGATGTCGTGCTTGCCATAGATCTCCTGCAAGCTGCATGCAGAACCTCTATGCCACTAAAACATAACCCAGGGCAGAAGTGCTGAGTTCAAAGCCTCTGAAATGGTATATGCCTTTGTAGCACGAAAACCTGGGACTTGGCATGAGGACATGAAGGTATGCTTTAGAGGATGGGAGGAAGCCAACTGTAGCACAGCCTGTCCACACTGCCAACTGGGAATGGAACTTGGCATAGAGGTGCCAGCTGCGTGGTTATGTCTGTGCGTTGTACTGGGGAGCACTAGTTCCAGTATGCCAGAACTGTGCCAGGGTGACATCAAAACACTAGCTACAGTCCTGTACAAGAACTTGTCCTATGGACTTCTTTAGGACTCTCTAACTCTGCTGCTGAATCAGACCTGCAGAACATCCTTTGCAAGGTCAGGCCATCCGAAATGGTCGATAACTCCTGAGGCTTTTATCTCATATATGAAGTAGCAAGCAGCTCTGCTACAGTGCAGAAGAAATGCTGTGTGGTTGAAAAAAATAACTGTGTGTTGAGTAATACAGGCTTTGATTGGTTTTTTGGGGAGTGCTGCTTGCATGTATTTCTTTATAGAAGATAACACTTGCCATACCTAGAAGGGATTTGGTAAAATATCAGTAAATATCAAGTGGCAGAGACTGGGAAAACTGGTCTGTGCTGTCAACGGGAAGGTCATCTCACAGGTGTGATTTGGCTTTTGTACTGTAGAAATTCAGTCACAAATACTGCAATATGTATAGCACACTTCATAGCAGAAATGTGTATTTTGAGTCATTGTGCATTTTTTCTAGGACTTCTATGAAACTACAGTGTTTTTCTTCTAAACTATTTCCCCATGAAATCTGGTCACTTTAAAAAAGAAAAAAGAATCGGTTGTTCTGTGTTGCTTGGTTTCCTTTTAGTTTGTGTGGATTTTCTAGACACAGTTGCGACTTGAAAATACAGCCTTGTGTTATAAACAGAAGTGCAATGAAGCAGAAGCAACTCAATGAGGCACTGCGAGGGTTTCAGCTTACAACAGATGTTAAAAGAACTTATTGGTACAAGAGTGTTTCTTAAAGGCTGGTAAGTTCCTAGTAGTTCTCACACGACCTTGGGAACAAGTGAGTTCTGATTTCACTGCCAATGCTTCCTACATAGAAAATCAAATACGTAATGAACACAATGTATTTGTTATCTAAGGCAGAAACATTCTAAAAACATGGTGGGAAGGTGTCCATTCTCTAGCCTGAGTCCCCAAAAGCTGACTGCTTATGTTGACTCACAATTGGTCTCTATCCCACTTGGTTTTCCTGGTTTTTTTCTTTCCATTGTACTGTTAGCTGTGATTGTGGTTTTGGGTGTGTGGTGGTGAAAAATTACTGTAGCTGTGTCAAGCCAGATTTTTTCTCAGTATGACGAATAGGAGAGTAAGTACTCTGTAAGATTATGCCTTAAATTCATAGCATAAA
>NW_009260791.1:4157696-4166087 GCF_000687185.1 Egretta garzetta
TGCTGAATGAGTCAGAAACTATGAAACTAGGGAATAATTATTTCTCTGGTCTAGATTCCCTACAACTTTTTTTCTGAGTGTCTGTGCCTTAAATCAATTTTATTTCACTTGGGGAAGAAATAGTTGGTTTTTTTTAGAAAATAAGATCAAAGTTGTATAGATGTGGAAGAGGTAACAAAGCTTGATGACCTGTAACTATGAGATTGCATATTTCCAGTTGTACAATGAGGCCCATGATGAAAAATATGTGCTAAGCCAGAGAAGTTTACAATAAATAAAATTGCGCAAAAATTGGAATGGGAACTGAAAGCAACAAAATGTCTGAAACGGTATCATATCTGTGATAGTATTTGGTATTTAAGGAACTAATATTCTAGGAGAGTTTTGATTTGTTACTTTACCTCCAGATTTTTCTTTCACAGTCTTGTTACTTCTCTAATTCTGGAAAGTTTAGTAAATGCATGACTTGGACTACTTCATTCTTATGACATGATGACTCATCTGTCAAATAGTTATCTGCATTATGGCAAGTCATATCATTCTGTTTTCCTTTCAGGGAAGAACTAGTTTGCAAGGTTGAACAACTGCAGGATATACTAATTAGTATAATTCTCTTCTCAGATCTCCCTGAAATTGATTTAGATTTTCTTCCAAAAGATTAATAAGGTCTGGGAGCAGAAATAAATGTAATTTTTTATCATTGGAATGGGATATTTTGACTTGATATTGGTTTGGAATAATATCTTTAGAACTCACCCAGACTGCATGTGTACTATTTTTTCTTAACTGGAGTGTTGCTTAAAAAAAAAAAATCTGCTTTTTTTGGTGGAGAGTGCTTGCTAATAATATCGTCTCAAATAGCCTAAGGGTTAGTCTGTTTTCATATGTTTTCCCTAAACCCAAGGTCACACATTGAAAACACTTGATCTTATGTGTTCTCAGGACCTAACAGTTGGATAGAAGAGGATGAGGGAGTCCTGGATGGCATTGGTAAACGTCAAGGAACTGTAGTTTAACAACTGGCAAATATTTGACTTGCAGTTTAATGAGTAAAACATCTGCTATTACTCTAGAGCTGATAAGTGGAAATTTATCTGTTTTGCTAATGGTTGCAATAATACAGGAAACCATAAACATTTTTCAAGTGACTTCAAGGTATTTTACTAAAAGAAACTTTTACATAGATCCTTAATATCTTACCATGGCAAGAAAATTGGTGGTACCAATAACAGAATATATATTGTATGTATATTGTATTTGGCTAAAACATACTTTTAAACATCAATCTTGTAGTCCTTGAATCAAAAACTTAAATGGTCCTTTTAGCCAAGCTTACAAAATATTTTTAAAGTTCTCTTCAGTGAGTTAGTGTGGCAGTTATGTTCCCATTACTTCATGGTGACAACAAAAGGTCCATGCTACTATTGCAATGCAAGCAGTAAGACTTATTATTAGCTTTCCAATGCTGACGGACTAATGATAGCTAAATCACGAGTTTGTTACTAGAATATCTGGCAGAACGTGCAGCCGAATTTGTTTATCTTCCCATACTTGCACTGTTTCATGCCAAATGTAAAGAACTTTGTTATCCTCGCTTGTAAATCTAATATAGAAGTTCCAAACCGCTGTTGGTTTTTTTGTTTGTTTTGCGCAAAAGATGTTAAAGTTGGCATGTGCAAATGCTGTCTTTTGCCTAGTAAGGTAGAGAAAAACTATTTTTCATTAAACAGAAGCAAGTTCCAACTTGAATTACATGTGCCACCACGCAGTTGTGGTATGATCAGACAGTTTAGAAAGTGGGACTGTACAGGTGGATGGTCCTTGCTGTAGAGGTGTAAGAAAGTGTGGTTAAGAGTCACATGGAATAACAAACGGAAGGAGTAAATTTAAAATACACCTGTAGAATTCAGAACCTCAGAGAGAAATTTGGGCTTTCAATGTTGAGGATTAGGTATTGACTAATGAAAAAAAGTTGAAGATGTGAGAAAAGACATTTGTTTCCTTTTGATGCCTGAACTCTGAAGAAACAGAGTTTTGTATGTTCTTTGCAAATAAAGATACCAGACCCCATTATGAATGTCTTATCTTAAATAAAATCCTTGTTACTTTGGTCAGCTGCTTGGATCACATGGGTTACAATAACTGCAGATATTTGCTCAGAAAATTTCCTTTGCTTGCAGCTGTACTACTATTTCAGTGTGTCCCCTTGTTATTCTGGAAGGCATAAACAGGAACTGTTAGTGATTTCTAGCAGGTCTGTCACTTCATTCTCTAAACATGAAAAGAACATTGATACCCACTGTGACAAACCCAAACAAATAATCCCCAAAATTCAGGTCAACTACATAATGAAATATTGATCTATTATCACAGAGGAAAATATGAACAAAGGGACAAATTTTCAGCTATATTAAAATGAAAAATGGATTAGGGCAAAGGAGGATCTGCTGCCATCAGCAGCACATGTAGTTTGGAATCTGTTTTGTCGTGAGTTTCTTATATAAAATAGGAATATGCAGTTACTACCTGAAAAAATTAAAATCAATGAATCACAGAAAAAAGTGTTTTTATGGCATTGTGAAAGAAGCAGCTATGTGAAAGAGGCCTTAGGATGACAGAGGAAGAACATATAAAGGAAGGGAAAAGCAAATGTCACAGAGAACAAGAAAGTCAACACATACAAATTACACCGCAACGACAGATTGAATGTCTAAATTTATTGACTGTGTTGAAAGATGAAGGCCATAAAAGGGGTTGGAAAGCTAGCTTGTAATGCAGATACCAGGCTGCATGATTTTGTCCTCAGGTTTCCATTGTCTTGTGAAGATACAATATTGTATCTCTGCTATAAAACAAAAAAAAAATTGGAAGTATGTGGTCATTTTGCAAGAGTTGTCAAAAGATTTTCTTCATGTTCAGACCTTCCAATGGTCTTTGAAAGAATGCAGTGATGCTTGGTCAATACTTTTACTCTGAGGAAGACTTCAATTTTGAAGAATGGTTTATGATAGATGTGTTCAGAAAGAAAAAATACTACAGCAGTATGATAAGACCTCCTAAATAATCTCTTCTTTATAGTAATGCTAGTTTATAAATGACATGCCCTGTAGGAGGCTTTTTAAAGGAAACTGTAAATACAGAATAAACCTAGAGGTGAAAACTCATTTTTTTAAAGATGATTTTTTTATATGTCTGCGCATCAGCAGATAATCAAAATATCAGCTTAGTGCTTCTTTAGGTTTGTATTTTGTATCTTTAGTTATTAAATACACCTAGTTTTCTTACTGTTTTGTAAAACTACTGTTACTAGCTGTGTCATATTGCCATTCTCCCAGATCTGAACAAGGGGAGGTTTAGTTTTGATATTAGGAAAAATTTCTTCACCAAAATGGTTGTCAAGCATTGGAAATGGCTGCCCAGGGAAGTGGTTGAGTCCCCATCCATGGAGGTATTTAAAAGAGGTGTAGGCATGATGGATGCTTAGGGACATGGTTTAGTGGTGGGCTTGGCAGTATTTGGTTTATGGTTGGACTTGATGATCTTAAAGGTCTTTTCCAACTGAAATTATTCTATCATTCTGTGAAAATCCTTCGTTGAGAAAGCAAGTGGTTCTCAGTAAAACTGCAAGTGTTCAAAGTATCATACTCGAGTCAGACAGTGTTCATGATTGAAACACCTCTTCCAGTACCCATCTGGGAACACGCTGTTCTAGCAGAGCAAGCTGAGGGTGGGAAGACCTAGTTTCTGTTTTGAACTTCACAAATACCAGTGATTCTGGACCTGTGATCCTGAGCTTCCTGTGACTTGGAACATACAACTGTAATACTAAACAGGGATTCTGTCCAACTTCAGGATTTGTGCATGGGAAACTGCTGTCCTTGCTGCAACCTATATAATTTGTTTTTCAAATACGTGAGGGAAGCAATCCCTAGCTAGTAGAAGAAATTAGCTAGTAGAAGAAACAAGCTCAAATTGTTCTTTATATATTCGCCACACTCTTTCTTTCCTAGGGTGGTACAATGACAGTGCTTTATCTGCAGCAGTTTGTACTACAAGGTTTTAAAAAGTAAGGGCTCCATCTCCTGCGTTTTTCATATGCTGTTACATGTACCATTCTTGGAGAAGCTTGTATGCATACAGTTTTAGGCTTCTGGGATACTTTACCTTTACCCCTCTGCAAAATGTCTACCTGGATGGTCTGCATAATGTCAGCAAGAAAGAGGACTGAAATATCACATTCTATCAGCTTGCAGGAATTGTACTTTTCAGCAGTTTTGTATTGGTGGTTTTTCTTTTTTTTTCTTTTTTTTTTTTTTTTTTCTTTTCCTGTAAAGAGAGTGTAATACTAAGAAACTTTTTTTCAGTGACATAAGGAATGGGCCAAAGTTGCTTGTGAGGAGTGCAAGTCATTGAAATTACTGAGACTGAACACATGGCTGTGGAATTAATCTCTTTTTTGTGTAAGTAGTTCAATATGGAATGATTATTGGAAATGTACAGTGAAATTAGTAAGCAGGAAAAGGTGATGTGATATGAACTTTCTCAGGATCAGTAATTCCAAGCCAAGAACTTGTGTCTTGCAAACCTGTGAAAACTTCTTTGCTCAGGCCCCAGGAAGTAAGATGATTTGGGATTTGTCCAGTAATTGTTTAGCCCTACTGAAATTATGAATGGCTATGTAATCTCTGTGGTGGGATCTTAGTGCAAGGGAGAAAACTGAAGTGAAAATAATAAAAAAAGCAGTGCTACACTAAGGAGGCTGACATTTGTTTTGGAAATATTCATAGGCTGAAGAAAAATGTTAAATGATAAGAGGTATTGTGAGCTATTAAAAGAATCAAAATTGTATAAGTTATTGTACTGTGCATCTTGGATATAGATTATCCTTATCCTTGACCTACTAGATCATCCTGAAGTATTTCAAACCATGCTTACACTGGCTCAATAAGAACTTGCATTCTTACAATGGCAAATGAAGAGAAGACTGAGAAATACATGAAGTTTCTGTTTTTGTGTTTGCTCCTTCTTCCTCTCTGTGGCTCTGGCTTGCACGTTTTGCCTACATGAGTAGAAGTATAGTGAAAATGACACCTTGTGAAAGCAGTTAATTCAAAATATATATGTTGACAGGAATGGAGAAAGTAAGGCATAGTACAGAAACTTGGTTTTCTTCTGAGTTCCTGTTTGAGAGGATGTTGTGACCACACCACTTTATTTGCTCTCTTTGGGCATGGACGCTTTCTCCTCATCCATGCCCTGCTCCCCAGAGTACTCTGCTGAGTGGGTAGGGTATATTTTGATGATGTGCTTCTGGGGGAAGCCATGGGGCAAGAAAACAGGGTGCAATCCTGTGGACAAAGGCATCTGGGCAGGTCACAAAATGTTCCGTGTTCCAGGTGAAATCAGAGGCACTCATAAATAATACAGAGAATGTCTATTCTCTTCTGTCCAGACAAGTCACTGGAAGAAGCCTGTGACACAGTCCTGAACTCCTCTGATTTTGTTGTTCCCTGGTTGGTAATCATGTTGTTCCCTGGTTGGTAGTTCTGGTCTGAAACTTTTGTTAACTGCCTTCTATTTTCTCAATCTCTGCAGAGTTCAAAAGTATCTATGTGCTTTTTAATCACTTAGTACAACTTCATTTACTGATTCTGTGTACTGAACTGTACAATTCTGTTAAAGACAGTACCTTTGTGAAAGTGAATTAGGTTGTTTATCTTTTCATTAAGTTTGTAAAATGGACTGGAGAGGCAGGTATATTTTTAGATCAGTCATCCAGTAAAATTGAACTTGTGAATAACCCTTTCACATAATGCAAGAAAAGAAGTAATTGGACTACATAAATCAATCTGCAGTGAACAGCTGAACCAAGCTGTTGTTTACAGATATTTAAAATCTTAAAAAAGCAACAAAGAAGTTAATCTAGTTTGAAGAAAACAAAGTTAACGCCTACATAAATCCCATTAGGAGACCATGGCTTGCAATCTTTAGACATCACAAGCTTTCTTAGCATTCCTGATGTGTTGTGATGTGTGAAGCATCTTTTCCGGGATGTCTGTGTGTAGACAATATGTCTAAAGGCAGAATGTAATATGCATTAGGATTCCATTTTTATGTAAGTAACAACAGTTTAACTGCATTCTTAGGTTGGACAGTAACTATTTACTATCCGAGTCTTATTTTAGTACCACAGCATCTATGAAACCTTAAATATTACTTTTAAATGCTAAGCAAATGCTATCTTAAATGCTGTTTCATGCCCTGTCTCTCACAGATGCAGAGGCTGGAGCAGGCTACTGTCAAATATGCAGCATTGACACATTGGCATCAAAGCTGTGTGGGAGGAAATGCCATCCTGTATCAATCTTTCAAAGATGCAATTTCCTGCCGTTCTGCTGCTAGCTGGAGCATAGTTCTATTTTTAGTATGGTCCTTTGCATATTCCTTCAATGCACTCTTCATTATGTTTACAGCCTTTCTGCAGGAGGGATGGATGTTCTCATCCTGCACTTCACCACTTATGTTCAGCTAGTTTAGGTCATATACATTGCAGTGCTTAAGTTAGGTAACTGGAGGCAGGGAAAGTCTTGGTCTTCCTGTGCTTTAGTTCTCTGTTGGCTCCCACTTACAGCTGAGATGGGCAAGATGGGAGAAGGATGAATGTTTTTTGGGGAAGAGATAGTCTCATGCTGGAAGAGGTATGTTGCGTCATTTGCTTCTGGCAACTAAGGGGTCAAGGCAGAGCAGGTGATAAAGTAATGCTCATCTATGTCAGTGCCTAATTTGGAGGATCCTGACCTGTCTGAGCCCTCTCTACACTCTGTGCAAACTGTCATATGTAAACGACAAAGACTTCTACAAGCTATGAAATATTGCTTCTCAACAAATCATTTTTCACAATATAAAATACATTGTTCATTTGAACAGTCATAGTAAATGTTATAAATAGGTCCAGGCAGCAAACCTCAAATCCTGACCTTTATTATCTGTTAGAAAACCTGTTTTGGCACCATCACTTGAATGCAGTGGTAGTATTTGCATTTAAAAAAGACTGTCTGTCTGGTGAATTAAGGCCGGTTGTGAAACTGCAGCCAAAATTCCTCTCGCAATGTTTTCACTCTTGTTTACATTCAGTTTCAATTATTCTAATAGCTTTTTCTTTTAACTTGCATGTTTTGATTACTGATTTTACTTATCTGGATATTGGGTACAAGAAAATGCCATTTCTCTTTTCTGCAGTGGGTAGCTGATAAGTCTTTCAATAGGTTTTAACAATAACAACAAACCCTCAAATATTTCAGAAGTTTCTGTTTAAAAATAAAATTCAATTGTTACGTGTCTACATCCTTCTTCTGAGATCAATAACTTCCCCTCAGTACTTTTTCATTCACACTGCCCACCATGATTTGCTATTCAGATAACCAAAGCATACCTGCTATGGAAGTGAAAGCAAATATTAACACTAGCGTGGTAGTTTTTTTTTTTTTTTTTTTAAATAGCAAACAGAGATTCAAGCTCCCTTTTGTCTGTGACCTTTTCTATAGCCTTAAATAGAATCCAACTCTTCCACTGAGTAGTCGGCATGAAGAAATAATGAGGCATACATGCAAAAAGTTAATATAATAAGGAAAAAGACTTTTTATCATAACTGACAGTGATACTATATCATATGAGAGGGAAATCTCTTGGATGTGTGTTTGTTTAAATGGATTTATTGTTGTGTGCTTACACATCGCACATTTGGTGCTAGTCAGATTAAGCAAAGACAGCAGTATGTAACCTAAAGAGCACAGCATTAATGACATTAATGAAAACTTAATTGTATATCGCTTGCTATCCCGTAATTTTTTGGGTATGTTGTTTGTTTTTTTTCTAAAGAGCTAGTTGTGTATTGGAAAATCACAAAGCTAAATCCAACACAACTTCCACAACTTCCTTCAACAGTTGTTGGCCTGAGGTCATTCCTCCCCAAGAAACATAATTATTTTGATTCTTTCATGATCTTAGTCTGTTACAAGGATGCTTCTTCCTGTCTGGGCAGAACCAAAATAAATCCTTCAAAGGAAGAAGGGAGAGTCAAACTAGTGGAGAAATGACAAAATTAAGAATAAAGTGCTCTGCTAATAGAACATGTAGAAAATGGTCTGTCTTCTGGATGCAGGAAAATACACTCCTTTACGTATCCAAGGATCTATGCTTGGACAGGTTCTTGGATATATAGTGTCCTCTGTCCTTGCAGATGGAGCTTTCTCAGAGCCCAAACCACTGTTTGTTCCCTGTGCCTTTTTTAGGGGGGCTATTTTCAGAGTAATTTAGGCTGGCTGGGATGGTTCCTGCCTTCTTGCACAGGATGGCTAGATTTTCACTTTTCTTACCAAAGTTGATTCTCTG
>NW_009260791.1:4166097-4225208 GCF_000687185.1 Egretta garzetta
TCCTGCTGATAAGCAATGCAATGTAATGTGTGAATTGGGGTTGAGTGAGATTGAACCCAGGGGTGATGTGTTTCAGTCAAGGCTTCAGTTTAAGTGTTGTCATGGTTTAACCTGGCTGGCAACTAAGCACCATGCAGCTGCTCGCTCCTTGCCCCCCCTCCCTCAGTGGGATGGGGGAATTGGAGAAAAGAAAAAAAAAATAAGACCCATGGGTTGAGATAGAGACAGTTTAATAAGAGAGAAGAATAACAATAGTGATAATAATAATGGTAAGAGAATATACAGAGTATATAAAACAAGTGATGCACAATGCAATTGCTCACCACCCGCTGACCAATGCCCAGCCCGTCCCGAGCTGCGATCACTCCCCCCCGCGACCAACCGACCGACCAACTAACCCCCCCGAGCATGACGTTATATGGTATGGAATAGCTCTTTGTTCAGTTTGGGTTAACTGTCCTGGCTGTGCTGTACTCCCAGCTTGTTATGCACCTGGCCGAGCAGGAGAAGCTCAAAAAGTCCTTGAGTAGTCTGAGCACTACTTGGCAACAACTGAAAACATCAGTGTGTTATCAGCATTCTTCTGGTACCAAATCCAAAACACAGCACTATGCTGGCTACTATGAAGAAAATTAACTCTATCCCAGCCGAAACCGGGACAGTGTAATGACTATTAAATTCCTGTTGCTATCTTTAAGAAGAGTATGTTTTTTGTCAGAGTACTTTTAAAAGTCAATAAAGCAAACATTATTCCAGATTTATTTTGATGTGTTTTTTTAAAAAAAATCAGTTTATTCCGAAGAAAAGAAAAACTAATTACTTAATCTGAATTGATTTTTTTATTCTCTGAAAAGTTATACTTTTCCAGATCTTGCAATTAAATTTTAACGTGTTTGATCCCTTTCTGCTTTCTCATAGTAATATGAGACATTACATATTCCATATGGCCAAAGTATTTATCCTAAATAAAAATATTAATTATTTATTCAGTTACCTTTTCTTTAGTCGGTCTTTTTTTATTTTTCTTCATGTACTTAGGTAGACACGCTGTTCTTCCTAACTACCACAACTTTTAGACTTAACGCATTTGCTTGCAGTCTAAGTGGTGTATTTGGTTGATTATATTGATTTGTTTTCCTTCTAGCTTGACCACTGTAAAGCTTGCTTATTGTATTTTCCCATCTCTCTCCTGCAAGGAGTGGTCTTGAAGGGTTTTTAGTATAACGGGTGATTTTAGTAGTCTTTTCTTGTGTTTTAATCTAGGTTAAATAGTGTAATACCCAGGAAAGGTTTTAAGGATAAAATTTTTAGCACCACAAAGAGAAAACGCTAATTTTTGTGAAACTCAGAACAACTGTTTATTACAGTAAATGGAATTATGAATTCATCAGTGAATTCTTAACCTTTAATTTGAAGGGCCTTCTGGGGGAAAAAAAAATAATCATGGAAAGTTCTGTATATCCTTACCATGTTCAATGCATCTGAACAACCTAGCCTATATGCACTTATTATGGTTCCTGTCAAAGTCTATGGCAATTTTGTAGTGGGAGTAAATTTCCTGCAGTGCATGGTAAGTGAGACCATGCCAGGGACAGCAGTTGTTCACTCAAGGGTCCCCAGTGGGATTATGAAAACACTGAGGATAGAAGTTCCAAGGCAGCTGACAGCAATACACAGTGAACCAGAAATGAAACAAAATTTTTCTGTAAACTTGAAGCAAGATTTTTCATTTCTGTTGGCAATCAGTACTTCCAGAAAAATCTTCACTATTGTGAATACTATAGATTTTTTTTTTTAAGCTTTCATAGGAAATTTTGATCACAATCTAATATCTGTTAGCAGAGATACCCAGCATTCAGCATGCAGCACTTATTTTACCCCGGGCTTCCTGATGTGCATGACACATCATAACACGTATTCTATTAACTTCAGTTTGGAGCGCACAGTTCTGAAAATTTTGATATATGTGTCTGAAATCAGGCACTTGGAAAATGACGAAGAATATTTTGACTTCAGCAGTTTAAGGTTTGCCTGGATTATCTGTGACAGAGGCAGGGATAGACACTTCAGAAGATGAATTACTTTAACCATAGAACCAATTTATCTCTTTGTGAACACACAGTATTCAGTGTGTGTTTTTCAGTTTCTGCTTAAAAAAAAAGATAAATTCTGCAGACAACCATAATGCGTCTATTGTGATTCATCATTTGTAGTGAACTCAGATTTAAAAGGGCTATCTGTGGATGGAGGAGGTGATGAATTTCTGTTGCACTGACAATAAGATTCCTAGCATTTTTTGAGTTCTGTTTATTTGATGTTATAGCCTTAGTGTTCTGCCTTGTGTTTTTCTAGATTACAAACCATTAAAAGAAAATCTATCATGCGTTACCATACTGGAGACTTTGAGCTGCATCCAGAATCTTGGACACATGTCTAGGACTGAAAACTTGCTGGAATATCTGTTATTCTTCACATGGACCTGGAGGCTTTCAAGGACACCTTGTTTTTTAAGGAGATATGAGACAAATTATTGGAAGAAGAATCTGTAGACTTACAAAATGCACAGAAACCATGTCTGGTATAGAAACCCCCTAATCCACAAATTGTTGGGCCTGGGACAGCGGGTGTATAATTAAGCAAAGACAGTACCTCTATTTCATCATCTCTCCATATTTTTCTCAATTCCAATTCTCTTGTTCATAACACTCTTAGTGCTTAATTTAATCCAGATTTAATCAATCTGGTCATATGTACCCTTACTACAACCTGGCTACCAGCCATAAGAAGGCTTATTTTCTCTTATTTTTCATGCAAGACACCACAGCAACTCCTGTTAGTTGGAATACAAGCTGCAAGACAAGTACAGTTCTCCCATTTCTGAGAAGCTTACTTCCTTCAAAGGGATGGCATTTTGCTCTGTGAAGATGGCACATGAGCTGTCTTGGCAGATTTTTATGGCAAAATATACAATTGTAAACCAGAAGAATATCTGGATAGATTTCTTTCTGCAAGGCAAGGGCTAGCATTTCTTTCAGCAATAGGGAGGAAAGCATTTGAGTTAAATGGGGCACTACTTTTTCTCCATTAGTTCCTTCTTAGAATGAAGGAATGGTTTTAATTGAAAATTTCCATGTGCTATTCCAAGGCACACTCTTGGTATAGCAATTTTTAATTCAGACTCTTAGAGCTCAGGAAGCTTATCAGCATTGAAAACAGGACCATCAGTTGGAAACCCTGAGGCAAGTTTTTCTAGAAGTTACCATCTCTGCAAATAGGGAGAGATGGGGTCCACCTCTCTAGGCGGGGCAGGGGAATCCTAGGCAGTAGGTTGGCCAACTTGGTACAGAGGGCTTTAAACTAAAGGACTTGGGGGGTGAGGTGCGGGGTCAGATCGCAGTCACATCTGATGGGGGAACAAGTGTGTCTGTTCAGAGCAGCAATATATGTGCTGTGGCTACTTCCCATCTCAAAAACCAGAAGACCAACTGCCCTAAACGGGGGTTTGGCTGTGGCAGACCCTCTTTCATCCCTCCAGGGAAGCCTAGGTGCTCAGCTGCCTCACTGAAATGCCTTTATACCAACGCACGCAGCATGGGGAACAAGCAGGAAGAGCTAGAGTTCTGTATGTGGTTGCGGGGCCATGATCTCATTGCAATTACAGAGACATGATGGGACAACACGCATGACTGGAACGCTGCCATCGATGGCTATGTGCTCTTCAGGAAAGACAGGCCTGTTAGTTGGAATACAAGCTGCAAGACAAGTACAGTTCTCCCATTTCTGAGAAGCTTACTTCCTTCAAAGGGATGGCATTTTGCTCTGTGAAGATGGCACATGAGCTGTCTTGGCAGATTTTTATGGCAAAATATACAATTGTAAACCAGAAGAATATCTGGATAGATTTCTTTCTGCAAGGCAAGGGCTAGCATTTCTTTCAGCAATAGGGAGGAAAGCATTTGAGTTAAATGGGGCACTACTTTTTCTCCATTAGTTCCTTCTTAGAATGAAGGAATGGTTTTAATTGAAAATTTCCATGTGCTATTCTAAGGCACACTCTTGGTATAGCAATTTTTAATTCAGACTCTTAGAGCTCAGGAAGCTTATCAGCATTGAAAACAGGACCATCAGTTGGAAACCCTGAGGCAAGTTTTTCTAGAAGTTACCATCTCTGCAATACCCAGATGGGAACAAACACACTAGAATAGAAGTGTGTGGTGTCAGTTAAGGTGTTTAGTGTCTCATGAACTGCAAATCTGAGAGGAATATTCCAAGTAAAATGTAGTTATTCTATTCCAGACTGAAAATTGTATTATTAACGAACAGCTTCTGGACTTCCTGAGGCCTTTATAGCTGTCTTTATATGTTCTGGTTGAATATTATCCTTTCTGTTATAGTCCTTTTCGCTGTGAAGCAGAAATTTAGTGTCAGTGTGCCACAGAAGACAACTTTCTTTCAATGTCTTTTTTTAGGATTTCCAGTTGTGCATTGAACAGATACTTCAAATTACTTATTATTATACTCCAATGATTCCTGAAAAGATCAATGACAGAGCATGACATAATAGGGTTAGGTAGAAGTAAACAAAAAGTTTTTAAAACATAAAAATAAAAGGAAACTGTACTCCTATGACCATTATTGGTATATAGTTGTTGCTGTGAAAATTGCTGTACTGTGAAGATGCTTCCCCCCCCCAAATAGCAGCAGTTCAAGTGTGTACTCATCAGGCAGGGCAATAGAGATAATTTAGTCTTGATGATTATTCCATTGTGATTGGTAATGGAAATGCAAAGGAAATGACTACTCTGCATTTCAAGAGGGGAGGAAAAAGAAAAAAAGAGTAGAAAAATACCAGTAGCGCGAAGGGGGAATCAGAGGAAATTAACAGAAGAGGCACTTAAAGAAGGCTCACAGAAGGAATAAGGAAGGAAATGCAGCGGAAGGTTTGGGTGGGTTGAAATGTTTGGGTGTGCTTTTGCAGGAAGGGCTAGAACTAAGAAAGTGAACTGCTGAAAACCCAGTACTTGGAAGACATCCAGATACTTGCAGCAGAAGGCTCCAGCCATTTATTCCAGTCCTCCCTTGTCTGTCTCTTAGCCAGCTCTTAATCTGTGAGAAAACTTTCCCTTTTGTCTATGGTATCTTTAGAGTATTTAAGAGACTTAAAGAAAGAAATTAACAAAGAGGAAGGAAAAGGGAGAAATGGACATGTTTAATAACATAGAGGAGAATACAAGTAGAGCCTAGGAAAGATCAGTGCATGGACATAATCAGTTTACTGTGCTCATACATAAGTTTTGCCACATCACTGCTCAACTCCTTACTAATGACACAATTTTCAAAGCAGTCAGATGAAAGGTGACTGTCAAAAGTGTCAGGTTTTGTGTTATCATTGCTTTCTGTGCATGGCTCAGGAGCTTTCAGCTATCTATTAGCTGGAGCATCTCTCCTATGAGGACAGGCTGAGGGAGTTGGGCTTGTTCAGCCTGGAGAAGAGAAGGCTGTGGGGAGACCTGATTGCGGCCTTTCAATACCTAAAGGGGGCCTATAGGAAAGACGGGGAAAATCTTTTTAGTAGGGCCAGCAGTGACAAGACAAGGGGTAATGGTTTTAAACTAAACCAGGGTAGGTTTAGACTGGATATAAGGAAGAAGTTCTTTACAATGAGGGTGGTGAAACACTGGAACAAGTTGCCCAGAGAGGTAGTGGAGGCCCCATCCCTGGAAGCATTCAAGGCCTGGTTGGACGGGGCTCTGAGCAGCCTGATCTAGTTAGCGGTGTCCCTGCTCCTGCGGGGGGGTTGGACTAGATGACCTCTAGGGGTCCCTTCCAACCCAAAACATTCTATGATTCTATTACAACCCAGGAAAGATCTTGGCATCACTATTCTTTGCATTATGAAGAGTCAGTACAGGGCTTCATGACAACAAAATAATAATAACAATAAAAGTACTAGGGAATAGTAAGAAAGAAGAAAACAGAAAATCTCAGGTTATCGTTATGCCATTTTCTAAAACTGTATCTCACCCATCACACAGTTTGAAGTTTCCTCTTCTCATGAGAAAAGTTTAAACAGCATAGAGGAAGAGTGTGGAAGAGAGAGGAGGTAGATACAGGAAAGGGATATAAAATTCTGGATGCTATGAAGATGTATAAGCAATAATCATCCACTGCTGAGTATAAGGACTATCCCACAGCAGGTTTAAATGAGTAACAGCAAAGTAGAATTTTCACATATGATAACTCGGCAAGATTTTCCCCAAGACTCAGAAATGGACAGAGGGAAGAGCAGTTGTGCAAATTAACATTAGAAAGATTTCTCAAATTCTATTAAACACAATGCTACACTCTCTGCCTTGGGAACCAAGCAGATATCACTCAACTTGCTGTATTCTCTCTCCTGGGAGATAATGGTTAGAGGTGGCTTTTGGTGATTCACTTAATTTAATGAATTGAGGTGAAAAAAAATGAAGGAAGATGGAGGAAAAAACCCTGTCCTAGTTCATAGATCTATCAATTGAAGCAATAGAATGTCTTTCTAAATATTGCTGTCACAGATGCCATTGCATCTTCCAGGTTAAGTTGAGCAGAGTGGGAGGATGGTATAGCCCAGTAGTGCATTTTCTACTGATGTGTATTCTTGTGTGCTTTACCCTATAAGGAAACAGCAGAAATATCTTAGAAAATGTGCAAAACCTATCTGCATATACCTTTTTGTGTGCATCAATCAAATGCTTCGTGAAAACTTGAGCTATATGTTAGGGAGCTTGTACCTTTTGTGCTTACAAACCTAAATTTGCATTATGTCCCTATTCTTTGAGCCCAAATCCATGGGGAAATTTACATTTCAGGATAGTACATGGGTGGGAGAGGAGAAACTTGAGCCCCCTTCAGCTTGGAACTGTTATGGCCAGACCAGCAGTGCAGGTGGGTTGGGCAGGACATCCATCTGGTCCCTCTCCTTTCTTTACAGAACAGATGGGGAAACACCTCCTGCAAGAGCAAAGGGTGCCCAAACTACTGAATGACCCTGCTTGCTCCTTTTATAGATCTAGGCTGTTGGGAAGGGGTGGAAAATGAGCTTTGGGATCAGGAGGGAGGAAAGAATAGCTACCTGCTCTCTAATACTTCTGACAGCTTCAGCAGGCTGGGTTTTTGCATCAGCTCTTAGCAAATATAAGCAGGTACCTTTGCTTGGCATGGAGGCAGGGAATAGTTGCTGCTAAGACTGGGCAGCGTAGCTTACTTACTTGATTCCCCTGAATCCTGGATGTAGCCAGATATTGCTGCTGAGGTCAGACCATCCTGCTATGACAGAGTGAGAGGGAGGCTATGACACACAAGCATCAAATTCATTTCCTGAATGTGGAGGGAGCTCACTTAGAAAACACACAAAAAGCTGGTAACTCACAAGGTGAGTAAGCAGTCTGCTGTGCCAAAGACTTATGAGGAGTGGGGTGGGGTACAGGGTGTAAGGAAACAAACTGCATAAAGGGTAGCAAGAGGGAGGGGCAGGTTTGGAGCAAGCAAATACGTGTCACCAGGCAGAACTACGGTGGCTAGGTCTGAAAAGTGCTTTTTGGCTGTTTCTGTGGCAGGTCCTCTCTGCATGTGCTTTCTGCAGCTAAAGAATAGCAGCCTAGTGCCCCAAGCTAGGCATCTGCTGAGCAGCTATGAATGCAGGAGATGAGCAGTGACTTTGCACATCTCCATGCAGAGAGATTCTTTCTGACGTTTTCTTGGTAATCTGTGTCTTTCTGCACAGCCTCTGAGATTCATTTATGGAGGCAGAGTTTTGATATTTGCAAGAATATAGCAACTGTTTTTCTGTGCTGGTTCTCCGCACACACTCTCAATCAGTGCTGTAAAGACAAGTAAGCGCCTACGAGAACACACTTAGGATTTCTTTTGTTTAGTGAAATTTGCAGTGCAAAGTAGAAATAACCTCTTAGAATATCAGTAGTAAAAGGGGCTGTCAAGCTGAACAAAGAATGGAATTGGAAGCAATAAAATTCTTCACTAGCTTTCACAGAGGAGAAAGGGACATGAAAAATAATCAATGAAAACATGTAACAGTTCTTACGAGTTCTGGTTTTCCTCATCAAAAGCCAAATTGTGTCTTCTCTAATATGTGAAGATGCTCAGACTCTTGTTCTCTTGCTTGTATGCTGTGTATATAACCTAACACATCCAAGGGAAACAATCTGATGGCACATGAGGTAGTGTGGAGCAGTTCTTGCGCCAACACATGCAGTACTTGCCAGTGGCTGTTCATGTGCTTTCCCTAGTCCTGTTTCTGCTTTCCCAGATGCGATTAGCTTGAGGAACTTGAATAAAAACCCTGACTTTGCAGACTGCTGATAGAGGACAGCAGGAGAGTTGTAGCCTTCTACATATTGTGGAGGGCTTTGTTTCCTTCCTGTCTTGTACTTCCAGTCTGCTGAGGTAGGTAGAAACCTGTCTACTCCCTTGTCTGTGGCAAGAGATGTGTTTCTGAGCTATCAATTAACTTTGTGCTGTGCTGGCCTGTGGCTTTCTTGCCTTCCTGCAAGAGCTTTCTGGCAGTCACCCAGGTTCTGCTGCAGCCTTGTCAGAGGTATTTCTATGCCTCTTACCTACAGGGCATTTCAGAGGAGTTCAAGGGAGAAATGTGAACAGAGAAAGGAATACTGAGCTGGTTAGAGAAACTAAGTGAATGTGAGTCATCTTTGGAGCAGAAAATTTCCATTGGCCTTGTATTAAGAGTAGACTTTGGCATTTTGTGTGTGTGTATGCTATGGAAAACTGATGGTGATAGTCTCTGTTGAAAAAAACCCTCAGATTTGGTCCAGAACATATGTGAACATACTGTCTCTTGGCAATTAAATCAGTGCTCATATGCTCTTTTTATGACAAACAAATTTGTAAATATTGGTAGTCTATTATGAAACAGTTTGAGGGAAGAAAGACAGGCTGGCATAAGTTTCTTGCTGTTTCACTGGCAGAAATAATTAAACATTAATCTTAATTTAAATTATTCATAGTTACAGTTTCTACAGAATTGCTTGGGGCAGTATTTAACCTTTAAAAATGTTTAAAGTTTTCTGCTTTATTTGATATAAGGTTCCCATATTACTGTAAAACAATAAGTAATTAATTTTGTTTATGCAATGTCCCTTAAAGAGTATATTTGAAACTAATGTTGATTAGTGTTAATAGCAATGGTTACAGTAGTAGATGAAAGCTGCACAGCACTGTAGCTGAACTTAGTAAAATTATCCAATATATAGATCTGATAATCTTCAATGGTATTTAAAAACCAACATAGATATAAGCGACTTAATATTGATGCCAGATATACAAAACAAGATGAAGTTTAATGAAACCTCAACAACTGAGCATGTCGTTACCCTCAAGCACGGTTACTTAACCATGCAAAACTGGCATGAAAAACCTCCAGACTGCAACGATGATGATGTGCTGTCATTCTGATCCAGGTTAATGGATTTGTCTGGGTGCAGTGCAAGGTAGCAAGGCAGTGGACAAATCACTGGTGGTAATCTGCAGGTGAAGCATACTGACTTGGTAATATTTGCTATCTAACTGCCTTTCAACACTTTCTGTGATGGAGGAAGTGAAATTTCCTTCTTTTGATTCTACAGATTTGAAAATTGAAACAGTGGTCTAAAGTGAGTTGTATGTCAGGCATTGGAAAAAGAAAACAAGTCGGATAGTCCCAGAGAAGCAATTTCATCCAAGAGCTGCTGAAGAACAACTTTTCCATTTGTGGAGAAAAATATTAATTGCATTAGTAATTAGTTATAACTAAAAATACATTTTTTTTCCTCCTTTCCAAGTAGTTCACACTTCTTCTGCTGCTCCCACCCTATGCTGTCCCAACTCTGAGCTGTTGGGTACCCTGACAATTTCATCCAATGTAATTCCTTTATTCCTATTCTCTGTCCTCTGTCTTGTTCCCCTTCTAGGCCACACAACCTAATGTCCTCCTCTTGGGACCAGTTTGGAGACTTTGCAGTGCTGGTTCTTGCAACAGTTGTTCTCCTTAAAGACCAAACCAAACAAAACTTATAAAGGTCAGACAAACCAGAAAGGAATTAGCAGAATATTCAGAGAGCACCTATAAATTAGTCACACTCAATTATGTCTCCTTCTTGTGGGACCTGCTTATTTTACTGTTTTTATTTAGCTGTACGTTGGGCATGGATCTCTGGGTGCCCTCTTCACATGTGCAATTCTTGCTTAGGAAAGGAACCTTGTTCACTTAATATTCTCCTCTGTGATGTTCTGGAGGCTTGCACTGCCCATCGCTAGTACTTTGTGTTACACCAGTGGCATTTTCTGCTCTGTTATGCTTGGGTTGACAGGTGCTATTTAGAGTCTGCTAAAAGTCTGAGGCATTAGCTAAGCTCTCAAAAGTAGAGCTTATAAATATTTCAAAACTTCTTGATCTTCCAGAATTATTATTAGCATCCTATGGCACCCTTACAGGCTACACCAGAGGAGTATTTGTTACAATTTGACTGCAGTTCCTTCCCCATCCTCCCCCTTCAAATCAACAAAAGAACTTTTTTAGAAGAAAGTTCTTCATTGATCTCCTTTGCTATTGAGTCATACTATGTAGCAGTTAGTAGCAATTTTTAAACTAACACATCAGACAGACTATAATTCTGTGATAATTTCCAGCCTTCAGTTTTCCCAGGAATAGTCTCATTCACGTCCAGATGAGTGTGTCATATATTACTGAAATCGTTGATATGCTGAGACACAGTAAATCACAGTGGTTGAACTAAGAATTTTAAATAGGGTACTAAATATAAAAAGAAATGGAGCTGTTCTATAAATAGATTTCAATGGGAGGAAAAAATCAATATCCCCTTCATCCATATGTTTTGTAGGAGCAGTGATAGATAGTAAAATATTTAAGAAGACAGCATATATTGCAGTCTTTTAAGTATTTTGACCTGTTGTTATCTTTTTTCCCCCCCTATTTTTAGAAGTTCCATGCTTTAACTGACAATTGACCCATTATCAGACTCCTATTATTCTCTCTTGTCAATTGGAAGCTTAGTACTTAAGTAGGTCTTACAAACTCTCATGCCATTTTTCTTTTGATGGGTGAAATCAGAGGCAACTCTCCCCATTATTTCTGTGGATTTGGATTCCTGAAGAAGGTGAAATGTATTCAAACATTATCCTGAGTGAAATAATAATGATGATGATGTAGCACATAATAATAACTAAAAACAACCCTGCCAGTGACCTACCTCTTTCAAAGCAAATTTCTTGGACTGCTTCAAATACTGTACTCCTCTGCTTTTTTTTTCCTAGTCTTGCAAAACCTTAGTACACATATAATGAAGCTTGCGTATATGAGCAGCCTTTATTGGTATCCTCAGCTATTTAATGACAGCATTCTTTTTCCCCTTAAAAGCCTCATTTCAAGGAATTCCTTCATAAAATATACCATGATGCTACTCAAAGTGTTAATTCTTGTTTGTTGTCTGCATTGTGGGATTGAGGTATATGAGCTTTGTTCTCTTTCACTCTTAACACTTAATTTGGGGGAGCTGCTCTTTTTCTTTTTTTGAGTTGATAGTTTTTCACTATTAACTGTTTAGCATATGCAAGGGCCAATGAAGAATCAGAAACTGGAGAAGGGAGTTGGGCAGTGGGAATAACAGGGTCAGTGGAAGACTTCATAGCACTATATCACAACTTAACAGTCTTACATGAAGGCTGAAGTCTGATCTAACCCTAACTCTTGCTGTGGGAAGAGGAGCAAGGATATGAGCCACAAAGAGGTTGTTTTGTTTCTACTGCTGGGAATGGGGGAGGAAGGGAAGACGGTTACTTTTCCAAAGAGTAGCTAGCTTGAGTCTGGCAATGGCTAATGTTCCACATGCCCAAACTACTCCAAAATGAAGACCTGCACATGCAAGTAAATATCTTAGTTTCAGAAATGTGGTGTACCTAGCAACTCCCTCTGGAGCAAAATGACTGGTGGACAACATAAAAAGCTTTAAGGTAGCTCTGTCTCGGATTACATGATCTTGCTGATTTGATTTTAATCTCAAATACTTTTCTTTCCTGTTCTTGCTGCTATTTAAATGAGAGAGACAATAATTTATACTTGATCTTTTTAACATTGACAGGTTTTGGTAATGTCAAATGCTCAGGGGAAAACTTAAATGCGTAGTTAAAGCTTTTAACATTATGATCCTGAATGCTCAAAGTTATAAACATCTGACCCAACTATTTTTGTTATAAAACACGTGCAACATCCATGACAGTGGAAAATGCAGACTAATTTGCATAACTGGGTTTTGCTTCACAAAGATCACTTTTAAGAATTACTGGTTAAATGGAAGCAGATTTCACTTAAAAAGTTCTCTGCTCTAGGGAGAATAGAAGCATTTCTATTGGCAACTTTTATAATAATTTGCAACTTTTAAGGTACATTCAATGTGATCCTCCCCCACATAATTACTGTTCAAATTTGAAAGGCGAGGTACAGAAAGCCATCTAACTCGATAAGAATTTAGTTTTGTATAAACTGTAAACAGAACATGAATGCTACTTTAAACTTGTTCAGTAATATAGATTCAGATAAAATTGGCTTCCTTACTATCCCTATCTTAAAATTCTCAAGACTAAATCTGTTGTAAAATATAGAGCTGTTAAAAGCCAGTAGGACAGATACATACTGTGAGGTTCTTCTGCTCAAATATTTGGAGAGGACTGCCTTGGAAAAGGGAAATGAAACTGAACTTTCTTTCATTTCAGTGGTCCTTCATTTCTCAAGCATTGCTGTCAGGACAACTACTTAATACCTTGAGTGTATCCTGGTTTTAGGGGCATTCTAGACAATTTATTGCATTATTATTATGATGCGTGCTGCTACAGAACCAGCAACAGTGATACAGTATAGTTACAGGGAGTTAACTGGGTCACTAGACCATGTGGGGTAGCAAAAATATCTAGTATAGGCAGTGTGTGATCCTTGAATAGTACAAGGGCAACTGCTGCTCTTGCTGCAGTGTGTGAGAAGGTGGATAATGCTTCCTCCGACTGCCACAGCAGCGTGCTTCAGCTCTCCAGGGCTTTCCTGTTATTCACTGTCACGCTTCCACCCTTTTCCAAGGCAGAATTAGCCTTCTTTAATCTCCTCCTCAAGGAGGGTTCTTGTTCTGGGTACACGGCTATGGGAAAACAGTAACAGAAAATCTCTAAGGAATTGCAGTCTGAATGCCTGGAAAAATTCAGCGTGAGACATGGCTAGTGGTAGAAATGTCTTATCTGGCACAGACTGTGGGATTTCTCCATCTCTCAGCTTCCCTCTTCGTGAGTGCAGGCAGGTTCATATCAGCATTCACATAATTGTGTCTTAACTGCTGCTGCTTCTTGGTATATGGAGTTCAAAAAGTGTTTTTCTTACGAGCCTTCTCAGCAGATGATCTTGTGGCACTAGGATCTGGGAGCCTTCACATTATGAATTAGTCTCCTCCTCCAGTATCTTTATAAACAGCAGATACCAACTCGGTATGAAGAATTTCACTAGCTCCTTTCCCCTTGTGCATTCACTCTTTTCTCTAATGTTTTTACTCTGCAGCCTTAGGAGAAGATTACATAAGTTTTATCAATATTTGTAAACATGTTGATTGCTAGTAAAACAAAAACTGGCCACAAAAATCTTGTCATCTTGGTAGAAAAGGCTAATATGAAAAGTTCAACCAGGTTTAAGCAGGACTCTGCTAAACTTCCCCCTGCAACCTAGCAAAGATATTAACTATATCCCAGTTAGCACACGCTTTTCTAATAGTGCCATAATCTGAAAATAAAATGTAGTAATGTAAGGGATGGCAGATAATTGCAGGTCCCTGTGTCAGGTCCCTGCTGCTCTCTTCCTTTAGGCCCCTATACTCCTTTGTCATGGGTGAGTAAAATGAGCATTTCTGTTGCATCCATTACCTTTGGTCAGAAGTATGCATTATTGTACTCTCTGATGCTGTGTGTTTCTGGTTAAGGTATTTGTCCTGCTGTCTGAAGGAATTAACTTCTCAGGAGCCTCACCCTGCTCTTTTTTTTTTTTTTCTTCCTGTTTGAGTGATGTAGACTTGTAGCAGCAACATTTGAAGCAAACCAGATATTTTTAGAGAACAATAAACTGTGATATGAAGTGAAATTATTAGAATTGCACAATATTTAGTTGTGTTCTACACACTTATCTAGGAGGTGTGTTTCTGAGTAATACCAGTTAGTATTGTGGTGTGGATAATATAATTAATACATCGGTCCTTTTCACAGTTAATTATTTCGGTATTACTTGGGCAAGATTGCTCAATTTGTGAATATTCTTTTTTTTTCTTTTTTCAACTCAGATTTACTTACTTGAATGAATAAGTGAGATTTTCAGTGGAATGTATTATGGATATAGAATATTTTTTAAAAAATATGATCAAATATGAACATATTATCCTTATTATCTTTCCTGTAGTTAACTAGATGAACTTACTGGTAATCAGAGCAGGTAAATGACTGAATGTTAGACCTCTGTTTATTCTCAAAAGGCACAATCATAAAGTATGTAACTCTTGCCTCTATAAAATTCCTATGAACCAAAATGAATACTGAGAATGTGCAGAGTAGCAGAATCAGCAGCTATTTGCATCAGGTAAGAAACTGTTAACTTGTTTGATTTTTTGCAATCGTGCATAATCAGATATCTTTGCTACAAATAAAAGCTTCTTAATTAAGCATATTTCAAAACCAGAGCTTTGGATGTTGAGTAGTCTAGTGCAGCTGCTTAGAATGTCATGAGATTAACTTCATACTTTCAAATAACAGGGCATTTTTATCACCAGAGGGCACTATCCTTCCAGGCTAAGATTTGACTATTGTTAGATGGTTTTACGTCTTGGGAGCTTTTTAATTTAAGAAAAAAAAGATTTCAGGCAATAGTTTTTATTTTTTTTCTTACTTATATATTAAGTAAACAAATTCTGATCACCTTCTCCTTTTCCTTAAACTTTTCATATTTATATAGGAAGAATATCCAGATTAATGTTAAACTAATTTTTAGAAACCCCATAAAATTTGTGGAAAATGCAAGAGGTAAACGTTGTGCAGATTCTTGCAGTCCAGCTGCTATTATAGAAACAGACCTGCCTTTGAAAAACTGCAGAGTATTCCTTCCTGTCTCCCTCCAGAGGGATTCTTTAGGCTGCTGCTCTGTTTTCCTTCACTCCCACAAACCTGTGCTTCAGTAGCTGGTGGTGGAGGTGACTTGCAGGCCATGCTGACCACACCCCAGCGTGAAGCACTCCTCTTTGCTGGTGGCTCCTGATGGGATTTGTCCCTGGCTGACTGCTTTGTTCCAGTGACCGGTTCTGGCACTGCAAGGATGCCAGTTGCTATTTGCCCTCCTCTTGGGGAGGACTCCCAGAGACAGTATGGGAGAGAGTAAAAGTCACATTTGATACAGTGGTGGCCACACAGCAGCAACAGGTTCCAGCAGCATGAATCCAAGGTGTTGTTTCCTTACAGCATACAATGATATCTTGGCTTTTTGTATGTAGTGTTATGCACTAGAAGCAATAGTTCATGCTATGAGTGTATATAGTATATCTTTAAATGCTATATTGGTACATTTCTCTATCTTCATGTCATTCTCTTATTAACCAGGGAAGACCTTAGTCCTTTGGACTACAGATATCTTCCTTGTTTGTGTCTTTACTAGCTGTCAGTCCCTCTCAAGTTCTGTTAATTCAGTTGCATGGGTATGGCAAGTTCTGTATGGCAATAAGACATCACATCTCTTGGATTTGCCTGCCTTGCATTAGCTGTGTTACACAGTGGACTGAATTCCCTTCTCAAATATTCCAAGATGATGTTGACTCTGGCTGGACACCAGGTGCCCACCAAAGCTGCTTTATCACTCTCCCTCCTCAGCTGGACAGGGGAGAGAAAATATAATGAAAAGCTTGTGGGTTGAGATAAGGACAGGGAGAGATCACTCAGCAATTACTGTCAGGGGCAAAATAGACTCGACTTAGGGAAAATAATTTTAATCTATTACCAATCAAATCAGAGTAGGAGAGAAATAAAAACTGAACCTTAAAATACCTTCCACTGCCCCTCCCTTCTTCCCAGGTTTAACTTTACTCATGATTTTTTCTCTACCTCCTCCCCCGAGTGGCACGAGGGGATGGGGAATGGGGGCTGCGGTCAGTTCATCACACGTTGTTTCTGCTGCTCCTTCCTCCTCAGGGGCAGGACTCCTCACACTATTTCCCTGCTCCAGCGTGGGGTCCCTCCCATGGGAGACAGTTCTCCATGAACTTCTCCAACATGAGTCCTTCCCATGGGCTGCAGTTCTTCATGAACTGCTCCAGCGTGGGTCTCCTCCATGGGGGGCAGTCCTTCAGGAGCAGACTGCTCTATTGTGGGTCCCCTGCAGGGTCACCAGCCCTGCCAGCAAACCTGTTTCAGCATGGGCTCTTCTCACAGGTCCTGCCAGGAGCCTGCTCCAGCACGGGCCTCCCACAGGGTCACAGCTTCTTTCAGGCAACTACCTGCTCCCCTGTGGGCTTCCATGGGTTGCAGGGGGACAGCCTGCCCTCACCATGGGCTGCACCAGAGGCTGCAGGGGAATCTCTGCTCCAGAGCCTGTGGCATCTCCTCCCCTCTTTCTTCACTGAACTTGGTGTCTGCAGAATTGTTCCTCTCACATATTCTCACCCCTCTCTTTGGCTGCAAATGCACAGGTTTTTTTCTTTTTTTTTCTTTTCTTAAATATGTGATCACAGATCCATTACCACTGCTGCTGATTGGCTTGGCCTTGGCCAGCAGCAGGTCCATCCTGGAGCTGGCTGGCACTGGCTCTATGGGACATAGGGGAAGCTTTTAGCAGCTTCTCACAGAAGCCATCCCTGCAGCCTCCCTGCTACCAAAACCTTGCCACACAAACCCAATACAGATGATGATCTTGAAGTGAAGACATTAAAATTCACCTCATTCCTAGTAATGATGAACACCCACAGCTCTTTCTTGTAACAAGATACTTGGAACTGTCAAGTTATCGGTTCAAACTTGTGATTGACAGAAAGGGAGACAAGAGTGCAAATGGTTCAATGTTCTTTGTTGCTTTTCATTTCACTGCTGTGTGAAATTCCAGGTAGTGATGATGTCAAATGACTAAGAGACCCTAGCTCTCCTATACTATTATTTTGTGTTTCAACCCTAGCAGCAGGCTACATATCTGGAAGGAGGCTTGGTGTAGGGTGAAGGGAGCTTCCACCAGGGAAGTGCCACCTGTGGAATGGTTGCTTTGGTTTCCAGTCTCGCTGTGTTTATTCTTGTTTGGGATAATGGTGGCTTCAAAATGGAGACAAAAAACGCTGCTGTTCAAGCTTTCTGTAACTGCAGGCCACTCCCTGGGTTAAAAACAGACAGTAAGAAAATCTGTCATCTTGGTTGACTAGAAATATGGTCCTTCATTTAAGGGCAAAAGAAGGATTTACTTTGTGAAAGGGAACTCTCATAAGAAATTGTCTGAAAGGTAAAATCCTGCATGAAATGAAAGACTAGAAAAATGAAATGTAATTAACCTCTGCTGCCCCATGAAGATTCCCATGGTGCTCATGGGCATGCTTTTCAGTAAAGCAGATAAAGTAAAACTACCTTTCCTCTCATCTCTGAGTATGTCCTGTTAGCAACAGGCCTAGGCATGCCCTTTAATCCTGGTGGGTTCCTGTGACTTCTCCCTTTTTCCCTGACCTGCTTGACCTGCTTTTGACTGGTCAGAGCAATAGCTCTGGTTTCTGTTGCTGGAGCTGCCACAAACCACCATGTACAGTCACAAGGAACCGCTTGCCCAGAGCAGCGCATGATCTGTTTTTTCCATAGAATTTTTGCAAGCAAAAAGATTAAAATAACAAATCCTTAGATACACACAGTCTTATCTGAATTTGGCTATTCTTTGCAAGCTTAAGCAGGTCCTTGCTGCCCAGCTACAATCTGCTTCTCTGCAGAATGTCTTTTTTCTGTGTTGTGGCTTTTCAACTGTTTCCAAGTTCTGTTTAAAGTTTCTGCCTAAGATTTCCTGTTCAGGGGTTTTTCTCCATGCCTTTAATCTCCTTGGAGAAGAAGCTGTAGGAAAGCATGAAAGAACATATAACCTCTATTTGCTGCATGATTACAGCCCAGTGGCTTTTTATTCCAGTTCTGCAAAAGTAACTCATGCTGATGCAACTCCCTGGTTAACTCTTACCTGATTATTGCAGTCACCAAACTGGTGGAGATGCAACATTTGCTGAAAAAAAATTAAGCCTCTGTTTGTCTTGCCCTACCGAACAGCAAAAACAGGAGGTTGTTTTTCTTAGTATTTCGAGCTATGATGTAATGAAATGACTGTGGGCATTCTTACAATCTACATTGCCAGCAGCAAATGTAAAAATTATGGTAAAATTTTTTTTAAATTCAAGAGAAGCTCTAAAGGATTTTCAAGAGGCCTTAACATCCATTTAGTTCTGCTATGAATAGAGCCAGTGGTATAATTAATTTCATTTGGAGAGAGCAGAGTTGAGCAAACTACAATAACTTCTGAATATCCCACTCAGTTTCTGAAGACCTTCTGAACAATATCAAATGCAAATATTACAGTACCTTGCATAATACCTTACAGTATTAATGTCCCCAAAACATAGCAGTTAGTGGTATTTTCTTCAGTGAGGATGATGCTATCTTCTGAAAAATATCTTGTAGTTGGCGATGTGGGTGTTTCGTGTTTGAGAACATGTCCTTTCTAATGCATAGCAGAACTTGCAAGATCTTAGCAAACTGACAAGAGAACTTTTGCGTCCTTAAAAAACCAAAATTAAACAAAACACACCCTTGTACAAAAGTATTCTTGAATTCTGACATCAATATTCAGTTAGTTCCTTGCTTTTAAGTACAGTTATCTTCATATCATTTGCAGCATTTGCCACTGATTTCTGCAGCAACTGGCCTTTATGGATGCAACTGCAGTCTCTTTCATTTTATAAATATATATGTGTGTGTGTGTGATATATATATATATATATATATAATGTGCGCATGTGGATGTATGTAGTTACATAAAAATTGCCTTCCTCAGTTGCTAAATGTAGCATCATAAGGCTACATGACTGAAAAAAGTGGTGAAAGTCCTTTTACTGTTTAAATGTGAGGTGGGCAGACATTAGAAGGAGAGTTCAATCCTCAAAGATGAAGTAAATTCATTAAGTAGTATCGTTACTTTTCTTCCCCAAGAGGAGAGCAATGTTGAAACCTGCTTGCAGTTTTGGTGTTTAACAACTGTTTTGTATTTAACAGCTCAACAGCAAAATTTCAATTCATCACTTGTGAGTTCTTGGAGTGACCTGGCTTGAGTATGCCACAGAATTGTTAAAGATTTGAATACTTAATGATGGAAGCTTTCTTCTGCCTTTGTGTTTTCCTATGGCAATTAGATATTGTTGATACATAATCCATCCAAGGAAAAAGCAGCTGAGTCTGAGACCATGCAGCTTTCAGTATTGTTTATAGATGCCCACCCTAGCTTTAAATGAGGTGACCTGAATATTTGTAGAAGTCTTGCTGCAGCAGCACAAGGCTTACCATGCACAATTTACTTTTCTCGGAAGCAGGATAAATTATCCTCTGCTGAGCATCATGTGGCCATGTGTAGGCAGATTCTCATACTCAGGCTTTCACAGATCCTTGTACCACATTGTAGTCTGTGGGATAGCTGTAGCCCTTTGAACTGAATTTTTAGTAGAACCCCAAATGAATACTAGAAATGTACAGTTTTGAGTGACAGTCAAAAAGCAGCAACTGAGGGGTTGTTGGAAATGAGTAGACACTGGAGGAAGCTTCTCTCATTTTATGGAAGGCAGCTGTTCTCTTTCTGATGGGCCTTTACATGGAATAGATACTCTGTGTGTGAAAGGCATAATGTAAAGCAAAATTCTGGGTAATCTAGCTTTATTAGGCAAATGTTTGGCTAAAATCTGACTGTCGTCTTTTGCTTATCTGGCAGTTTATTTTATGCAACATTAGGGGAGATAGCTTGGGTCAGAACTACAAATTGAGGTAAACAGTTAAGTTTGTGGAAGCTGAAAAAGAAGAGAAAAAAGCAGAGAAATACCGCATCCTGCTACTAGTGCAAAACTCCAGCTTGCAGCCCACCTACCTTCTGGATTAGCATTCAGATCTAATGCTTTATATGTCTTGGAGTTACTCTCTCCTGTGCATACTCTCAGTTATGTAATAATAAACATTAAATGTGTTCTGCACAGCTGCATAATCAACAGACGAACTGAATTTGTCCCACTACTGAAGAACAGGTTCATGTGCAAATGTGCATGCTGTTATTACATCTGTTCCTTTGGTCTCAGCAGTCACTGTGTTGCTTTTGTGTTCTGGGCAGCCTGTGTTTAAAAGATAAGCACTGCAAGGGGTGATTTAAGGTCTGAAGTAAAAGTTCTGCTGTTTTTACAGGACGTGCTTTTGTGATTTATGTGGGCCAACATGGTGTTAATTACTGCTTCTTTAACAGCTTAGGTGAAAGAAAGACTGACACCAATTCTTCAGAATGTTATAATTCTTAAATTTCAGATGGCTACACAGCATCAAAAATGACATTCAGATTTCCAGCTCTCAAAGGGTGGATCTTGAAATGAAATAAACCCCTAAGTACCTTGTGAAAGCAGAAACAGTTCTGGATATGTCCTCCAACACATACATTCAAGTGTATAGAGCCCTGATTCTTCCCTGCCTCCTTCCCCTTCAGTTATTCACATCTGTATGGGGAAGATAGTAGCCAGTAGTATTAGGTAACATTTAGTTGAATACCCATCTAAATGATTACAAGGTGCGAGGCTGTGGAGTGTCAAGCTTGTGGTACTTAGATGGAAACCTAAAATTTTGGAATAATATTTCTATGATTCATCTTTCCACCTGCACAGTTGTCAGGTTGTGACATATATGAGATATTTACTGCCTCTAAAATTAAAAAAGAATATGTGCTGAATGTCAAAAGTTTGCAGAGTAACTCCACTAGGAAGGTCAGGGTGCGATTCACAGTTTGTTGGCCTTGGCATGCTACCTCTAGTCTAAGGGCTTGTCTACACAACGGAATTTATCTTCTACTGAATTGTTTTGAATACAAAAAGTCTTGTCTACCCTGGGCAATTCACTCATAATCGTAGTAACTGATGCCGTACTGTGTTGCTTGGAAGCAGCAGTTAACTCCACCTTGTGATTTATTATTGCATGCTGATGTTTGCCTGCATTGCAGGGTGCTTTGGCAAGCCTCCATATGCTCTTCCATGTTGCTCAGGCCACCTGGTCTTCTACCTCTGTGCCTGTAGCTGCTCTGCAATCACACAGATAGAGAATTTGTTCCCTGTTTTTAAATTCTGGGGAGCAGTGATGTTCTATTCATGCTTTCAGGCTCTAGCAATCTATACGATTACCATGGTTTTGTTCTCTAGTCTTTTTTTCTAGCCTGCATCCAACAGGTGCAATGACAAAAAACTCAATCTCCAGAAGACAGAGAGTTGGGAGGGGAAGTGGTTCCCTGAAATCCAGATATCATAATGTGGTGAGGATGCTGCTGCTGCTAATGGGGATAGTGAAATAGAGTCATGATGTATGTATCATCAGTATGTATGTGGTACTGTCAGAAATCATCAATGTGAAATCATCTTGCAGTAAAACTAGACAACTACTTTTTTTGGGAGCTGGAACAGTGAAGGGTTCAGATTCTGCTGGTGAGGAATTAGTACAGTTTTAGTTCTAGCTCTGCTAACTGATTATTTCACCTTTGGCACTGCTGGTGCTCAAAATAAAGACAAGGACTATGGGTGAGGTCATGATTTTCAATTGAGATTATCCTGGTAGCCAGGAGGCAGCCAGCGCCCTACCAACGTGGCCATGTCACAGCCCCACAAGGCTGCCAGCAGGCTGGCAGAGGGACCAATAAACAGCACGGCACTGGCTTCTGCTGTCAGTCAGTCCTACAATGAACAATGGTCTGCTCTTCAGTTTTCTTCCTGAAGCCAGAGGCAGACTGGATCGCCCCATAGCAGGCCAGGCACAGCACCTTTCATGCTGGCTTTCCCCCTTCTTCCTCCCAGCAAGTCCTGCCTGGCTGTACATTGTGTTCAGAAGCTAGCTGTGCTGGTGCTAATTGAAGGAAATCTTATAATAGAAATGTGTTTGTTTGAGGGCATGTCATTCTATAGTTCTGTAATAAAATATGTAGTACATAATGTATTTTAATTAAGCCGGAAATTAATTCAATTAATCAGTACAAGTCCACCCGCCTTCTCCTCCCTAATATCCTATGCTCCAACAATAAGGAAACTCCAGATAGGAAAATTGCACACTGTTGTTAACAAGACACCAACTCTGTTAACCTTTAGTATGCTGGGCATTCACTGAGAAGCAGAATGTATTGAACAGGGGCCTTGGAGTGTGTTAAAAAATGAGAATCTTAGGCTCATTAAGTGCTTGAGTTGGCCCTGACTGTTCAAGACCAGGGTGCTTTCCCTTTCACATTAGGGAAGCTGGCTATCTCCTCCAGAATGTCAGGGGAGGAACACTTCAGTGACTTGTAGCAGCTGACTTCAGTCTTGCTCATTTACTTGGGGGAGTGATGTGCAATTTTTTTTCCTTGCTGTTCCTGGTCCTAACCTGTCATAGATGACCAATATGTTACATCCATTCACTTGGATTTTGTGGGTAGACACTTTCTTCCCTTTGCTGACTGAGGACGCAGACACAGGTCCTCTAGGATTAATGGATCTGCATGCGATTAATTACCTGATTGTCCATCTTCAGCATCTATGTCACTCCTGATAGCACTGTCAATAAATAATTTGGCCATGTACTCTTTAAAGCTGTGGCCACACATCCATTAATGTGAAGTGGAGCTTAAAAGAGTAGCCATCCAACATGCCTTGAATTCAGCGTGAGAGCTACCCACCTGATTAATAGGGTGTGTGAACTAGAAAGTTGTTCTTATTGTGGATGCTGGCAAGACCAGGTGTTCAAAGAAATTGCCCGTTTCAGTTGGTTAAAATACAGTATTCTGAGAGAATCAAGAAGAGAAGGTATTCAGTGAACCTCTCAAGTGCCACATAGCTCAAGGTATGAGATGGTTTCTCAAGGCTAAGAGACAGAAAGCAAGACCAGAGACACCAGAGGCCTGCCTGAGACCAGTTTATAAGTAACTGTCCTTCTGCCTGTTTCCTTTCTGGTAAAACCTTTAGCTGCATGCTTTAATAAAGGCTTTTTGGTACCTGTAGTTGTGGATGAATGACAAAGGCCGTATGGGATGTCTGGGATTTGGCACAATAAACACCAGGCCTCCCAAGTATTGTGTCTCTGTCTTACTAGCTGCTCTTTGTGATGTGCTAAGAGAGTGCTGTAAGACTAAGGCACATCTGTCTGACCTTCTGTGTGGTCTTGGTGCTGAAGGGATACTTGGATGGCACAGAAACACCATAACTCTTCCTTCAACTGAGTTTTGCAGCATAATTATTTTTCATTACTTCTAATGATCCTACATTTCTGGGACTTTCTATCCAGCAAGTGCTTCCTTGGAGCTGTGAGTCAAGTAGGTCACAAGCTGCTGCAGGGTTGTATAGTAGGTGCCTGGATCAATAAAAGCTGATTACACATTTGTCTCCCGGTATGCAAAGCAGAACTTAACTGACTGAAAGATGGAGATGGCTTTCTGTGGGACATTTCCCACATCTTTGGTCTATTCCTTCTTTAAGGTGCTGGGCTTTTCCTGTGTGAGCAGAGTGAGCTATGCCTTGGACGCTCTGCACTCAAACCTGGTATTTATGACTTCCTCATCTTTGGACTGAGTTAGACTGGAGGGTTTCTGTTTGAACTACACAGAGGAAAACACTGTACAAACTTTTCCATCTAACATATCATTAACTTAAATCTGGCTAATCACAGCAATAGCTAGGTAGGTTTGGTTTTTTTTTTTTTTTTCTGGGGGAAAACAGCCACTTTTCTGATAAAGAGGTCATTTAATAAATGGGTTAATGGTTAATGAGTTCTGACTCACATCAGATAAGAGGTAAGGATTGTAAACAAAACATTAACCCCCCCGATTTCATAGCTGTTAATAGAACTTCATAATCATTCAATACGTGGTAATACAAGTCGCAGACAAGCCTTTTTAGTTCTGTGTGATTTTTACTGACTGAGCAATTTATTTTGTTTTCATCAACCTAGACGAACATCAAATAGCAATAAAACATTAAAGTGCTAAATTTAAACATGGCAAAATATATATGCAGCTTCAGTGATCAAAGCAGCCCATGGGAGTGACAGGTCAATTAGCCTGTTAGTACTTGCTGTTATGGTAGGGATCGAATTTTCAAAATTGATGTATATCATACATTGTGTGCCCAAGGATTATACAAACAGCATTGAACAGCAAAGCCAGAAGGTGGCAAGGGACAGAATCTGAAACTTGTTGAAAATTTTTTTTCTGATTTTATCTAAAGATTTGTAAAAAAACAGGAAGCTGAAACAGAAAACCAGCTTGTTAAAGGTATTAGCTTTGGAAGTTGCAGTAACTGCAAATATTCAAATCTGACCAATATACCTGTTCTGGCTATCACACTTTCACCTTCCACTTGTAACAATGGGGAACAGTTGGAGAGATCTATATTATTGTTGCTTTAATAGGATGATGTTTTTTGCCCTGAAATCTTTTTCATGATCTTCAACTTGCTCCCTTGACGCCCTTACTTATAAAAGGGTTTTTTTGTTGTTGTGTTGGGTTTTTTCTATTTTTAAAGAAAAAATTACTTACCATAGTTACTTTTTTCTGGTTGTCTAGTTTGAATGAAAAATATCAAGGCCATGTGAAAATGCATAGTTTCAGTACAGCTGTTAAACTCTGTGTAATACTTTATCCTAACATACTTACTGTCACATAAATATTGACATCTATTATATTGCTGCATCTGACTTAGGGGTAGGGAAAAAGAAGTGGTTTCTGAATTAATTTTCCTGAAGGAATCTTGATATCTGAATTTTTTTGCACTGTTTTCAAACAATGTTCTGGTGTCACTATTGGCTATCTGAAGTACGATTTTTCTATAATGCTGAAAAAACAAACCGGGTTAAAAAGGTTAGGAACAAGAGCTGGGACAAGAGGAAATGGCCTCAAGCTGAACTAGGGGAGGTTTAGGTTGGATATAAGGAAAAATTTCTTCCCTGAGAGGGTTGTCAAGCATTGGAACAGGCTGCCCAGGGAAGTGGTTGAGCCCTGTCCCTGCAGGTGTTTAAAAGATGGGTAGACGAGGTGCTTAGAGACCTTGAGGTTTAGCAGTGGACAGGTGCGCTTGGACTTGATGATTTTAAAGGTCTTTTCCAACCTAAATGATTCTATCTTTCTATGAAAATAATATGATCTATTAGTGATATGTCCAATAGCAGGAGAATTTTTTCCTTGCCTTTTCTTGCTGTTTTTGTTTTACATATCACAAAAAAGTTGGTGGGTTTGTGGTTTTGTTTTTTTTAATACATTTTTATCCCTTTTGAACTTGACTCTGCAGTCTTGCAATGGCACAGCCCCAGTGCTCAATGAAGAGGGATAACAAAGCAAGCACAGTCTTTCCAGTTTTCCCTTGTGTTCCCCAAGGGCAATTGACCTAGTGTGTCCAAACAAAGATGATTGACTTTTACTGTTCTGTAAAGGGGTTTTGACCTTCCTATTTTGACCAGCCTCAGACATGGCTTTTGAGGTGCTCAGACAATATTGGAAGGCAATGATGAGATATAATGCTACTGACACTTTTGTCACATGAGGCAAAAGGAGTATAGCACAACTGGCACATCCATGCAGCTATGTTACAAGCCCCATGAATGTAGAATATCCGGTCTGATTTTTTGTAAAACGAAGGACTTGTTAGGGAGTCCAGCTATTGTGAGGCATATCCTGCCTTGAACTTTTTGGCTTTTTGTGAATGTTGTGCTTATTTGTCTGTCTGCCTGCCTGTTGGAATGTGCATGGCACTGAATGAAACATACAACTCGCACCTGCACCAGAATAGTTAAATTGGTTCACTCAATACAAGTAAAATAAAATGAGTTTGTGGCTTTATTCTCAATTTTACTCAAGGAGACAAGTATGTTATTTGCTGGTGTACTGTCTTAAACTATCCTGACTCCACTAGTCTTTGGGCTGGCTTGGTTTTAAGGGTACTGTAGAGCAGTTTTGGGCATATTAGCAATTACTCCCAGCTGCTTATGACCTTTCTGGCATACAGATGTGCTGACTGCATCCCTGTATGGGCAGAGGGAATAGACACTTTCTGAATATCTCCATCTGCTAACTGATAATTGTATTCAAAAGGAGGACTCATGGATTTGTCTACCTTCTTTTCAGTATGCAAAAATATGAAGCAGCAGGAGCAGACCAAGGTCTGCTTCCAGAATGTCCATCCACTTGACCAAACGTAGTCATACAGTCTTTAAAAGGAATGCATGCACATGTTGGAAAACTACTCTTGGGACTACTTCATATCTCTTCAGCTAAACCTAAAAGTTCAAACAAGGTCCATCCCTCCCCATTGTGATTTATCATTGCAGCTCTTGCTTGATAGGCTTGGGGAATAATCTAGAAAATCAAACCTAGAAATGCAGAAGTAAAACCTTTGCTCTTGCCCATCCCTTTTTGTAATTCTTATCCAAATAAAAAGAAAATACACTTTGAAGCCAGCATTTGAGGTGTTCCGATCATGTCAGATACAAGCCACAACACCAGATGCCTCTGGAGATATACTTATTGGCAGGCACTCAAGTGAATCATAAAACTAGATTAGTAAAGAATAACAACCAAATAAAACCAGAAATAGCAACTCTCAGGACAGGGTACACTTAAAAAGTCTTAATTTGTATGGATGAGATCCAAGAGAAGCCGTAATATGGCTGCCTGCAAAAGTATGTGTCTTTACTGTCCACTAGAAACACAGATTTTGGGTATCATACAAGTGTTAACATTCTCTGTCTTTCTGTTTTTCTCATTTGTTACCTACTTTGGCTGCTGTATCCCTGTCTCAGGTTTGTTTCATTCTCAGCTGGTTCAACATAAATTTCAGATCCTGTATGCTTGTTTATGTAGACATATTGTCAGTTTGATGTCAAAGCTAAATAGATTCTTGCTGGTTTTGTCTCACATTTTCCATACTTAAATAGAGGCTAAACAAGAGGAAGGTAATTGTGCACACTATACTAGCTCCTACTACACTAGCTAATGCAGAGATGCAGTAAAGGGCGCTAGCGGCAAATCTCGTGTGGGTCAGGCAGTACGGCTGAGAAGATGGATAATTTCCATCTCAGGACTGAGCACACCACTCTCTGCCTTGTCTATGTGAAGTCTGGGGCCCAGGGAAAATGTTGAAGGTGTTTTAAACTGAGTTTTTTGTTTTGGGTCTGAAACAGAGTAAATGTGCTCACACTACTGCCTGCAGCTGGTAAGCATTCTAGGAAAGTGCTTTTTACTGCTTTCGAGCAGAAACGCAATACCTGATTGTAAGAGTGTATATGGATTCAGCACATACTAATATACCAAATGTTGATGCAAAATTGCTGGTTTGGGAGGCATGCCACGAAGGAACTTAATTATACAGACAGCATAATTATACAGCTGTTGCATATATGTCTGTAAAGCACAACTTATAACAGAGAGCTTCAAATACATGCTGCAGTTCTTTTTCTCTTTATACCTTCTTAATGGAAGGCAGTATGGACTAATCTTGCAATTTTAAATGTTGGGGAAAGCATTTATCTCTTTTAGTTGTCCATTCCTTTGGCTTGTATGCTTACTCATTTAACTGATTTCAGAGGAAAGGAGACATCCAGAGTGGCAGATAAAACATTTATTAAAGTATATTTCCACAGTATGGTGCACAGGGGCCTTAAGCAAAGGCTATAAATGTTAAGCGCCCGTTTGCAGTATAAGTCTTGCAGCCTCTACTTCATCTCTGATGCAGACTGCCTGCAGTCAGAGAAGGCTCAGGCAATAGTATTAAGCAGTGATAATCTGAGGTTTCTGACACAAAAATTGTTGGTTCTTGTGATTTAAGTTCTTGCAAGCTAAGAAAAAATGTCTATTAGTTGAAAGAGTAATAAGGGCTTTTTTCATTTGTAGGTCTGGCTCTGAGAAGCCATTAATCTGTGGGTCTGATACTCTTTCCACTTAGGGTAGTAGAAAAGTATTATTTTCCAATACAACTTCCATCTATTCTGGAAAGTTGTGCAGTGGACATATGTATCAGCATAAACAGTGGACCCTGTGTCATATTAAAATTGAAGCCAGGAATGTGCTTGAGGAAGTGTTAAGATGGTAGGGTACATTCCTAATATTACAAGTATATTTCTGTAATTCAAGCGCTGTAAAGAAATTCTTTACAATGAGGATAGTGAAACACTGGAAGGGGTTGCCCAGAGAGGTAGTGGAGGCCCCATCACTGGAAACATTCAAGACCCGGTTGGCGGGGGCTCTGAGCAACCTGATCTAGTTAGCGGTGTCCCTGCTCACTGCAGGGGGGTTAGACTCGATGACCCCCATCACTGGAAACATTCAAGACCAGGTTGGACGGGGCTCTGAGCAACCTGATCTAGTTAGCGGTGTCCCTGCTCCTGCGGGGGGGTTAGACTCGATGACCTCTTTCCAACCCAAACCATTCTATGGTTCTATGGTTCTGTGATTGATTCTATGGTTCTGTGATTGATTCTATGGTTCTATGGTTCTATTCCCTTAAAACAAGGGATGCTCTGATCCCAGTGGACCAGTTGCAGTTTAGGAAAAAAAAAAAAGTGGGGGGGCTAGAGGGTGACAATTTCTGTTTTTCTAGTCGTGATTTGTACTGGTGTTTAAAAGGGTATTACCGAAGGCAATTGATCCACACTGTATCCCAGTGTAATTCTCTGTGAATAGGTGAAACCAACACATTTCTCAAGGTTTATTCCTTCCTTTTCTCTCCCAACTACAGCATCTGAGGGCAATCAATGCTTGATCAGACTGCCTAGAAGAACACAGCATTTAATCATTATGCTGAAGGGACAAATGCAAGAAGAACAAACAATTAGATAAAAAGGGGTTGAAATTCTGGCAGAGAGGCTCAGATATTCTTTGCTATGTATAAAGATTCCAGCTGCCTTTAATTTAGTTGCATTATCTTTTCATTGCAGATGTTTATGGATGGGTTTTCTAAATTATAGAGAATAAAAGTATTTCTACTAGAAAAAAGTTATCATAAGAAATATAATTGGTAGCATGATAAAAGCTTTTGATACTCAAATATCTGACAATAACAGGAAAAGTAGAAAATTTTCACAAAGACATTTAACTGAAGAAAAGGGTGAACACAATGACGGAAACCAATATATTTCCAGTTATGTTGCCTCTGAACTGAAAATGCCTAAGAACAAGTGATTGAGTTGAATGAATATTGTCTGGTGACATATTGATACTCAGTCATGAGTCGTTCATTAACAGTGTTGCTACCACTAGTGATAACTAGCCAGCACTATGAAAGCTATAATGGGACAGTTTGATTAATATATGCAGCTCCTAACAGTTTTATAAATCTTTCTTACAAACAGATCAAAGCGGATAGAAGAGTAACGTGACTGCACATAACTTTATAATAGTTTTTCCTGTCTCATAGTTATTGGCAATGTGACCTTCAGCAGTGGTAAAATGTCTGATGGATTTAAAACCTTTTTTGTTTGCTAATTTGACTATATACATGATCTTAAAGAAAAACAGAACCTACACTTAAGATTTATTATCCTTTAAAAACCCTCAGGTACAAATGGTAAGCACAAGCGTTAAACTAGTGGTAAATCTACAGGTATACTCAATCTCACGCTAAGTGGAAGCACAGAGCTCCTGGGGCCTAACTTGCTCTGCTTCAAGGTGCTGAGGCTGTATCTGACACTGACCGAACTGGCTTATTTAGAGCTGGTTTGGAGATCTTGCGATATATGCTAGTGTGCAATGTAGGTAAACCATTAGTTTAAGATTTGTGCTGGTTGTTTTATTACTAATTCTTTAGAAATGCTCATAAATATGTCGGCATAGATTATGGTTAGGACTGCCCTGGATCATGTGTCTGTCAAGATTCATTTGCTGGTGTGTCCAATGCCTGCCCTTCTAGAACAGATGGAGGTTGTATTGGAAAAAATTAATTTAACTAGTAATATAAACTAGCATGGTACACATGCTTTTATGATGGTAGAAATGCCTTTACCATTTAATATAAAGCTATGAAAAAAATCAGAAATGAAGGACTGGCAAAAACTTCTCATTTTTCCTTTGCCCCATTGAAATTTCAAAATAAACACTAATACAAGAGAGGCTAAGAGACAGCAATCGCTTCTCGGCCTTTTGGCTAAGATCAAGTGTATGGTAGTAAATCCAGTCCTCAAGCTGTTGTTCAGTGTCCTCAGACCTGCAAACCTTTAAGAAATGTTTAGCATGTCACATGTATCATGTATAACAGGAGTCAGTGGAGCTTATACAAAGTGAGGTGAAAGGAATCAGATCGCAGGTATGAGCTCACCATGTCTGCTATATTTTTCCCATGCCAGAATCTACATGCAGTAGTAAGAACTTCAGAGTAAAGCCTTAGGGAGAGAGCATAGTGTTTCCGCATGTGGGGATGCAGCGTGCTTTCAAGCTGAACAAGAGAGGCTCGTAACCACACATAGTGTGTTGAGCTTGACGGTTTACCCCTGGCAAAAGGGAATGCTAATGCAGTTGGACTCTTGTGACCATCTCCGTAAGGTGTGTGCTGTGCCATGTTGGTGTATGAGCTCTCATAGGGCAAGACTGGACTTTTCTAGCATTTTTCCATGTGGTACCATGTTGACATAGGTCAGCAGAAAAATAACGAGATTGATGAAGAATAAAAGCTGAAACAACTACTCTACCTCTTTGGGTATCCTCTACCTGGAAACTTTAAAATGGAAACATCACCAGGGAAGACTGTGTCTGTTTAGATCATATGTGGTACAGAGAAATATTTTTTCAATATACTCCAGAGAGGGGATCTAAACTTTCTCTTCAGAGTTGATCACAGTTTTCTAAATAGAGCTTGTTTGCATCATCTTCCCTAAACTTCTTGTGAGGGTGAAAAAAGAATAAGCTTTATAGTTAATTTTTAATTATTTTTGCTTTTTTTTTCCTCACTAAATTAGACAGACAAAATTCAGAATCTTAACATTTTCTGTTTTTCCTCTGTCTTTTTTACCTCTGCAGTTTTTAAACTTTGCCAATGATGTCAATGTAGTAGAATGGAACTGCTGAGAAAGCTGGGAAGTTATATAACTGGTTTCTGTATTTTTTCCTTTTCTACTTGAAATTATTCTAGAGGTAAAAAAATATCGAAAAAACACCATGTCAACAACAGAGTATACTCCACTGTTTGGTGGAAAACAGCCATCCAACTTGGAAAAGGAAAATTTCCAGCTTTTAAAAACTGAATCAGGATGAAAGGTTCAATTCTAAATAAAATGAATACTCTAGTTTTATTACAATTTTCCCGTAACCAGTTAAAATAGTTAAATAAAAATTTGCTGGGGGAAAAAAAGGGAAAGAAATGTATTTATTTTTTCAGTTCCAACCTTTAAGGAGCATGCCTTTAAGATCATGGTTCTGCTTTTCTCCCTGAATTCCACGTTGGTATTACAGGAGGTTATTGATACTTTGACCTTCCTTTTGTTTCTTGGAGTACCTAGTAGAAATAATGAAGAAATAAAATCCATGAAGAGTCACTTGATGGTACCTGCTGGCATGTGTTACTTGTTCTGTGTGAGTCTTTGCACTGAGTAAAATCTACATTAAGAGTACAGTGGTGTCAGAACTTTCCATCGCAAACGCAGCAAAGAATTTCTTTATCAAAAGTGGCAGGCGTTTATATATTTGATCTGTTTAAGTTCCCTGCTTAAAACCAGCTTTGAGAAGCAGCTGCTCTTGTGCTTCAGTCTGCTCCATGCTAGGTTTTAGCAAGCAGGAATCAAACTAAGTCCTCAGTAGGAGATACAGGAATAAGGAGCTAATGGTCAGGCATTAGCTGAGCTAATGCTCAGATGTGGGGTAGAACTCATCCCAAGTCTGTAACATGTGGAAGTTAATTGAAAGACTTCTTTTTATTTTATTTTTTTGAGCATTAGAAGGGCACTCAAAACTAGTTTTTGAGTGCCTTTTTTCACCCAGCATCCAAACAACTTTGTTATATAACCAAAAAAAAAAGTTGTGGGTTGTTTTTTGGGGGTGGTGTTTTGGTTTTTTTTTTTTTGTATTATGGTCTACTGCAGGTTGCTTAGACCTTAGTCTCCCACTGAGAGAAAGAAATATCTTTCTGATTCACATGAGTTACCAGGAAACTTCATGAGATGCAGTGACATTTTATTTCTCTTCAAAGGCAATCAGTAAAACTGAAAAAGGTCACATTTTGTTTTCAGCAGAAGTACTTTTGTTTCATAATTTAAGGTGAACAACAACTTCTAGCTACATGCAGAAAGACATATATTCTATCTACTTTCAAGGCAAAATGTTAATTTCAAGTGCACTAGGGTTTAGAATTCAAAGTGCATGTTTCTTAATGATTCCTCTTCAATTTTTTATGCATTTTCAAAATACTTTTACTTCTGTATGATTATTTTCTGTCATTGAATTATTCCTACTGTATTTTTGACAAAAATAGAACAATTGACTGTTGATCTCATGAAAAAGACTATTTAATTTGACTGACAAAGAAAAAGCACATAATATTTAGTTATTGGAACCATGTAACATGATAAACCAAAATATGATCCTTGCTTGGATGCAGACTGTAAATTTTGTGTTAAATAAAACTTTCCACCATTTCACTGTTCTGGTAGCAGAAGGATCAGCTGAGTGAAAGGCCAGGAAAACAAAGTGCACATTTTATTAAACTACCTTGCATTAACTTGCTGTAGTCATCCTAACCTTCAGTGAACATTTTTATTTGGAGAAACTTCATTGGCTACTTCAGAATCTGTAAAGCTGAAGTTATTTACTGATTTTGCCCATTTATGGATCTAGTTGCTCTGAATTTAGGATATGATTTTAATAAACACTTGAATGTAAGAGTGACTTTACAAATACAGAACTATTACCTTGGATGAAGTTGTGCATGTGCAGGAATTGATATTTCTGGATGAGGAATATCTTCATTAACTTCAAGACAGCTAATCAGTACAAAACTGTGAGAAAACCACTGGTGATGTCATCATGTATTTTATTTTAGAAAAAAACATCTTCTAATGCCTTGAGACATACTTTTTTGTTGTTTTTGTTGTTGTAGTAGGGCCATAATTCTGACCAAGTCTCCTGTTAGGTCTGAGAGCTTTTAAGAATAAAATAGTTTTTTTCATTATTTACTGATAAATTAACTTGTAATTATTAAGGCAGATGAGATGTTCAAGCTGACTCTTAGTACATCTTGTGGGATTCAATCTAGGGCTAGACTGTGACTTTATATGTATGCTTTGAGAATGAGACAGCTTGTAAATACACCACTTTGAGAGGAACTCAGGGGGGAAAAAAACAGTAGTTATGAACTGATCCTATGCACTCTTGGGGAACAGTCTGCTGGATGCTGTTCACCATTCCTGCAAAATCTCAGCGGTGTTGCAGAATGCTCTGCAGATTCAAATATTTGAATGATTCAGGTGAGAAATAGAAGGGAAAGGCAAAGAACAAAGTATATTTGCCAGTGAGACCTGGAAGGAAGTGAGGAAAATGAGGTAACAAGGTACAGTTTAGGTTGTTCCAGATGGGAAAAGACATGGAGTAAATGAGCCTTGCCCGAACTGAGAGAAACAGAAAAAGCTTTTTATTGCCTCACAGGCAGTAGTGCAGAGCAACTGGCTTTCCTCCTACTGACTTAGTGCTTTTTATGTTGGCATGGTACAAGTACAGTTGGTTATCTGCAGTGCAGAAACATCGCAAATCTGGTCCAATGTGTGAAAGGATTTGAGCACCCACTGAGAAAAATAACTTAGTTTCCTTATGGTGGGAGCAGGAGCATGAGGCAAATAACTTGCTTCTTCTCCTGGAACTCCATTTATTGGTAGGAAAAGAAAAAAAAAATGGGAAAAAATATCTTTAGATCTTAATGAAGTATACTTACTCTCCCACTGCATTCCTGTGCATTTTCTTTTTTTCTCTATGTGGCTGGCTGATATGTTTGGTTCCTTCATTATGCACAGGCTGAAAGTTGTATGTATCTGATGTTCAATTTCAGTTATAACTGTGGTTTGCTGGTGAATCCTCTGAAATCTCCACATTTTCATAAACGTTATTTCTGTACAGATAAACATATTCTGTTTGAGCTGCTTGACTTGGTTAAAAATAATCACTTTCAGGCATCAAAGAAGAAAAGAGAGTTTGAAGGCTTGTTTGAAAATCTCAGTGAGAAAGGATTCTATTACTGAGACGTATACAGCTGATAAGTGTGTGATATTCTTTGTAGCCTGGTAGTTTGGTAAATAAAATGCCAGACAACTTAGCTACTTTGCAAAAAGATCTGCCTTTACAGCTGGCTAGTTTAGCTCATTTATTGCCCTCTTCTCCCACCTTCATCTTTTTGACAGAGGTTGTATTTTCAACATTTAATCTTTGTGTTTCAGATCTTTGATATATCAAAAATATATATATATATATAAATAATTAAAACACCTTTCTTTTTAAAGTAAATCTTTCCATTTTAGGGCCAAATTTTACAAGGTCTAAAATAATGAGAGGATATAAACCAAGGGACTTAAGATTTTGATCCTAAATCTATTTCGCTGATTACAGCAGGAAACCATGAGTATAGGCTGATTGCTTGAGATGCTCCTCAGTCTGGCTCACTGACTTATTTCCTTGGTAAAGGCAATCCTCTGCTTGTATTTCTGTAGAATAATTCTCCACATCTTTCTTGTGGACTAACCCATTCTTTTCTATTCCCAGTTTAGAGCTTGTTTCTTTCTCTCGCAATTAGTCTGGGGTTGGGGAATGAGAAGGGAGAGGATGTTTGAAGCTTTTACATTTTTTTTGTTAAAGAATGAGTGCATGTAACTACAAGAGCTGAAGAATTTTCCCAGACTATAAGGGGTGCACGGTTACCTTCTTTGTAAGAAGGGATTAAAATCAAACCCTCTTGGAAAGAGGAATTTCACGTATATGGTTTCTTATTCTCTGGATTGCACTGGATTATGCAGAGGGATTTAGTGGTTGCAGAATGCAGTATTAGGGCCATAGGGCAGCCAGGTTTCCAAGTAAAATATCAAAAGTTGAGCAGGATAAAACTCGGCCTAGAGTTTAAATAAGAAGCTTGGACAGTTTTATTTTCAGTACATTAGTACATCCTTCCTCTAAATTTTTTCACAGCAGGTTATACGGGTTTATTGACCTATTCATCAGCACACTTAGGAGTATGTTTCTTGTCATCTGCCCCTGCTGTGCTGTGCCGTTTGCAACATTGAGCACTTGATGTTGCACAACCTCATAAACAAACCCAGCCATTTTCAGGCATTGCTCTAGGATAATGGCTAAGGGGTTAAGCACTGCAGTGTAGCAATGACGCAGACGTGCAGAGATGGAAAGGGTCTCAAGGGAAAAAAGTTTCAAATGGAAAGAACTCAGCCTGTTTAGGGAAAATGCCATGAACTGGGCTACCATATTTTGAGCAGGAACTGCCTAGAACAGAGCTATACTGGCATGTAATGAGGCCTCCTCCTCTCACAGTATGTATTTGCTCTATGCAGTTTCTTGTACTGGAGTTGTTTACATGTCAAAAGCTATCCTTAAGTCTTGTTAATTCTTAGAGTGTGAAGAGCTCTTCAACAGTAATTTACAATAAAGTCTTAAGATGTGCTGGTCATCTTCAGCTTCCTTAAAAACAGAAAGGTCACATTGTCAGCATCACGTTGGATTCTGTTTCTGAGTAAAGAACAGTTTGGTGATTTCAGAGGGCAGATATCTCAAAATTTTCCCCTTTGGACTTGAATCATAGAATCTTTTAGGTTGGAAAAGACCTTTAAGATCATCAAGTCCAACTGTAACCTAGCACTGCCAAGTCTGCCACTAAAATGTGTCCCTAAGCACCTCATCTACCTGTCTTTTAAATACCTACAGGATTTGGGGACTCAACCACTTCCCTGGGCAGCCAATTCCAATGCTTGACAACCCTTTCAGGGAAGAAATTTTTCCTAATGTGCCATCAAAACCTCCCCTGGTGCAACTTAAGGCCATTTCCTCTTGTCCTGTCGCTTGTTACTTGGGACAAGAGACCAACACCCACCTCACTACTACCACCTTTCAGGTACCTGTAGAGGGTGATAAAGTCTCCCCTGAGACTCCTTTTCTCCAGGTTAAACAACCCCAGTTCCCTCAGCCGCTCCCCAGCAGCCTTGGGCTCCAGACCCCTCATCAGCTTCGTTGCCCTCCTCTGGAGACACATATCTCAATGTCCTTCTTGGAGTGAGGAGCCTAAAACTGAACATGGTATTCAAGATGCGGCCTCACCAGGGCTGAGTACCAAGGGATGATTTCTTCCCTACTCTGGCTGGCCACACTATTTCCAGTACAATGAGCATTAAATAGATCTGTTTTGCCAGTTTTCCTGTGCTGAAAATCCTTTGACCTCATAATGCAAGGCCAGATGTAAGATTTCTGTGTGAATGCTACCACAGGCACTGCGAAAATACAATTACTTCTATTTATTTAACTTCTTTAATTTGCAGTCTGACATTTCTCAACTGCACTCAGAGCCAAGATTCATTTGCAGTCTAAAAGCACTTATTTATATTTCTTTTTTGTATGAGTGAAGAGATTTTATGGAATGACTTGAGGTTTTACTGATTTTTTTTTTTTGTTTTATATTGAAATCAAGGAATTATTCAGAAAGGAGGATTTACTATAAAAATTCCCACTGGAGGGAAAATGTATTGGAGTTTAAGTATCTGATAATTTTGTTTGAGACTTTGGATTGTCTTTTATTTGTCCTGAAATTGTTTTTTCCTGTAGATGCTGAAAAATTCCCTAGTACTTTATTTGGCACAAGAAAAAATTCCTCTGTGCAATCCCCCAAACCCATTCTTAAAACTCAGAGACTTAAATGGGTCTATGCCATCTGTTCCTCTTCACTTTGGCAGCTCTGACTTGACATCTGGTAGTCATGGAACGAAGTGTGAGCTTGTAATTGGAATTCAGGGATCATCACAGAGATCTCATGTTCCTTGTTTTATTAAAACTTTCCTATGCTATCTGATGTTGCAGAGATGCTATCTGAATACTGGTGTATCCAACATGTTTGTACATTTTTGATTACTCCTCTAGCATATGTAGAAAGAAGCAGCTTTGTAATGATTTTTATTGACTTCTTCAGTCATGAATAGAGCATGCTTTAATGATGACACTAGTTATTTTTACTGTTGTTATAGCCTTGCTGTTTCTATAATCTTTCTCTGGATAAACAGGCAATATGACTTCTTCCACTGGGAGAGTTCTTAGCTGACGGATAGCAGGATTTGTCCCTGAGGAGGTACTGTGTTCATTTGTAGTACGTAAAATGGCTGAGAGCCTCTAAAGAGTAAAGCACACAGTATTTAGGGACTGGCAGTGTTATGAACTATGAAATTGATCCAGTTTCCAGTGGAGAATGGAGGGGAGAGAAAATTAAGAAGGACAGGCAGAAAATGATTCAAAGATTAAGTTAGCCGGTAGGAGGGGGAGAAAGGAGAAGGTATATGTGATGGAGACTAGAGAATCAGCAAAGGAGTGGTACTTCATTTCTTCTTTTTTCTACAGGTATGCTTCTCCCTCTCCACTCAGGATTTCTGTCCTGAACACTTTCTGATGGGCCTTTTTTTGTTCATTTGCCCTTGTTTTTCTTTGCTTCACCAGGGGAAATCATTTGGGGAGTATATTCTCACTTCAGTGAAGAGACGGTGATTTGGCTTTTTGCTTCAGCAGCTTAAGCTCAGTTCTGCAGGTGGTCCTGAGAGTGAACTCAAGCAGATGAATTTGGCTGAAAACCCAGGTTAATGTGTTCCTGCTGCCGTTTAAACGCACACTGTTTAAGATAGTTAATAATTTCTAAGAAATTCTCCCCACCCTCTCATCCCTCATTCCTCATGTCCCGGTACCCCTCTTCAGTCAGTGAAACTGAATTAAAATCCCCTCCTAAAGGCAGGGTACATCATGCTTTTTGGAGGATGATGTTTATTTTCCCCGTATTTGTCATGATGTTGCTTTTATGAAAATGGTGCACTTTCTTGTTGTAACAGCTTTTCATTTAATCCAGACTTGGATTTGTTTATATCTATTACAGTCTGTTTCCCTGTACATTTCTTATGCAGCTCTAAATTTGAGAGAGAGACATTATCTTGACATTTTATTTGGGCTAGATTTTGAATAAATGTAATTAGGCTTTGTCACACTTCTTTTAGACAGTCAACACAAAGTTATTTCTTTTTGCTTTGATATAAAAAGCTCTTTTAAAATGGTTCCCTTTTAATTATTCCTGAAGATGTTCATATTTGAATAAGGCTGTAAATGTCAAGTCTCAATGAGTCAGACCTGAAATGTTAGAAAGCAAACTATCTCCTAATGTTCTCACTCTGGCCCAATCCTTGTGAAGTGCCAAGAACTTCATTGTAGGTGCTGAACACTTTTTTTCCAGCATCAAAGACAAGGAAAGCTGAAATTGCCTAGCGCCTTGCAACACAATCCCATATCAGACAGCCTGCATTAATCCCAAATATGCCTGATCTCCATACAAAAGAAGCTATGACACTTTTTCAAGAATTAAATATCTTATTATAATTGATGTCTTCATTTTTGAAAGCCAGAGCCAAAGCCAGGTTGCATTTCATGTGATGGTCCCACTTTATTTGGAGATAAAAATTAAATTATCAAGAGCTATCCATGCAGGCAGATGCTTGTATAGAGAGGGGTTGGTGAGAAGTACATGAAAAGAGAACTCTATAGAGCTATAAAGGTGTCCTTTGATATGTGTACCCATACTAGCTCTGTACTAGTTCAATACTTTCTGCTCCCTCCTGTCTCTTCTGCCTTGAGCTGTACTGTGGCATGTCAATTAGAACTCAATTTCATTTTGAAAACAGATCTAGCAAACTGTGGTAAGTGGGGAAAAGCAGCAGACCCTGAGTCTGATTTCATGAACATCTTCAGTTTCTAATGCTTCAGTATTTCCAGAATGTTACAGTATTATTTAGATTCAGGAAGCAACCTGATCTTTTAATAAAATCTTTAATTTTTCTTCCCTCCGTCCCATTTGTGTTTCAAGCACCAAGCATCTTGAGACAGGTCTCCTTTTGCTCCTGCCACCTGACTGTCATACTCGGCGTGGATATCCAGAGGGAGAAAACATACAGAGCCATTCTTCTTCCGTAAGCACCTGGTGACAAAGGGAGTACTACATCTCTCCTAGCTTGAACAATTCTACAAGATTCTGTTTTTTTTTCTATGGAGAAAGGGTTTCAGCCCTATAAACTGCTGGTGCAGTCTTTTTTGTTGCTTTTCCTCAAGATTTTCCTTTTGGTTTAACAGACAGTGAAGGGCTGGGAAGGTGGAATTAAGCTGCGGTTCCTGACAGGGGAAAATAGATTTTCATTCCACTTGCATTTGTCCTTCCACATGTCCCTGATACTTTTTCACAGCTGACTGGCCACTTCGGAAGGTTGAGCTCATGCAAGATCACTGCAATGTGAAGTAGAGAAATCCAGGTTAGTGTTAACCCGGTTTGTTTTGTAGCTACATGACTGTTCATATCAGAGCTTAGAATTCAGCACTAACTTCCTCTCACTTGTTTCTGCTGTGGTTGCACCTCTTCTGAGAGTCCAATGTGCTGAGGTGTTTGGCTGGAGTCCTCTCTACCCACTGGGCCTGTGCTAGTGACCTCATCAGCTTTGTCCCCTACAGTCTCTGCACTGATTTCTGATCAGAAGTCTTGTTAATGTCCCTTTACCAGTATCTTTAGCTTGCTGGTGAGCCAGCTATGAGAAGTTTTTTTTATGGCCCAACCTCTTGGTATTGCAAGAGGGTGATAAGAAATTAGTCTGTGGGTTTAATGGATTGACAGTTTTCATAACGTTCCCATGCCCATATAGAAAGAATGAAATGTTTGCCTTCTCCATGTTTCCTATGCAACTGTGCTTGTCTTTTTATGTTACTGTTTTACAGTGCCAACTCAGGTTTAATATGCTGGTCACAGTAACTCTTGCCAAAAATTGTTTTCCGGGTTCCAGCCATTCGATAGCTTTGCTTCATACTATAGCTCTTGCAGTTGTTCTAATGTTCTAAGGTGACTCTCACGTTACATTGCAAATTGTCCTTCTCGCTTTAGTCTTCAAAGCATTTGCAGCTATTCTTGCCTTTTAGTGGACCTGTGATTGTGACTTACAGACTTTCTGATCTGTGTGTTTCATTTTGTTTATCAACACTGGTAAATTAACAGTTTTCCCAGTGTCATGGGTACCTACCAGTAGTTCAATATAAATGCTCAGCATCCATTTACGGCTTCATACATTTTATTAATCCTGACTGTATCTATTGCCAAGTTCATTTGAATTCGTTTTGTCACTAGGAGAGTCAGGACATAGTAAACATTGTTAAAAATGGTGATTGCCACTTCATATTGCTATGCTAGATTTTAAAAGAAGGAAAGGTATCCTGTCTTCAAGGGGTAGCAAGCCTGAATTGTAGTGGGAATTGTAAAGACAGAAACTTCTAAAACATTTGAATCAGCGTTCTTTATACAGCCCTTAAAGACAACAATAAAGTGAGTGGGGTTGGTGGAAATATCAGAGCTCAGATTGTTAAACTGTTTAGGTACTCTGACCCAGCAGATGCAGACAATCTCCAAGAAATGCTGGGGTGATGGGCAAGTTGCGCCAGGGCAGGTTTAGGCTAGACATTAGGAAAAACTTCTTCACAGAAAGGGTTGTCAGGCTCTGGAATGGGCTGCCCAGGGAGGTGGTCGAGTCCACATCCCTGGAGGTATTCAAAAGAAGGATAGATGAGGTGCTTAGGGACATGGTTTAGTGGTGGGATGGCAGGGTTGGGTTAAATGTTGGACTTAATGATCTTAAAGGTCTTTTCCAAACAAAGTGATTCTATTCTATTCTATGAAGATACCACTAACATTGAACAGAGCAGAGACAATACCAGAAAACTTTTGTTAATATTGTCTAGCACTTCCTGATATATTCCCTTTTGCAGTCGTTTACAATTCTAGCACAGGATAAACCTGCTGGCTGAAACTTTTCAAGTTTTTATTCTTGTCTCAGCTTGAATTTTAAATTTTTTTAATCAAAGCTTTCTTACACAGAAAGAAATTTTTTTTTTTTTTTAAGATGGAGGAATTAAAAATAGAGTGTTGCTGATGTTGAAAGCTCCTGTTATCTGTTTGTTTGATTTAATGCCATTTGGTTTAACTACTTCAGTACCTTGTTTTATGTTTATCTATGTTACATTTCATCAGGCCATATGTTTGTTATCATAAGGTCTTTTCTTGGCAGTCAGCCCTCACCTTTCATAGCCTGGATTATATATTTCATCAGCAAACTGCCTCTCATGGGGCTTCATCTGCTTTCTGGATTGTTCATGAATATATGAGAGAGAATGGGCTCAGCATAGATCCCTGTGAGATTTCATTAATGACAACTTTCCTTAGAAAACCTGACCACTTATTTCTGTCTTGTTTCCTAATTTCTAAGGATTTTTTCTTAACTTTTTAGTTAGTTATTTTTTTAACCCATGTGAGAACTTCTATCTCATTTCTTAGCTTCTTCAGGAACATATGGAGAGCAGGACCTTATCAAACAGACTGCAAATTCAAACAGTCCGCATGGCCCATTCAAATGCTGATTTGAGCTGTTGAATTGTTTTATTCACTCACGGGACAGTTTTAATATCAGATTGTGCTCTCTGAATAGTTGTTTTGTAAAAATGTGATTCTCTGGACAGATGAGTCTGCCCAAGATCTCCCATCCACGTCTCTGTCCTTGTTATGTAGCTCAGTCGGAGGTAGAGCTTAATATTGTTACAGCTTTGCTGCTGTCTCAAATGGGAGGTCTGTTAGGTGTTCTGAAACCACTGCTAAATCTTGATTGTGTGTATGGTTGCACTCCATGTGTCAACAAGACTGAACAAAGATTTTTCTGCTTAAGAATGTTGTTTGAGACCATGCAATCTTGCTGCTGGTCTGGATCTCCTTGCTCTGTGTGTGTACACACATATGTAAGTATGTATTGCAGCAAAGAGCAACAGCGATGACTGTGTTTAAGGGCCACTTTATTCTCTGAATAGAGTGAGATACAGAGAACACTGAAGCAGTGCTGGGTTAGAGTAGCTCCACACAGCATGATCTGGTGCAGATATATCAATGTGGGTCCTCAAGGCTGATCCCTCAAGTCTACATGGCAATGAATCTGAGCTAACAGTGTCTGCTGCTTTAGTGATGCTACAAATAATGTCTAGGATGTTTCTGGTTCTGAAATTACCTTAGCTCTTCCTAGGCTGGGGTTCCCTACATAGCATTCAATTTTATTGTGTAGACTTGCACTAGGACATCTGGAATAGCTTCCAAAAGCACTATGTTACATTTTGTTCCAGAATGTCATGCATCAAAAATAATGTAATTTGCTGTTGCAGAAAAAAAGTAATTTATTCTGTATGTCTTTCTAAGGTGGAAACTATGCCTAAAGCAGAAATTCATGCAGCTCTGTGATGCTAAATTTCATCCATGTCACACAGCATATCTTGCGTTAATCCTCCATTCACAGGACAGATTTTATTCTTTTAACAACAGTTTAGTGTAATATTACTTGATTGTTCAGCTGTGCTTTATCCTAATGTCAGTGTTTTCTCTGACATACTCCATGTCTCCTAACTGTCTGAAGAAATTAATTCTGAAGACTTTTAATATACTTTTATAAAATACATGGAAGGATATGTAGAATACAGATGCTTAAGTAACTTTGAGTGCGGTAACTCCCCATTTTCCTGCTTGTTCTACATACATTTTAATGCCAGTATAATGAAGATGAAAGACAAGGTGATTTTTCACTGTCAGAGACCTTGTAAGTCAATTCATGGAAGGAGTTCTTCAGAGAAAGTTACCAAATATATATTAGGGTCAGCTGTGGATAGGTCTGTAAAAAGATAGTTGTCAGTAGATGTAAACATAGAATGACAGACCTCTGAAAATATCTCTGAAACCAAAAGTAGAAGTTCAGATCATCTGTATGGTAGAACAAAGGATTTGAAGGAATAACTGGTTTACTTCAGTTGGGTTTCCAGAACTGACATTCACAGGATCACAGCATGGTCTCATGTTTCTTTTCAGGATGTAAATCCCGATTATCCTTTACATGTGTACCACTGGTCTAGACTGTAATCCGGGTATTCCTGACGGACAAGAACTTGGGTTCTGGAATTCAATTTTTAAGCATAGTAGAGACTGTTAGCTGTCAGTGAAAAATGTATTAAAACATTTATTGAAATGATGTTAGGTGAAGCTGTGTGTGCAGAGACAGCCAATGGGAAAGCAATTTTCAGTGTTTTTTCTGAGTAAATGATGCAGCATCTGTATTTTCCTAGCCAAACTCTGGTAAAACACTTGAAAAAATGACCTTTTGGGGGAATACTGAATCAGCATGAATTCTGGACAACCTGAATAAAATGAATTCCATAGAGACTAAGCAGACAAATATCCTTTCTTTATAAAAAGGATGTGCTGGGAGGCACTGGTTCTTGTAAAGGATGTTGCTTTGTGCAGAGTTGTGCAATTACGCACCCAGAAGAGACTGCTGCCCTTAAAAAAACATATACTCTTCTGAACAGGGAAATGAGTAAAAAAGGATTCTTTTAAATTAAAAGCTGGCTTCATCTGTTATTACGCCATACGGCTAGACATAGCTCTTCATCTTTGCAGAGGCAAGTGTTTCTAATGGTTTTCTCCTTCATATTTTAATATTTGATATATATGAAGTTCATGAAAGCATATTTATGTTAGAAATACATCAGGTATCAGTCTTTATTTTTTAAAAAATAAAGGGAAGCATATTGGTTTTTTTTTTTTTTACTTACTGTAAAACATTTTTCTAGCATTTTACTATCCTTTCATAATTCGCCAACCTTTCAGCATCCTGTTCTAAAATATGGGCAACAGAACTGCCACTCAGTGTAGTTCATTGATGCTGGACATCAACATGTAACCATTTTACTGCTCACTCTTGTTTTGTAAGACTCTGACATTCACATTGGAAACTCTTGTTGAGGTGTTCCTGACCCATTTTTTGGAAAAATTAATTTTAGTATCCCTTTTAGTCTGAGCATGGTTGTCATTTCTGGGAGATTGTTTCCTAAGCATGTCATTGCTTTTGTTTTGCAAGTGTTTGAATAGTAAGCAAGCTTGATGACATTGTATGCTATTGTTATTTAGTGGTTTACCAACCGCTGGGGTATCTACACTTTTGTTAAAAGTAGTTGTTATCTACATTTGAATATTAATTATTGTGTAGAATAACATTAAGCCTGAAAACAAACTTTGAAGAATGCTACTAACATACTGAGTTACAAGATAAATGACAAAAGCAGCTGCTTTCTGATACTTAACTATTGAACAATTCTCAGTTTATTTAATGTAGGACAGATTGATCTTTTGTAGTGCTAATTCTTAGAGACCATTGCCAGTTAGTGGAAGTTCAAATATTTTTCCAGACTATTGTATATACCCAGTTATCTTTATCACTCTTGTAGTCTTATACAAAGTTTATAAATTTGTTTGATGAGACCTATCTTCTGTAAAATAATTTTGGCTGGCATAAATTATTATTCTATATTTATTAATTGAATCTCATATCAACTTCTCTTTATTTTTTCCTTGGCTTAAAGGCAGGCTAGTAAGCCTATAATTACCTGGGTGAGTGCCATTACTCTTGTTGTCAGCAGAGCATTAGTATCCTTCCAGTCTTCTTGAATGTCCCTGCAGTTCTGAAACCAGAACTATGATCATCCAGCTGTTTCAGGGTGTAAATTACCAACACCTCCAATTTTAAAAGTATCTATACTTCATAGGGCTGTTTGACATTTCCAATTACTAGTGAACTGTAAATCACTTCAGCATCCTCTTTTGAATACCTCATTCTGCTTCCTTTTTGAGCACATAACAGAAAATTAAACACTTATTTTTCCATGTTACTGTGAATATTGAAAATATATTTAATGGTGAGGCTATACCATTATTACAATATATTTTGCTATAAGTATACTTTAAAAAGCTTTCATTCTTATTTGCTTTAGCTTTGCTAACTATGAGTTTTCCCAGAGATTAACTTCCCTAAACATTTTACTCCTTTTTCATTTGATATATAAATATACATATTTTAAATATTTTAAAAACGCCTCCCTTCATTGAATATCTCTCTTAAGCAGCTATGTACATGTAGTCACATCTTTGCTTGATTATTTCCCTTCAAATTAATGGTCTTCAGATTTAGAAAGATAGATCTATTGAAGAACCTAGTTTGCATTGGAATTGGAATCTCTTCTGTTATGAAATTTAGATCATGTTGTGATTACTGATTCTTAGATATCCACAAAGTTTCAGTTCAGTGAATTAAATTATCTTTGTGTATTGTGCGATTCTGATAACAATTTCATCATGCCTGGTACAATGCCATTTGCATTAGAAAATTATCATCTGTATTATTTAGCTTAAACAGTTTCAGATTTTGGATTCAATTATGGAACATGGTTAAATTAGTCATGCAGAAATGTTGTTGATAGAAAAAAAACAGGCTGGAAACCTGAGCCAGGCTGAGATGGAAATCTGAGTTCTGTGCCATAAATCCTTTTCAGATTTTGGTAACAAACTGAACATAATTTTTGCTTATGCCTAGAAGTATCTCAACTAAAAAAAATTGGTATTTTATTGTGTTTTGAAAATATTATTTATACGTTTGAATGTCTTCAATCAAAATTATATGAAAGCAACTGTGTATAACTGCTCTTGAAAGGTACAAGAGTCACAAAGGGGAAAACAAAATATAAATATCATAAGAGGGATGATGTTAAAAGTACATTAAAAGTATTTGTTATTTTTTGCATGTTGCCTTAGAACAATTGATTTGGATGCTCATGGTTGCCATAACAACCAGATGCATGTTTGAAGTTTTTTAATTCACTCAGACAGCTGAGGTTTGTTATGTTCATTGCTTGTGACCTCTTGATATGGCCGCATCCCAGCTCTCACTCACCAATCACTCATCTGCTGTTGTCAGTCTGTGAAGCCAAGAAAGATGAGGATAACCAGAGATTACTGCCAAGCCCGTGAGAGATGCTGCTGACATTGGGTATGGCTTTTTAAGGCATTATCTGTATAGGTGGATTTACTGAAGCATGCAACGTGTCTGAAGAATGAGCATTTTTGACAGCATACCAATGCTTTCATGTCCCCAACCACTGTGGTGTGCTTAACATCTCAATTATGTACAAAGTGAACATTGAAATAAGCCATAATGTTCTGCTGGTCTTTTATGTAATTGAAACAAAAAATGTAATGGCAGAGTCTAAAAAAAGTGCAGTCAGAATGAGTTGCCCATTCATAATGAACTTCATTGGTTTGGATGGGATGTTCCAAAAGAAATATTTGTAATAACAAATCCACTGAATTTACTAAATTGTAATAGATCTTACAGACGATTCCAGATTCCACTGGCATGAAAAATATAATCTATATCAAGTACGTTCGTTCAAAACAACTCATTCAAGTATGTTTCCTCCAGTGCCTGTTTTTTTTTCTATGGAATAATTTTTTATTTGTCACTGGGGTCCTCTGCTTAATACAAAGTGGATATTAGATTGAGTTGAAACACTTGTGCAGTGAAGGAAAGGCTCAAGACTCTATCACATTACTACTGATACTTAAGAATTGTTAAGCAACAACCTTGAGTGCTTTGTCTTCTGAACTATTGTCCAAAGCAGTCACTGATGTAAGGATAATAAGCCCTGTTGATTTTGTCTTGGTTTAACTAGAAAGACCAAATCCAACAATAGAAAAAGAACAGTGACGGGATTAAAAGAAAAGGGCTACTCTTTCATTGATATAGAGGCAATTGAGCTGAAACCTGGCCAAGATAAGAATGCTTCTAGAGTTACTTAAGTAGACTTCATTTGTAGTAAGAGCTTTAGATAAGAGAACCATACATGCAGACTTGTTTTTAAAATATTTTTTTTTCTTTTATACTTGTTTTTAAAATAATAGAACCCTCACACACACCTTCTTGTATAAGAAGAAAGTTTTTCTTTCCTACCACTGTGTATGTTCTGGATTCAAAATACAGTAGTGGCAGTATGCACTGGGTCCTAAAGACTGATTTAAGAAGAGGAGAACCCAAGAATGGTAAAAGCACAAGGACTAACTCCTGAGTGAGTGAACTCAGGGAGACCAGTCAAAATTTCAGTAGGTTTGAAAGATATGCACTGTACCATGTGCTACAACCCAAATTATGATGGAATTTGGATTACTCCACAAGGTTTTGCTGCCTGTAAAGCTCCCTCCCTTCCGAGAAGGAAACAAAGGAAGGAAGGAAACAAAAAATATATTGTGCCTTAAAAGAGTATGACTAGAACAAACCCTAAAATGGATCTAATTTTTTTTCTCCTCCTCCAAGGACCCTCCTGCCCTTAAAATCTTCTGCATTGAATCCATATTTTCTTTCCCCAAAATGTCACCCATCTGCTGGGTTTGGCAAACCTGCTTGAATTATATATTTCTGCATTGCACAAGAAAATAATGAAATAAACTTAAGCCCCTTCTCATAAGTGTGGGAAAGTTGGTGCAGCCTGCGTGCATTTCCTTATAAGTCAGAAAATCTCTACTAAATAAGAGCCATGAAATATTTTGCTAACATGAATGGGGCAGAATCATAAAGTTAGAGAAAATTGCAGCAGCAGAGTATGTACATGTAGCTAACAAATATAGCAGCTCTTCTTTCAGTAACTTTGTCAGAAATATACCCAATGCTTTCTCACACACAGGAGGATCACCCCACAGAAAGTAGTCCCTCAGCTTCACATTCTTCTCTGTAGAGCAACCCCTTCTCATCTCTTGGACCAATAGGTAGGAGTAGACCAGGTCCCTCAGTACCTGCCTGTTGCCAGATCTGAAGGAAGTCTTTTCATTAGAGGGACTGAGAAAAGAGAAGGGGCAAATATTTGTCATTACAGCCATGGGAAAATAGGGTTGATACTTAATTTCCATGTAAAGATACCATTCCAGGGCACAAACCCATTTCTGAGTGTGTAGCATGGTAACAGAAGTGGACAGCTTGTTCAGAGGCCCCTCAGCTCTTATTTTGCCCTGGTATTTAGCACAGTGGGCTCCTTAGATCTGTTCTTCCTCCCTGCATGAAGCTGCAGCTGTTCATTAACCCTAGAATAGGTGTGGGGCAGACACAAGCCTTCTTGGTGAAGGGAAAATCCACCAAAGACCAAGAAGTAATCTGTTTCTGTGATCACCTAGTGTATTGCAACCAAAGGAACCATGCTTGCAGGGAAGCTGTGCTGTGATGCCGAGTTTTTAATACCTCTCAATATTCCCTTATGGCATCACAAAATGTCAGGACAGAAAACCATATTCTACTACCCTGGAAGGTTTGGTTTTGGCACAGATTTTGGTCTCTACTTCTTTATCCAAATCAAGGATGTTTAGGATGGCAGCTGCTTCCACCTATCAATAATTAACACACAGGTATACTTAGGGGAAGCCTGGGGTTATTCATACTGCCAAACCCTGGCTTGAAAGATGGTTAGATTATTGTTCTTATTGTAAAAGGAGATGTCTAAGCTTCTCCAGAGAATTTGTCAGAGCATTTAAACCAGCCTCCTGTTTCAAATTACCCTTCAGAGGAATCTACCTCTTCTATACAGGATGCTGAAGGAGCTAAATACAAGGAAATATTGAAACTTACTGCACCCAATTGCTGGGTAGTTATCAAATGATTTTCACTTGTAGGTACTGACTTCAGAGAGCTGATCTCACTGTACAGCTAGTGTCACAGAAATGGGACTTTGTAATCATGCAAACTTTTTTCTTCCAGGTAAATTAGTACTTTATACTATTGAATTGGGCTTTTGAAATCATTTGGGCTTTTAAATTCCTTTTTTGAGTTGGGCTTTTGAATTCCTTTTATTTGATTTAAATTAGCTGAAAATGAATACTTTAATTTGAACATTTTGATGCAGTTTTATTAAAGCTGAGTTCTTAGAGGCGTTACCTTAAAAGGGGTTGTAAACTTTTACAGTACATAGCTCAGAATTAGCATAGCTGAAGTGGGAGTAATTTTTCATTTTTATCACTCTCTGCCATGCCTCACTTACCTACTAAGTGCAGTCTGTTCAGTGCAGCCTTGATGGATGAAGCAACATACTTGTAAATAACAGATATATTTATATTGCTTGCTGATCAGGAAAGAATCACATCATTGCCACAGCCATGTATCCATAGCAGCTTTAAGACTCTGACAGTAGTCTTAGATCAGTTTTTCAGTTTGTGTCCAGATAGTTTTCAATTTTCCTACATTAACAACATGATGGAAAATAATAGGGCTATAAAATGACATGAAAGTTAACTTTACTTTTGACATTTCTGGGTTTTTTTTATGTTCTACAAAACAACGTGGGAAAGCTCAGTGAGGACAGAATTTAAATTCAATTGTTAACTTTGCATTTCAGGCTCATCGATATGTATTTACATGTCAGTAACCTCTGTCAGTTGTCTTAGCCCAGTGAGAGAGAAATCTAGAGGTCACTCAATCAGAAAACCTTGATCCATTTGCAAAGGCCAAGATCTTCAAGGCTGTGTGAGTAATTATAGCTTACTAAAATGTAGATTTAGCAGTCTAAAATATGAGGGCTACCTTTCAGGCATACTAAACAACCTTGTATTTTCATTGACTACTAAATCATGCAAAACCATTGACTGAAACATTCGAATTGGTAAGTAATTAAGAAGGAACTGCAAAATGTTATACACAATTCTAACTTTTTCTAAGTTATAAGTTAAGAGGTGGAAAACCACAAGACGAAAATTAGTCTTGAAACCTGCATATGTGCAATTGCATGTGTAACAGATTTCTGACAGAGGAAGTTGACTGAGAGAAGGAAAACCAGAATTTTCCCAGTGAGAAGGAAAACTTGTATTCTATCACTCATTTTTCCAACACACAATTTTTGAGGAATAAGACTAAAAATTCAGATTTTTCTTATAGGTAGTACACAGGCAGCAGGTTTTGATATCTTCAGCATCTTTTGCTGATTTCATGGAGTAATTAACTGAAATTTGTAAGCAAGTTTTTTATCACTGTACCTGCAAAGAAGTGGCCATTTTCCAGCCTAGGAAAAGAAGGAAAAAGATAACTTTTCTACTAATGGCAGTAATACAAGCTCACTAAAAAGGGGATGAAGGCTCTGAGTGGGGCAGAGGAAAGCTGTCTGGATCAGAGAGTGGGCAGCTGTACTGTGCTGTTGGGGGGGTGGGGAATGGGATATGCACAGGTCCAGCTGCCTGTGAATGCCTGGGCTTGCTAGGAGAATGTGTCTTACTCTCCACTGGTGACAGGCTGAGCCATAGCACAGCTTGCTGCCCTAAGGAAGTATTCTTTAGCCAATATCAGACTTATTTGAGTTGAGAGCAGATGATCTATTGCATTAATATCTTTCCTTTAAGACTATGGGCCAATTTCTTTCTGTAATACATTCCAAGACAAATATAATGAAATAATGACTCTTATCTGACTGGGTCTTCTGAACTGTGTTGGCGGTACAGCCAACAGCTTGCAAAGGCAAGGAAATGCTGAAAGAGCCTTTGAAATAGACATCTCCTAGGTTGTCCAAAGACTTTAGGGCATTAGGCCTGCTGACGTAACAATGAAGACCTATGCAGCGGTGGGTATCATATTTGTTATGGTTCTAACCACATTGCCTGTAAGAATGAAATAGTCCCTTAGTTTTGCTACAGAGTCCTCTTGGAAGAACCTAGTTGGCCTCCCATGGGGAAGGAGCAGAGAGCCCAGAAGATACTGTAGACAGAGACCTCTGTTTTGACTGGGAGGTGTGGTCAAAGGAAGAGGGTCTGTTTGCAAGCTGGTAGTGAGCCAAATGGGAAGTCTGCCGAATTTTATTGTTGGCTTGATCTGGGATACTGAGAGAGGGACTGGATCAGTACCAAGGTCAAATATGTGTTTATCTTTGACCCGCTGGGACAGTTGACCCAACAGTTCCACAGTCTATTTCCTTTGTGCTTTCTTGTGCCTCTTGTCATCTCATGGTGTTATTTCAGTGTGTGTTCTTGATTCCTTCTTCCAGGCAGTATGACCTACACCTTATCATCTAAATTCTCTGCTGCTAGTCTTGAAGGTCCCCATTCTCTTAGAATGGGGTAGGGAAGACTATTAAAGAGCTAACTTTTCTTCAGAAGATGGCAGCGATATATCAGGAGGTAATTTCGGTGGATATTTTGTGCTCCCATAGTATTGGAATTTCTGTCTTTGGAAGGAATCTATTACTACTCATTGGTTTTTAAGAACCTCTCAGAAGTTGAGGGGTTTGTCTGGTGGTTTGGTGTCCCCCCCCCATTTAAAGTCAAATCCTTTTCTTTTCCAGATGAAATTTTATTGATCAGAAAGGTTTGATCCTTTGAGTCTAAAGACCAGTTGTCCTCAGAGATTTCAGGGATTTTTGTTTTCAGCAGTAACAGGTGTGAAATTTCCCACTTTATTATCACATTTCAACAAAAAGTCTCCAGATAATGTCAAGTTGTTGATCTCTGGGGTATGTCCAATTTATGTTTGGATCAAGAGCTTGCTTTGAAGCAAATCTGCTCATTCCCCATTTATGCTTTGGTTTGCACTTTGAAGCAGTCTCAGTTGATCCTTTCAGTATCCTTTTTGGCTTTCTTTTGGATGAAATTGAGTTGGGAGATATTTTTAGATGGAAATTGTCATTCAGTCCAAGGGTCCAGGCTAGAGTTAGCCCAAAGTTTAAAAAACAAACTAACTGCCACTGGAATGAGTATAGTGTGGACATTAAATCCTTATCACCAACTGTTTGGCTTTATAGGTCCACTGTGACTTGTCTGCATTATTTTCTAGCTGGACATAGCCCTCATGAGACTCTGTGCTGAATAAACAATGCTTGTGCCACTGACAGCAATACTCCTGTCAATCCAATCATAATTTATTACAAGCAGATTCCAGATCAATGTGTATCTGCAAAAATCCGATTGCATACCTGTATTAAAATATAATTGTACTTGTACTGTAATACAAAAGCAATGACAGTCCATTTCATTGGTATTTTATAGCAGGAAATATTTAGTAGGAGTATATTAACATGAACATTGATACATTTTTCTGCATTACTCACTGTAGTAATTTAAACCAGTGGTTCATTGTGATGAGTTTTAAGGTAATGTGTCTTATTAACTCTCAGGCATCTGAAAGTTTTAGGTTCATAAAGGGTTTGTAATTAAGCCATGAAAATTAATTTGGCTATTTTATAATGGATTGTTAATTAGTTTGCTAATAGGACTGTCACTTCCAAACTCTCTGCAGAAGGTGAATATTAGGTTAGCTCTGTCTCTTGAGGTTCAGGGAGATTTGTGACATTCTTTATGAAAGGTATTACTCTCCAAATTTTTCTTGTGAAGAGAACTCTCCTTTCCTGCCCAACATTTAAGGATTATTATTGTGAATGCTGATGATTTCTATTCTGCTATGTCTGCTTTTTGGCATCACTTCCTGGATAATCAGTGGCTTTTTTCCCCCATGTGGCACTGATTACCACAAATATTTGAACAAAATGGAAGTAACAGAAAATCCGCCCTAAATGCTGGAATAATCTTACTGTACCCTGAGCTTGGAGTATACCAAATACCTTCTAAGAGAAGATGAATTGATTCTCTTTTGAAAGAGTATATCCCAGCAATGAAGTTACCTTTATTACAGAGAGATTTGGTGTGAAATATTATGCCAGCAGTACTAAATCCTGAAAACTACAGTGCCTATTAATTCAGGTCTATTCTGCACAGAGGTCAGAGTGTATAGTGTAACAGTAGTTTTCTGTATCTATAGCTAAGCCTTTCAAAATGACGAAGAGAATGCTGCTTCTAAAAAATATATCTTTCTGGTCTTTGCATAATAAAAGTATTTTCCCTTCCCCTCTCCCCTGTTTTTTGGTGAATGCTATGTCTGGTGGCATTAATGTGGTGGTATTATAGCTGTCATCACTTAGACTGAACAGAGCTGAGGCAACTGACAGTTTAAAGATTTCTGATTGATGATCCAGGCTTTTTCAGACTCAGTCTGCCATTATGCTGATTTTAGGTGCATTTGGATAAATTAATTCTGCCACTGTAACCTCTGGAAACTTTATAAAAACTACAATTAAAACATAAGTGTTATGGACTCTAGTTATAGACCAAAGGTTTTTTTTCTGTAGTTAACTTCAGCTTGTTAAATCAAATGAATTGGCTTAATGCAGCCCTGGGCTATGAGATAAACTTAAAGTCTAAGTAGTTCCAAGTATGTTGAGGTACAGCTAGAAGATGTATTTGCATTTTTAATACAACTGTAAACTGCTTTGCCTTGTGGTTTTGTCAAAATAATAGTTACCTATATAATCTGTGACCATAAGGAATTGCTCCAGTCAGATTTCATACCTGGATATACACTCTATAAAGGATGTCACTGGAGTGAAATGGGAGATTCTTCAAAGCAGGGAGTCATGCTAAATAAGAACTATGCTAAGGAAGAAAAAGGAGGGCATGGACTACAATTAGGGTTGGTTGGTGGACTGACTTTAACAACAGAATTTCAAATAGTGGCACAGATGAGAGCCTGTCTAATGAAAAACATGCAATCCCACCTTATTCACTCATCATGGTTGTTTTACTGACATATCAGTACACCACTGTCTGTGTCATAAGTAGGTCTGGTGGCAGAGTGGAGAAAGTAATTAGTGTCATTTCTCTGGTTTCTGTACTTACTGTCAGTGTTGGCCTATTCATGGTATTTGTGCTTTATTATTGTCATGGCTGTTTGAAACTAGACAAGAAGAAATTCCTTAAGCATAAAATGGAGAAAATGTTAATAGATTTGTTTTCAACAAATAAAATACATTTATTCAAAGTAAATCAAATATATGAGGCTCTGTAGAATTCTCAGTGCAAATTTATAACTTCATAGGGATTAATAAACATAAGGAGTGAAAAATCTGGAAGTATTTTGAGCCTACTTTCTAAGGCTACACTTGTTTACTAATTTGGATTCTCTTCATAAGGGAAATATTACCATTTTAGAAATTTATTTTCTCATTCTGCCTTTATCTTAAAAGTATTATTGCTTTTTAAATTGCTTTTCCAAAGATTTCTCTAGTCCTCACAGAAGGTGGTGTATCATTGAATTCTTTATTGGTTTCTGAAGAAATAGACTGAGAAGTAGACATTGCCTTCAATCTTTTTGTTAATAATAAATACAATTAAACATGAGGACATGTGGAGTTATAAAGTCATGAATTCAGAGAACCAAACTTACCATAAAGTTCACTTACAAATGAAAATAAATATAGGTCTCAAATACTCTGTTTTTCAACGATGAGTCTGGGGACAGATGGAGAAAAGGAATATATTAATTTCAATATCACTTGCAGTAGAACTACGCTTGTGTTTGGTGGGGGTTTTTTTTTGTTTGTTTTTAAGTGAAGGTTTGTTACAATGTATGGGACAGGATTGCTTATTTTGCAATTTGACTGAAATCCTTGAAAAAGAGCTGATAGAAGAAGATGATAATAAAAGATTCAGTGTCCCTTCCTCTTACTGTGATTAGGAAATCTCCAGTCTCCAGATTTCAGGCTATTCAGTGACAATGATCCAGCTGGGTTGTTAAATTATTGATATTCAAGGTGGAACCTTAATCCCCTTTATTTTCTTGTCTATTAAATAAATGTTACAGAATACTAAGGCATGCAAATTCAGGTTTGCTAAAATTCTTAAAGAGTCTCAATTAGCTGTTAGCATAGGTATGCTTTTAACTTATTCATTTAGACAACTTTTGGAATGTTGTTAAATAAATTTAACAGATTAGTAAAAATCTTTATAGGGACAGTTGATTAAGAATATGTGGCAAAAAAGAAACTAGTTACACAAATGAGTAAGAACTCTAAAACATGGAAGTTATAATCAATAGTCTGATATTTTCTGGATTATTCATTTTTAGCAGAAATCTGCTAGCCTTATATTCCATACAAGAGGAGGCTGAGGGGAGACCTTACTGCCCTCTACAACTACGTGAAAGGAGGTTGTAGCGAGGTGGGTGTTGGTCTCTTCTGCCAAGTAACAAGTGATAGGATGAGAGGAAATGGCCTCCAGTTGTACCAGGGGCGGTTTTAGGTTGAATATTAAGAAAAATTTCTTCACCGAAAGGGTTGTCAAGCATTGGAACAGGCTGTCCAGGGAAGTGATTGAGCCCTGTCCCTGCAGGTGTTTAAAAGACAGGTAGAGGAGGTGCCTAGAGATATGGTTTAGTGGTGGACAGGTACAGTTAGACTCGGGGATCTTAAAGGTCTTTTCCAACCAAATGATTCTACAATTCTGTGATTCTGTGATAAGAAGGCTTAAAACAAAGTATTGTTTACTCCACCAAAATAAGGAATGCATATTACATGTATGACACATGCAAAATTTAATGTATGTGTACATTTGTTTGAATTACATATTTATGCCTTGCCATAGCTGGAAGGATGACTTCCTCAAGGTTCTTCGCAACATTCCTGTTTTTAAAATTAAGGCACAGTATATTCGTGAGAAAGTGAACATATTTGCATCGTGGAAGAGGGACTTTCTGCACGCTCTGTTTGACACTGTTGTTCCTCATTTCCAACCTCACTCTCAGAAGGTAACTTCCTACCTGAAGTTTAGGGGAATGTGTGATTAGAAAGGGGTGAAGAAATGAAAAAACTATGAGGTGTGGAAAGCAGAAAGGTTACAACTCTTCTTTGTTTTGCCCTTTACTTCTTTCTTGGTTTTATTACCACTTGTTTTTATTTCTATCACTGCTTTGCTTACAGGTGCTACATGTTCATATTTGCACCTTCTTGCTTCATATTCTGTATACCCTTTTACATAAGAAAATTCAGTGGCCATTTGGAATCTTGATTTTTTTTCTTTTTTTTTTTTTTTTCTTTTACATAGAAATACTTGGTCATCAACAGACTCTCCTATTCTGCAGTAATCCCCTCATAATGCCCATAATTACCATAGACAAGCATGAATGTAGCTGTCGTTAGCTATTTTACTTCCAGGTCCAAGCCTTCATTCATTTAGCATGGCGGCCAAACCCTTCTGATCTAGTTAGCGGTGTCCCTGCTCACTGCAGGGGGGTTGGACTAGATGACCTCTAGGAGTCCCTTCCAACCCAAAACATTCTATGATTCTATGGCTTTCTTCATGGCCACATTATCAGTGATTCTTTTGCCACAGACACAAATGCCCATGTACCAGCATTTGTGCTCTGCACCAGAGATATCTGTTCTCCCATACAACTTGTGTGGTGTCTGTATTACAGTCAGTGGTTCCTACTGCCTCAAAAGCCTTTGCTCTGAAAAGGAGTTTAACTGCTGCTTACATCTGTGGTAAGTGAAAAGTGGCTGTCTTACCTACACCTTCAATGAGGTTTTGCCTGATCCCAAAATAAGAGCATTTTCTTCTAGTGCAAGAAAACATGATATGAAAAACACTGAAATTAAGCGTGGCATGCTGAGACTCCAATGTTTATATCCCCCAGCAAGTCAAAATACCTTATATTTTAAGGCCTCGAATCAAGAGCTTTCCTGAGGACCTAGAGGCTGAACGTAGCTCCACAGCAATCCTTCTGTATGTGGTCAGCAGAGGGGAAAAACTCAAATCCTGATTTGATTATGCTAAAACCTATTTGTTATGTGCTTTTTCATAGTCACTTAATTGCATTAAAAATTGTCAAATTTAAATCTTAAAGTAGCTTCTCTTGTCTTATCAGCTGTTGTGCAATTCCTGCAGGAAAGTGCCTGGACACTGCATCGTCTAAAAGAATTTTAGTAAGTAGGTTATTATAAAGATAGAAAGTAGCTGTTTTAATTGTAACCTAAATACATAGTTATGTAACATTTTAGGCTGCTAAAATGGAGATACTTCTGTCCATCTCTGAAAAGGTGATGAAAAGGTACTATATAGCTTTTAAATCCTTGTGAGTATTAGGCATGAATTTAGGAGGAAGACTAAGAAGGCACTTAGAAGACTTTGCCTTCTTAGAAGACTGGACAGAAGACTCTGTCCAGAGACAGAGTCTTTGGGAAGGGCCCATTATGTTATGAAACAAGTCATTAAGGAAAGTAAATGGTTTATATTATCTTATATTCATTCATTCATTACCCTCTGTCACACCACTTCTAAACCAGACATCCAGTTGCACTCTAATTTTTTTAGAACTCCATTGCAAGGTCAAAAAAAAAAATCTGTATCTGAATTCTTCCTAGGCCATCTGCTATGAGCTGGGATATAAAGAAGGTATTTCTGTCCACCCAGGCCCAATCTCTGTTCAAATCCTCTCTAGTAAGTCTTCTACGTTTTCCTTATTGACACATAATTTAATAGAAGGATGCTTTCAGCCCTCTTTACATCTTGCTGCAACTTGATCCACAACATTTCTCCTCTGGCATATTCTCTGGCTTTGTCCTTTGTGTTTGTTGCAGATGTTTTAATCTCCTTTTGCAGAAAAGACTGGCAGGGGTTTTTGAACTCTCCAGATCATCTCTGCACTTGTTATTAAATTATTTTAATCTTTTTCCTGAGGCACTTGCTTTGGGAGAAATTTTAGATATTCCTGCACTGTCCTAGACTGTAAAAATCTTATTTCCTATTGTAAAGATTAGCTTTCATGTTGCTGTAACAATGAGATGGACAATATTACTCACTAACCTAAGCAACCCCATCTCTACCACTCTCCCACTAACCCACCTCTCCTCACTATGTCAGCTGTGCCTGCAGAGGATGGGGCGTTGGTGACCTTGGGTTCTGCTCCTTCCAGGCACCACTCACTAAAACTGGCAGTGCAAGGGAAGGGGAGAAAGCTGCTCTCATCATGGCTTTTGCTGGATCGAGTGTAATTGGAATGAACAAGCATTTATGAAGGATTTCTTTTTTTCCCTTCTCTGAATTATTAATTTCTGAACTCATTGAATTGTTTAACACTTCTATCTTCTAACAAAGGAAACAATAGCTAGAGGCATGTAATGAAGATATTTACAGTAATCCATCTGTAAATACAGCATATGTATGGTATAATCCATTTGAATTTAGAAGCAAAAGATGGATTATTTTCATGTTTCATTTACACAGGTGTTATATACAGTCATTGTTTTTGTCACTGACACTACAGACATGGGGCCCTTTTGTATAAACACTTATTAGCAAGCCTTTTCTCCTGTAAATTGAGATACTCGTCTGAGCAAGGGCAGATCATGGACTCAAGTGTGAAAATTTGGTTTTGACTGAATTATTTTACTGTGAGAAAATGCATGCTGAATGGAGAATTTGGTGAAATAGGTTAGAGCTTGGTGAGATAATGAAGCCAGTGTCTGGCATTAACTTACAACAGGTTTGAAGGACAGCTCTACTACAAAGTCAAGGTAAAAAAAAAAAAAAAAGAAAAAAAACCAATGAGCAGTCATCTCAAATACAGTCTACTTTGAGTTGCTGACTGTCGTGGTTTAACCCAGCTGGCAACTCAGCACCACGCAGCCGCTCGCTCACTCCCCCCCTCCCTCAGTGGGATGGGGGAGAGAATCGGAAAGAAAATAAAAGGTTAGAGCCGAGGGCTGAGATAAAGACAATTTAATAAGAGAAAATAATAATAATCGTAATAATGAGAATGATAACAGAATATACAGAATATACAAAACGAATGATGCACAA
>NW_009260791.1:4228283-4234737 GCF_000687185.1 Egretta garzetta
CGACACCAGTCGCGGAGCCACGTGTTAATAGATTGAGTTCGCCCGTATTGCCCAGTGTCTCTGGCCGCCACTGGAAGGAGCGAGGAAAAAATGACCTGCGCTCCAGAGTCCTTCACTAACCTCCCCAAGGCTTTGAATTCTTTTTTGATCACCCTCGGGCTTACTTGCTGCAACTTCATCAGCTCCCACATGGAAGAGCAGCAAGGGATAGTAGTCTGAGGGTCGGACCAGGCTAGGAAGGTTCCTAGTGATGTCTCTAACCCGGGCTCCTGGGAGGCAGCAGACCTCCCTAAGAGCAGGGTTTGCCCGGCATATCGGTCCCTCTGTTCCCTTCAGATGGGAATCTCCTACTACTATTACCCGCCTCTTCTTCCTCGTGGATGTAGTGGTAATCCGACGAGGAGGTCTTTCTGATCTTCGTGCCTCCTGCGATGTGGATAGGTCACCACCTACCCCGTCCGCTGCCTTCACTTCCACCTCTAGAGCCTCATACCTGTTTCTCAGAGGCACCTGGGGAGAAGCAGTGGGCAAGGAAACGGTTCTCTGCCTGCCCCGACTGCAGACCAGTTTCCACTCACTGCTCTCCTCTGAGGCCCTTCCTTCATCCTGACAGGGGGGGGGATGCTTGTTATGCACCTGGCCGAGCAGGAGAAGCTCAAAAAGTCCTTGAGTAGTCTGAGCACTACTTGGCAACAACTGAAAACATCAGTGTGTTATCAACATTCTTCTGGTACTAAATCCAAAACACAGCACTATGCTAGCTACTATGAAGAAAATTAACTCTATCCCAGCCGAAACCAGGACACTGACTTAAAATATCAATGGAAACTCCTGTAGCTGAAATTTTCAATTGTTGAAAATACAATTTGATTTCTTTGACTGTCAATAAAATTCCATCCTTTAAAGCTTTGTGCATGCAAGAAGACAGTCTTCTGCTCATGTTTTGTCTTGTGCATTGTTCATGTAGTGATTGTCCTTTAGAAACTTTTAAGTTGCCTTTGTACCTACTCTAATGGTCCTAGTAATGTTACTAGAGGCAAAAAGTATGGCAACGTTCTCCTTAAATAGCACAGAAATAATGATTTAAGGTTATAATGTGCCATTTCCATAGGGATCTAATTTCGGTCCAGATGGCAAATGCTGTTTAAGCTGTTTCATGAATTAAACAGAAGAGGCCTATTTTAGTTGTTACAAACAAGATGTCGCTTGGCACAAAAAGAAAGTCAAATGTGGTTGTATTTTTCTTAATAACTGCTCTGAAATGTTTATTAGCAAATACTTGAAATTTCTAAGAGGAAAAGGTTTTCTTTCTTATCCTCTGAGAGGAAATAAAAATTCTCCATCCATAGAAAGCAAAGACTTAATATAGTCTCTATTGTGATTTACCCTGGAATAGGGCCACCACCAAGGCTACCATAGGAGATCAAATTTACTATCATGCCTTTGTTACCTGGGCCTAAAAGAGAAGCGTGTTAGATCTGCCTTGAAGCAGGCAGATGTCTGGCCTCTGATGAAAAACATGGAAAGCCTCCCTTTTTCTTACAGCTTTCTCCTAAAAGTTGGTTTGCCTGCCCAGGGTTAGCAGAAGGGTGTCTAACTCCTTCCTTGAACCTTGCCTTCCCCTTGTGAACATGGTTCCTGGTCTAATGACTTTTTATTACCAAACAGGGACGAGCACTAGTATAAGAGGGTTCATTAAAATTTATGTATGTAGCAAAGTCTACAACCTCTCTGAGATATGCATACTTTGATAGAGCAGTCATGAGAATAACAGCTTGTCTGAGCCGATATAGCTTTTTATTATTTCTTCAAGTGGGTGGAAGCAGGAGCTCTTTGAACTACTGGATCAGTACCGCTAATAGGTATAAATATGTTTCCATCATTAGCAAAAGACTATCTAGTAAAGAGCCCTGAAACAACAATAACTAATGCCAACCAGATAAATGAGAAATTGTCACATTATCTAAAGTATCTTGTCTTCTAGAACCAAAAGTATATTGTAAAAGTCCTCAGACTTTTGTGCGCTAGAATCCATTTATTTTACTCTTAACATTCTTTTTTTCAACCACAAAATATCATCTAATAAGAATTGTTCTATTTGGTGCTATATTATACTTTTTTTGTCATTGCCTTTCTCAGTTTTTGGTCCAAGTGAAGTTGACATAAAGAAGAGAATGAAAGTATTTTAATCAGCATGTTGAGCTCGTATGTATGATACAAATGCTTTCATTAGCTCCATAGTTATATTTCTATTTAAAGTAAGGAAAATGAGCGATAATATTGACTTGGCTCATACATTAAAATATAATTTATTTCATTTAAATGTTTTTTTTCCTGCCTTGCCAAAATATTTTTACTGGGAAGATTAGTGACTTTGTGGAGGTTTGTGTTTCCCCCCCCTCCCCCTTTTTTTTTAATCAGACTTTCAACACTTTGATATTTTCAAATAATAAGTTTGGCTAGACCAAGCCTGGAGCCTTCAGGTAGTCCATTCTCCCATAGAAAGATATCAGGCCAGAGGTAGAAATGTGTGTTCTGTCTTTAGCAATCAATAGATACAGAATTGGCTGCTATAATTCTCATTTAACAGCTGGTTTCTATTTAGTCTTAGTAGCTGAAAAGAGAGCTAGAGAAAAACCATACAAGTAGCTTCTATTCCTATTGGAGCTCAGTTTTTAAAATGTTTGCTCCACCCAATCTTTACTTTAAGGATGGGAGCAGTTGGATTTTGAGATTTGAGCTCAGATTGTTCCCTCTGGAAATATTCCTGAAGATAAATGGTGGCTTGTCTTTCAGACTTGAGTTTCTCTTTAAGCTTCTGAAGTGTTTGTATTGTCTATTCCTGTCTATTGTGTTTGTAATGAGATATGCATACTGTTATTTCTGCCTTGCTACCTTAACTGTTCTATGAGTTATTCATGTGTGTTCCTGTAAGCTGTCACCTCAGAAAAAGTAATCCAGTTCCTAACAGTGACTTGCAGATTTTCAATTTATTTTTCCTGTCCTGCTACAGTCCAAGACAAATGACCATCAGATTATTTTTTTTAAACAATTGCTAAAACCACACTGCTTTTTAAATTTATCACCCCTGTCTCAGAAGAATATATCTCAAATTCTCTTAAAGATAGATACTCTCAGAGGACCCTTCACTGCTATTGCTCTTGATGGAAAACTTCCAGCTTTTAAGTATGTTTGGAAATCTAGGTTAAAGGCTTGTAATCCTGACTAAATCTTTGACTATCTCTAAATTCCTCCTTTATCTCATTTACAGACTACTACTTTTTCATTAATATCTCTCAGTCTGTGATGGAGCCACTAACTGTGCTTGGCTTCTTAACTCATCTCGTATTGATTTTGTGTGTTGTATTGGGACCTTGTGTTCTCTTACACTTATTTTTTTTTTTCCTCTCAGAAGTCCATGCATTTCACATGCTTTCACTTTCAGAAGGTAGCAAAAGAGTCAGTCTTCAGAGTAGGCTTATGGGTTTTCTTTTAGGGTATTAAAATACCTGCAGATAGATGGTCTTCTAGCGGAGTAGAGGTAGTTGTGAAACACCATCTATGTGAAAGCTGTAGTCTTACAGCTTTTGTTGTCTATGAATTATCCCTGCAAATCAAAGTTTCTGCTATAAGGTTCTTGAAAGGAGGATCTTGTTCTGTCTGTTAGTGACAAAAGACAAAGATTCAAAATCTAGAAAAAGTTTTTCAAGAAATGGAAAGTCTATTTAACATTACTTATTCATAGTAGACAGCACAATAAAAAGAGGAAGACCAAGGTGTGTTTCTAGCAACTACAAATTCACCCTGATTTCTCAAACTGAAAATATTCAATGATCTTTTCTTGTAAGGACATAACTGGTTTAATTAGCCAAATTGGGACAGATTTTTTTTTTTTCATGAAACTCATTCATCCTGGGTTTACAGGTTCAGACTAGATACAAGGAAGACATTTTTTATGATGAGGGTGGTGAAACACTGGAACAGGTTGCCCAGAGAGGTGGTAGATGCCCCATCCTTGGAAACATTCATGGTCAGGTTGGACAGGGATGTGAGCAATCTGACCTACTTGATGTCCCTGCTCATTGCAGGGGGGTTGGACTAGATAACCTTTAAAGGTCCCTTCCAACCCAAAGCATTCTATGATTCTATACTACAAAGGTATAAAGAATCAATTAAGTTATTTATGTATTTATAGAGAGGTGGAGCTGGCTTACATTTTCTTTTGTAGTTTATATTTTTTTACTGCCTCTTGCTATCCTGCTTTCCAAACAAGAGGCCCTTTCTGATGTTTCACAACATGGTAGCATGATGGTTAGTAGAAGAAAAAATGGAACAGGAGATTTGCGTATGGTATTAAATTACTAGCATGTCACCCTGACCTGTGCAATGGCAAGTCAATGGCCCAGATTTAGGATATTCAATAAAACAGTCAATGCTAGAAAAGACTGTATAAAAAAAAAAATAAAAAAAAATAAAGCCCAAACCTTGTTCTGACTAGTTCTGACTTTGCTTCTGGGGTATAACAGCTGGGGTCGTGAGTGTAACAGCTGCTCAAAAATATTAACAGGGATAGACCAGGAGGGACTTTTATAATTAATTGATCTGACAGTTTCTGTGAAGCAAATCTCAGTATTTCTTCTAATAATTGCAGCATTCAACCCAGTGTCTTCTCATTCTACTACCGCATGTCTTTTGGAAGCGTGGCTTGCCTTGTTTATATGACTAAATCTTACATATCAGATTAGACCCTGCATGTCTTATTGTGCAGGTAGCCTCCCATAATTCAGGTAATTCAATACATTGCATGGTTAGAGGAGCAGATGGGGAAATACAGAAAGAAATTAGAGGAAAAGATCCCAAACTTAGGTCTTTTTTAGGGGGGAGGAAGGAAGAAGTGGTTGGAGAGAGAATAGCTCAAATTTTTGAGATCTAACTAGCAGGTTAGTGGACTATGCATTTGCCTACCATTTTACTTTTGACTTAAAAAAAAGATTACACTGGATGGACTTTTGAAAAGGCCTGCTTCCCTAAAAGTATCTCTTTATTGAGAAGAAACAATGATTTAAAACCTGTTATATTTAACTACTGATCACATCAGCTGGAGAACAGAAGTTCTAGGAAGAGGCAGTAAATGCCTTTTTTTCGTAAGACAGCCCTTGGAACATATTGTTCATCTTTGATCATAACAGTGTTTTTTATTACCTGAAAAGATGTGCAAAGAACTAGATTCAAGTTCAAATGTAGAAAGTGAATGCTTTTTGATGGATATAAATCCTAAGTCTATCTGAAGAAAAGAAATAGACTTCTGGGTTTGTGTCACCTCAGGAAAAGAACAGAAAACTTGCTTTCTCTCACTGATGTATGTTGCTGAATTCTTCAAAATGGCCTTTTCTTGTAATCCATAAAGAGTTAGAAAGGCACATAATCCATTTAATCCATGAACTACTGGAGAAGCACATCACTTGGAGATGTGAAATCACTTATCATTAACTAAACTGTCAGATGTCATCTGCTATTCAGCTCATTCCTAGTCATGTGCTTTATTTTATCCTTGTCATCCATCAGTGTTATCTTTATTGAAGGAGCAGCTGCGATTTTGTCTGCAAATAAGGCTTCTTTTTGTTAGGCTCCATACAAACACGTAACTAAAGATGTTCCATATAACCAATGGTTTGCAGACCACGTGTAGTACAGGAATAGGTTTTTATTCTTTAAAAAGGCTTCAGTTATAGATATTGCAGTTTCCCCTAAGCAATCTGTCCTGGCATCCTTACCACTAGGAATCATAGAATCATAGAATCACTTTGGTTGGAAAAGACCTTTGAGATCATAGAGTCCAACCTTTAACCTACCCCTGCCATCCCAACACAAAACCATGTCCCTAAGCACCTCATCTATCCTTCTTTTAAATATCTCCAGTGATGAGGACTCTACCACCTCCCTGGGCAGCCCATTCCAGAGCCTGACAACCCTTTTGATTAAGAAGTTTTTCCTAATATCTAGCCTAAACCTGCCCTGGCGCAGCTTCAAACCATTCCCCCTCGTCCTATCATCTGTCATCAGGGAGAAGAGGCCGACCCCCACCTCCCTACAGCCTCCTTTCAGGTAGCTGTAGAGGGCGATCAGGTCTCCCCTCAGCCTCCTCTTCTCCAGACTAAATAACCCCAGTTCCCTCAGCCGCTCCTCATATGACTTGTGCTCTAGACCCCTCACCAGCTTGGTTGCTCTCCTCTGCACATGTTCCAGCAATGCAACATCTTTCTTGTAGTGAGGGACCCAAAACTGAACACAGTATTCAAGGTGCGGCCTCACCAGCACCGAGTACAGGGGCACGATCACTTCCCTACTCCTGCTGGTCACACTATTTCTGATACAGGCCAGGATGCCATTGGCCTTCTTGGCCACCTGGGCACACTGCTGGCTCATATTCAGCTGGCTGTCAACCAGTACCCCC
>NW_009260791.1:4235011-4334450 GCF_000687185.1 Egretta garzetta
ATCCATCTAGGCCATGAACTGCCAGCTTCTCCAGGAGAATGCTATGGGAGACTGTGTTGAAGGCTTTGCTGAAGTCCAGGTATACAACATCCACAGCCTTTCCCTCATCTACCAGGTGGGTCACCTGGTCGTAGAAGGAAATCAGCCTTTTAAGGAAATCAGAAGGAAACCTGCCTTTTATGAACCCATGCTGACTGGGCCTGATCCCCTGATTGTCCTCCATGTGCCTGGTGAGCACACTCAAGATGAACCTCTCTATAATCTTCCCCAATACTGAGGTCAGGCTGACTGGTCTGTAGTTCCCTGGATTCTCCTTCCGGCCCTTCTTGAAGATAGGTGTCATATTTGCCAACCTCCAGTCATCTGGGACCTGACTTGTGGATGTCTAGGTGGCATAGCAGGTCAAAGACTGCTTCCTCCTGGATTATGGGGGGTTTATTCCACTCATCGTCCCCATCTTCCAGCTCGGGAGGCTGGGTACCCTGGGGATAACTCGTCGGGCCATTAAAGACCGAGACAAAGAAGGCGTTGAGTATCTCAGCCTTTTCCTCGTCTTTAGTGGCAATGTTCCCCCCTGCATCCACTAGAGGATGGAGGTTCTCCCTGGCTCTCTTTTTGCTGTTAACATATTTATAAAAACTTTTCTTGTTATCCCTTACAGCAGTGGCCAGGTTAAAGGAAGATTATATTAAGAACGAAATTTGTTGAAGCTTTTGCTCTTTATTACTAATGTGGAGCGTATAAAGAGAAGGTTTCACTCCCTTAATTTGGGAGGTTTTCTGCATCCATCTTTTACATACCTGGACACGTTACATTGCCTTTTAGGTTTTGTTTTTCTAAACTAAAAGTGTTATCCTATAAATTTTTCCTAACAGTCTAAGTCTCCCAGCCTTCTGATCATTATCTCCTTGAAATCTTCTGGGCTCTGTCTAGTTGTTTACATCTTTCTTGGGGGCAGTGGTAACAATTGAACAGAATTCTCTTGCTGGAGCCTGAAGATTGGAAAGATTATTTTTCATAACATACTGACATGTTTGTGCATCCCAACATGAAGTCATAACCCAGATCTTGTTCTACAGAACTGCTCATCTTTGACTTGTCTTTACTGAGTTGAGTGCTGCTTTTCCCTATGTTTCTTCAGTTTTTCACAATTGTCCTTAACTGCAGTCTAGACTTTTATGTGTGCGTAGAATCTTCTTTTTGATACCATCTTCTAAGCATATACTTTGTTTCATCCAACTGCTTACTAACAAAATACTTGACTTTTTCCAAACCCAGAAAAGACAGCTGCCCTTGAGCCTTTCCAGTTTGAGAGTACTGTGTTGATAACTGTTTCTTTGCGCATGTCATAGTAATTCCATTTATACCCTGCTGCCTTATATCATGCAAAACCATGTCAAAAGTCCTCTTTAAAGTAAGTTTATATGGTAGCTACACTATAGTCCTGGACAGTTGACAGGAAGAAACATGTATTGCATTGAAGGCTACAGAGCGAGAAATTGCCTAAGCAGTTTCCTATTGTCTCCTTCCTTTCAGCCCCTTGGAGATATAGAATACAAACAATTATCTTTTAAAATATTTTTCTTGCTTCATAATAATTTCCTCTATTTAATTGGCAGTGGGGCAACCCTTTCATGGAGTATCACATCTATTTACCTTCTAGTACTGGTTCATTTCTTAGTTTGTATAGAGAAAAATACTGTATAAATAACTGCAAAGAAATAACTTAGAAAAATCAGTTCAGTTTTTTAGTTAAAAACATTCCCTTTTAAGGAAAAAATATCAGATAATATGTATAAACAGACTATGTTGATTGGCATGGTTACTTCTGTTTCAGTTACTGTGGTTGATTAGCCTGAAAAGGCACTATAGTTGATTAACATGTTTTCTTGGAAAAAGGCAGGCACTTCAGCAGAAGAAAAATTAAGACATATTGTATTATAAAGTGTGGTCTCATAGTTTTTAATAGTTTATAGAGGAAGATTTTTTTTTTTAGTACGGTAAGAATTAAATATAAAAGGTAACTTTTATTGGAAAAATCTCATATCTAAAATACTCACAGGGACTATCATTGCTTTCCATGAGCGTGCACATAATTTCTGCAGCAGTGAACAAGTGTGCCATTTCTTGAGGTTTTAAAATCCACTGAGAAGTAAGAACATGCTTCTCTTCAGTAGTTGTCTATTTTTATCCTGCATATTTTTGTCAGTCATGACAATTTTTGCTTTTCTTAGATCTCTGTCTTCAGCTCTGAAGGCCACTTCTCCCTCTAGGTTAGCCACAGCCAATCATCCTAACAGAAGAACATTGCACAGGACTTCTAAACAGTCCAAGTTCTGGTTATCTTAATTTCCAGATATTGCATTAATTAGTGTGAAACATGTCTTCTCTCTTCTCTGTGATCACACCAATCCAGTCCCTACCACTGTGAATGGAAATCTTCATTTGACTTCAAGATACACAGGATGAACTTCGACTAGTAAACCCAATCAAATCCATAACTGCATGTTATTTATCCAAGTAAGGACAAAGACTGTGGGCTGGGCGTGGCAGTACTTTTCGAGGAGATAGACTGAATAACAAATAAATATTACAATGGGAGACTTGAGAATGAGCCAAACAGTATTTGCTGGTGGTGGTACTTGCATTCTTTGGCACCATGTTTCCATTTGGAAACCTTCTCTGGATTTCTCCCTGTCCCTCCTTCATGCCATCAATACAACTTCAAATGCTAGAAAATCAACTTTGACAAGAAATAGAATTTATGCTAGCCCGGTGTGTGACTTTTTCTTTCTTTCTAGAGCCAAAATAGGAAACAATTGCTAATTGATAGACCTTTCAGTGGAAGACCTTTGAGTCTGAGAGCCTAAGAATAAAAGGTATTATTTAGTTCTGAGAGTATGTGAGTTATCTTGCCCTAGTCTATTGATGGGCACTGAAGTCCATGACAATTTTAGTTTGGGGCACACTGAAAATGCCTGTCCTCTCTGTAAAGTTATGAGCTAGTTCAGAGACATTTATAACTATAAATGCCCTTATTTTGTCAGTTGTAGAAAGAATATCCCCTGCATCCGCTCAAGACGGTGGGCTGTATATCATCTTGTGCCTATGGTTTTTTTCACAGCGCTGGAAAAAAACCCTAAGCTTCTTGTCTCCAGTTTTCTTTCTGCTGTTTGTGAGTTCATTTAAATATTGTATACTTCACATTTATGTGAAAAAATTCAATTATACCTAGCCAGTTAATGAGCACTTAATCCAACCAGTGCCTAAATGAATTCAGAACCTTGTGATCTGTCACAGCAAGTGTCAAGAGATGAAGAAGGTTTCAAGTAGCTCCTACTAGCATAGCACTAATAATGTCATACATGAAAGAGGGAAGTAGGAAAAGAAATAAAATATGGTTTTACCAAGTTTTCCTGCTCCTCTATGCGTGATGGTTGAGAACAGTTATTTTCAAAGGGGATGCACAAGTATCTTAATGTGAAGAGTGTTTAACCTTATGACTGCAAATACTTTACTTGAAATAGGAATGAATTCCAACCCTAGCCAGGGACAATTAGAACAGGAGAGGAGATGAAAGCCTTTAGCAGATGAAAGTGAAAGTGTCTGGGTATTTCTTGATCAAAGCCTGAGTCTAAAGAATTTAAACTTCAGAGGGGACGTGTTATTAGCCAGAGTGGACAATTCCGAATCAGCTTTTCAGTAAACCTTGGAAGACTGTAGTTTACTGAAAGTTTAACCCTCAAAAAAAGGAAGCTGAGTCTTTTTTTTTTTTTTTTTTTTTTTAACATAAACTGAATTATTTTAGTCTGAATCGTGATCACTAGTGCCTAAATTAGATCCTTTTTTTCAAACAAAACATTTTTTTAAGCATAGATTAGCATTTAAGATCAGAAGCTCAGAGGCATCTGGGAATCTCATCAAAGTCTCAGCATAATATGCAGTTAGAGTATTTTACCGTATATAAAGTACACAATTGTCAAATTCTATAATCATTGGGAAAAATTAAAAAATGTTAAGCATCTTATAGTTCATCCGTCGTCTTCCTTTAATTCCTAACCGTTGACAGGATCAGCCCTTACTTAAGAAGTCCCATTGATCTGGTAGAAGATACTATCTTTGCTTGGAAAGCTTGTCTGGCTTGTATCCTTTGAATATGACAGCTACAACCCAACCGCTATTTCCTGTTATTTCAGTTCCTAACTGGAAGATGAATGGGCATTTAATTTCTGGTCTGACTTCTCTAGCCCTGCTTTTATGAGTTTGCTTTTCAGAGACTGGGCCTGAAACCAGCGAATTAATAAAAAATTTCTACTTCCTGTGTCCCATTGGCAACAGCTTCCTTACTGTGGTTACTAAAAGCAAAGGTAGTGAATATTTAAGTTTAAACTTGGATATCTTATTATATCAATACCACAAGAGAATACTGAAGGAATAAAACAGAAACCATGGCTGCAGCAACTGAATGTGGTTTGGAAAGAAAGAGTCTTTGAAAATCCAAAGATCTTCATCTTTTACTAGAAACAATGTCATAATATTAGAAGATTGAACAAAACTATATCACAAAAATTAGAGTTAAAAGGTAAATTTATTGTTTTGTTTGTGTGAGAAAGACTTCCAGTCCATTTCCCCAGACTTTGAGTGGTTTATCCTTTGGCTGGATTGTGAAATCTGTGTATGGAAGGTCAGGTGTGCAGTTTGCAATGTGTAACAGATGGCTAGGAATACGTGCTCCTTTACAACGATATACATATATTCTGTTATATTTTAGTCATAGTGTTTGTTGCTACTGACTCTCTCATTTTGTGTCTGTCACTTGGATATGCAAGATATAATTTTTTTTCTATATAAGCTTTGAGGTTCTGTAATGTGATACAATAACTTCAAAATTTTCACCTGCACACTCTAACTGGGTGTTGTCAGTCTAATGACACAGCTCAGGTGTGCTTGAGTCTGTTCTAGTTACTTCCCTGTGAAGGGAGCAAATGCAAACCTGAGACTGTGTACTGCCCTGTCTAGTCATTTTATAAGTCATAAGGTTCACTGAGTGGATCATAAATGTTAGAATCTATTTTCTTACTTTATCGTGTTTAAAAGGAGATGAATATTTCTTCCCCCTATGTCCTGTACATTACCAGTTCTCTTTTTTTCTGACTATCTCTCAATATAGTGAGATCATACCATTGCAGCAGCTGTCATGATCTCAAGATGTCAAATTGTCTTTCAAACCTCTGTTAAGGGACACCTAGCTAAATGATGTAGTGGCATATTGCATCGCTAAGCTAGGTTCAAAAACTAATTAGGATGCAAACAAGAATGAATGCGTAATGGTTTCATTCTAGAGCTGAGTAGAAATTTGACTGCAGTAGAGTTAAGCAAATAATTTCCAATGAATAATTGATTTCAATGTCACCTTTTCTGTTTATGAGTTATCCACTTAGCCTATGACAAATTTCACTGGTTTGTTAATTTTATACAATCTGGGAATTTTTAAATGATTGGTCATTTCTTGCACGGTGTAAGTGAACATAAGCAGGTAATGTGTGCATGTTTCTTTTATCTGATGACTCGGTAACTGAACAGTTCTGTGAAAAGTAGAAATTCCACAAATAAAAAGTGCGAAATACATGTTTGGCAGATATTTCTGGATTTTAGTTTCCAAGCCAAGAAAATCTGAGTGGTAAAAATACTGGTAATACCATAGTACTCGAGTTCTTGAGAAACTTCACAAGAGGGTCACGAACAGAAATTAAATGAAATTTTGCATCTGGGTAGATTTGGCTGAAAGTGTCTTTCTACTTTTTGCTCTATGCTAATTCATACCTCAAGCCATCAAAACATTTCCCAATTTTCTGTTGAAGACTGGAACAATAGAGATGTGTCGCATGAAAAGAGACTATTATAATATTTCCTTAGTATACAAAACATTTTCATTAAGGCACTCCTTACATGCTCCAAAACGGGATAGCAGTTGGCTCTTTGAATGGCTTCATAGAATAAGTAAGGCTGGGTAAAAGGCCTGGCTGCTTTGTGCATATCCAGCATCAGGGACTGATCCTCCTCTAATCCTTGCTGCATATCAGGTCTCTCTCTGCCTACAGGTTGTATACTAAAGGACAATTTCTCTTATCAAGAAGAAATTAGGCCACACTGGCCCCAGAAGTGTTGACCTCTTTGCTGTATGCATTGCCAAAATCAGACAGCTTCTCAGTGCTCATCAGGACTACTCACAGGGTATCATGACCCTTAATTAACATGGCAGCTGGTGCAGAGTGCTGCTGCTGCCCTGTTTGCCTTCACAAAGATGTTAAGCCAAATCTGTAAGTCAGTACAGACATTTTTTATTCCACTCATCCTTTGACTTCCCATTTACGTGTATAGTCAAGCTGTTGACGCTCTTTTTTTTCCCCCCTGTAAAATACTTGAAAATGCAGGGTCTGCACAACTGCCTCCTTCATCAGTGGCCTGATTTTAAATCTAACTGGTCTTATTTTTAAACCAGTATAACTTCACTCATTTCAGGAAGTAATTTAGTTTCACATGAGTGGAAAGGAAGAGTCCTTTATATCTTTATATCCTTTATATCTTTCAGAAAACTGAAGAAGAGCTATGTTGCTATATTGAAAAAAAAAAAAAATGCTGTGGGTGGAATAATGTTTGCCATGTAAAGTCCTGAATTTGGAACTGAGGTATATCACTATTACTTTTTAAATTAATTGTACTGAAGTTATAAGGCACTCGGAATAATTGAGATTTTTGGTTCATGAAATACACAGCCAGCTGCCAAACTTCTGGATGGACATGCTAAACACAAATAATTCATGGGGCTTCTAAAACCAGTTACTTAGGTGCTATGGTAGTTTGACTTTTCCCTGTACTGCTTTACAGGCAGTTTTTTTTTTATTACATTTGTTTACCTGTTAGTTTATAAGATGTTGATTGGCAGACAGCATTTCTGTCTCTCTTCTCATTGTTAATGGCTTTAACAAAATGAAAAATGGCCTTGTATTGGCTAACAACCTACACTCCCTAATTCTAAAGCAAGCAGGGACAAGATGCATTAGCATGTTAATAGAACTTTGCACCCTGAGGTTCTGGTTTATCAGATATTAAGAATGCATTAGCGATTCACAAACAGTGATGGACAGCATTCGTTAGCATGCTAATGCTACCTGAAAATATATGGTTATTGTTGTATCAAGCATCAAACTGTATCAGTGAAAGAATATTTTAAACATGAGCTTCTCATTTGAGTAAGTTTTCCCTGTAACCTTGTTTGATAAAACACGTTGCAATGTTTTCAAAGATAATTGATAATTTTAACTATCAATTTAGAGATATTATCTTAAGACTCTTTGAAAGGGCCAGATTTTCAGAGATGCTCATGTTTAGGTTATGTGTCATATGTAATCTAGTGATTAGATCTTGGTGTATAATCTAGATACCAAGTGATTGGTATCATGTGCCCTGAACTTACTAGCCATTTTTGATTACAAAGTAGGCCAATTTAACCTCTTTGTCAACTTATGCAGCCAGGATTTGGTTTATATTGGTTTCCAACATACTGAGAACACTTCGCAGACTACAGCCTATATATTGTGGTTTTGATGCATAAACACATGGATTGGGCTATAGAAAGTGAGTCAAGATAGGTGAATTTGAGTTAAATTATATTTCGGCTTTAAAGCTCATTGGAAATACAATATTTTTGCATAGCTTCGACCTTGTTTGAGCTGAGTTTCACTTAGTGTTTATCTAATTGAATGAGGGAGTTTGAATATACATTTCCATGAAGCTGGCTGGTCTGAAAATTCTGAGTTTCCCAACACTGTAATGGATGATAGTTCTATTTGATTCATCTAAGTGCTCAAAGTGAAATTAATAGCTATCTTGGGTAGAAACAAGCAGATTTATCACTGTGCCTTTGGTATTTGCTCTTTATCTTTTTTTCTTTCCTCTCCGCTTTTGATTCATAATGCACCTAAAGCTAGAAGCTGCAGACTGTTACTTGCACAGACACATGCTACTCTGAAATACTTTTGATAGGTTTATGCTAAGGTGACAGGGAAAAATGACAATATAAAGTATAAGCCCTAGTGTAATTGTTGGTAAAAATAAAATTTTGGATGTCAAAGCCTACCAAGAGAGCTGCAAGGAGCACTTCTGGAGCTATAGCTGATGGACCATGTCTTCCTATTATGATTTTTTTTCTGAGAATAATAACATAGCTTTCACATTGTTTATGTAGATTAACAATTTCACATGGCACCTGTCCCATAATGTAGAGTTAGCAAAATTTCCTGTCTTAAGTGCAGTAATGCAATTAAACATGATATTGCCAATGAACCAGACAGCTTAGATCACAATTTAGCCAATTCTGGATACCTTATAATAACTCTCCATTTTTCAGTCACTATCTTAATATCTTCAAATGTAGGCTTATCCTCATCTTCGTACTCCACTCCTCCTTCCCTCACCTCATCCTACTCCTCCAAGTAAAGGCTCCTGGTGTTTTCTGAAGATGTAACTTATTATATAGTACTTCATATCTATAGAACTAAGGTCCATACTTCTTAATCTCTTTTATCTGAGTGGTGCTTTTGGGTAGGCATCAGTCTACAATCTTCTGCCCCTCAGATTGTGCTGACCTGATATGATTGGGTCAATGGGGTTCATATGATGACAACGTGGCAATATCTCAAGGAGATTCCACCTCTCTAGGTAGTTTCTCCCAGGGTTTACCTACCCCATTAAGTACTCATTAGAGAGAGATCATCTAGACTATAGCTGCATTGGGAAGGAACAATGACAACGCTGTTTCTAGGATCTGTGGATTTTAAGGATCTGTTTTCACAGCTCTCTAGGTTTATCAGTTTCATCTGTTCTAGCCAAGCTACCTCTAATGTACTATATTGAATGGCATAGCACAGCTGTAATTGGGAGCATTTTGTGATGCCCTCCTTAACTTTTCTATGAGGCAAAAAAAGAAGATTTATTATTGATCTTTCTACAGTGAACTAAGAGAGCTATTCAGGATGGTGGGAGAGGTGAATCTGCATATTATATGACATGGGAGGATGGCTTGTCTCCGGAGTATAAGCAGCATCTCTGGATCTTAACCAGCACAAAGCGCTTCTACCAGCACCCAGTAATCCAACATATGTGCTGCTATGTCTGTGTCATCTGGGCTATCATGGAAAAATCATGAGGAAATGTATAGATAAGTGTTCTGTATTATTTATATCTGCAGCTGGGAAAAAATTATTACCACTCTCTCAAGATGTTATTTAATGGCGTACCTGTAGATCAGAAATCACTGCTCTCTACAGGGTAGGGTACTTTATTTAGTCCTCCACAGCTAACTCTAAATGAATCATATATCAGTGAAATTACCGCCCTTTGGTTTTATTACAACAATGCTACTGGTATTGTACCTGTATTTGGGAATAATTTCTTGTGATCACTATGTCTTTTCCTAATAAGTTCCTGGCAATAAATTAATGTGAAAGTAAGACTCAGACAAGGAATACTACATTGTATATGTAATATATGTAGTATTATTTAAAACATATTAACATACTGTTTTTTTCATTTAACACTCTTACATCGAAATGCCCAGACCTTGTAGTCAGAATAGGAAGCCTGTCATTTCACTCACCATAAAAAAATCCCAGTAAGAGACTTGTCCCTCAGGAGGCACTAATAATCATACCTTGCTCTTCCTTAGCATGTCTCATCCACAGATCTCAAAGGAATGTGCAAAGAAGTTTAAAAGTACTTTTAAAAAATGGCATTCAAATGTGTTGCTGTTTTGTATGATTTATATTCTCCTTTCATTCTATCATCTCAAACTTTTGATATTTCTCCCATGCAAACAAAAGCTCACTGGAGATCCACAGCCCTGAACATAGGGTGACTCAGTGGTTAGGACACTTGGTTAAGATGTAGTTCAGGGCTTGTTCAGGTTCCTTCAGGCTTTGACTCAAAGCAAAGATTTGTGCATTTGTAGTGAGCTCTTTTCAAATCAATCAGTGCTAAATGTAGCGAAACTCCTAGCTGCAAATAATTAATATGATTGGTTTCAGTCTTTTTGTTTTGTTTGTGCTTTGTAAATAGACCTTGGATCTCATTAATTTGTTTGCTATTCATTATTGATTGGATGTATCACAAGAACAAATTTCAATCTGTGTGAACAGTGTTTATTGGCTGCATCTGCTGCTCAGTATTACTGCTCTCACGGCTGTGTGGGATTGGTCACTCCAGCTCTACAGCTTTGTTTTTCTCCCTTGGCTGGTTTTGTGGTCAAAGCATGAGGCCAGTTGCTGCCTTGAGGAAGGGAAGGTAGTGGTGCTGTGGTATTAGAATCAAGGAACTCTTGCTGAGTAGTAGGAATTGCTCTATATGTAAAGATGGATTAAGACTCTCCAGACCATTGTCAGCAAAGGTGTACTGCCATTGATCGTGGAGTAGGCTGGTGTTCACACTTCCATTTGCTCCTTTTCACACAGTTGAACCCTAAAGGGCTGGCTGAAACAAAATACAATAAGCTTGCAAACAGAGCATGAAGTCTCTATTCATTGAGGAAGGGAAGAGAAGGGATAGAAAGAGTAAAGTGAGCAGGAAAAAGCAACAGAAAAGGAAAACTATAAACACACTAGAGGAAGAATTAGCAGTTTCTTTCACTTCTCAATGCTCTCCTGTGCAATTGTTTTATTTTCTTTCCTCTGTTACCCTGTATGTTTGCACCAACACTTTTAAGCTGCTCAAGTATGTAGGTTTTGGCTGTTCAGGGCTTCCAGACTGACTGTCTTAACACTTGAACAATCAGCTTTTATGCTCCTGTTGCACGTACAGGGCATCATCGTAAATGCTATACTGTCTCTAATGTCTCCTACGAATAAACTGGGGAATAAAATGGAAGAAGAATCGACTGAGTTTGTTTGAGCAAACCTAACCAATGTTATCCAGATTATTTTGCAATTTAATTTGAGGCCATTTTTGTTGTATGTGTATCCAAGACTATGATTGCACCAGGCCTCTTCTTTAAAACAAGCAAACCAAATTAGTTAATACCCAATCTCTCCTTTTCATGGCATCGCAAAACTGCATTAAGTATTTAATATTGGAAATTATGCAGACAGGTTTCTGGAAATGGTTGGTTGATTAGGTCTATTTTGGCAGATTTACTATTCAACATTGTTGCACTGTTACAGGAATATCCAGACTAGCTTAAGTACTGTTGAACTTGCTTGTGCTAACCATTTGCCTCTCATTAATAAAAACAACAAATTTACAGAAATTGGGCTGGCAGAGTACCTGAGAAATAAAGTTGATAAACTATGAAAACATCCATCTTCTATGACAAATTAATTTTGCAGCTGAACTTTCAGTGTTTCATGCTTGCCTGGAGATGGCCGATGATGTTTGGATTTCTGTGGTTGAAGGAAGAATGATTATTTGCTCATGCAGTTGTAGTTCTACACCCAGTGTCTAATTATCTCTAGAAAGAGATCATATGAGACAGATAACTCTGTCCCAACTGTAGTGATACTGTCACTGTACTGTCTTTGGTCCCTTGCCTTTTATTTGAGTAAGCATGTATCAGTCGGAGTGCAGGAGCTAGCCCAGAAAACATAATTATTGATCATATATGATTTGCTATGAAAAGTTCTTTTTCTTGTTCCTATTGTGTTTTCTGATATTACAAAATTTCCGTCTTTAAGAGGAAACAATTGTTAGGTTAAAGATGCTATGCTGGCTGATGTACTGTTGTGCCAAGCAATAAACAAAGGTAAAGGTTGTTCATCTAAGCAGAAAGGAGTTGCTTGTAGCTTTGATGGTAGCCTGTCTTCCAGTATTGCCTCCACGTGACATTTCTGGCTCAATTTTCTGTGCTAGTCTGAGTCATCAGTGACAATCCTTTCCTTTAACTACTTTCAGTTGCAAAAGGCATCTTGGCTAAGGAAAATAACAGAATGTCAGAGGAAAAAAATCCTGCATTATCACGCGAAACACTTGGAAAATGCCAGCCATTTGGAAGTATACTTTCTCAAGTCTTTAAGATTAAGTCCTCAGTTGCCATGAAGTAAAGTAACTGTTAGTTTATGGAGCATCAGATTGATTTACCCTAGCCAAAGGTGGCCCTATGTTCTAGAAAGAAAGTGTGCTCCAAGTCTCAGTAGCAAGTACTTCAGCAAGCACTGTGATTCCATTAACTACAGCCTTTGCAGTTTAGCAAATGTTCAGTCATGCTAAAACTGTGTTGGTCTTGTTGTGTCCTGTGGGATGGGATTATTCAGTTTGAGGGGGAAAAAATAATTTAAAGAATGAGAATTTCCAGGACCCAAATGCCTTTTTCACCTCTAGTAGATAAGTCTAAAATCTCTCAGTTGTTCAGCAAAAGGTCTAATATACTATAAGGATGAAGAGGCTATCATAAAGATACATGACATCATAATTTTTTATGCATTTGAATGCACCTCAACAGCAGAACTGTGGTAATTGGCAGTACTTAGAAAAAACCTTAAACTGATGTAAAGTGGCATGCTTACAGCTGCTTTTCCATATTGAACAGAAAATTAATGTTTTTCGAAAGCTGACTGTCATGGTTTAACCCCAGCTGGCAACTAAGCACCACCCAGGTGCTTGCTCACTCCCCCCCTCCGTAGGGTGGGGGAGAGAATTGGAAGGGTAAAAGTGAGAAAACTCACGGGTTGAGATAAAGACAGTTTAATAGGGGTGGGGAAAGCAAAAGCTGCATATGCAAGCAAAGCAAAGCAAGGAATTCATTCACTGCTTCCCATCGGCAGGGAAGTGTTCAGCCACCTCCAGGAAAGCAGGGCTCCATCATGCATAACAGTTACTGGGGAATACAAACGCCTTAACTATAAATGTCCTCCCCATACTCCTTCTTCCCCCATGTGCTGAGCATGATGCCATATGGTGTGGAATATCCCTTTGGTCAGCTGGGGTCAGCTGTCCCAGCTGTGCTCCCTCCCAGCTTTTTGTGCCCCCCCAGCCTCCTTGCTGGTGGGGTGGGGTGAGAAGCAGAAAAGGCCTTGGCTCTGTGTCAGCACTGCTCAGCAATACCTAAAACATTCCTGTGTTATCAGTACTGTTCCCAGCACAAATCCAAAACGTAGCCTCATACTAGCTACCATGAAGAAAATAAACTCCATCCCAGCTAAAAGCAGCACACTGACTCAGTGAAATATGCTGCATTCCAAGGTTCAGTGTGTGCAGGTCTTAAAGAGCAGGTGCCTTGTTCTGTTCTGAAAATGTTACAGTTTTTGTGGAAAATGTGCTTCCTGGTGAATTATATTAGTTGCTTTTTTTTTAAGTTTATTGCTTATTTTCCTATTTCACTTATTTGTTTTGGGTTGCTAAGCTACAGTTTCTTTTGCATTCTTATCTTTTCAAAACTAATGATTATACTGAGCCTTTGTCTGGTTATTCTTGGCTAATACTCCAGCTGCCTATTTCCTATTGAGAAATCAGCTGTCACACTTTATGCTTTATTTATCCATAGTTATTGCTATGATGGTTAGGTTTGTGTTAATTTTGTAGCAGTGCCTTCACTGCAAATAATACTGTTCCTTTAAAGGAATAAGGTTCTGAATGAGTATAGTACAATAATGTTTGTGCACACTACTCCAATAACCAGCATGGCATAACCATACAAATAAATATGTAGCCATCATTACATTTCCATCCAACACATGTGTAACATTAAAAAGATGGAATTTGTTTACTTTATCTTAATAGGAACTTCTGAGTATGTAATAGGAGCGTTCAATAATTTAAAGAATGAACATCTGTGAACCATCCAAAGCTTAGTCTCTTTTGAGCTGTAGAGCAAATGGATTTCTTGAAAGGGTGTTTGAAAGTACCCTGAAGTGCTCAAATATCAATGATTTTTCAGTAGGATTTAGGTAATTCCCTCCTGTAAATTCTATTGGCAACACTTTTCCTTTTCTTTTATTAATTAGACAATCTCTCTAGCTATAGTGAGATCCCAATCCAGCGCACCAAACTCTTATTTGGATGCACTCCTAGTAATGAGATAATGGTCTTCTCAGGAAGTAGAACCTAATGACAGAGAAACCTATGAAAACAGCTCATCTTTCAACATTTTCTTCTGTTTTGTTCTAAAACAAGACAAGAAATTAAAAAGAATTATTAAATCAGCTAGAATTTGATGCAACATAAAAGGGTGGGATCTAATTAATCCTTGAACTTGGCTAACTCATTCCGCTTTGGTTCATCCCTCATCAGTATAGGGTTTGAAAAAACAATTACTTTCTGCCACTAATTTATATATGCTCATTTTATTACAGCATGTCAAAATAAGGAAAACCTTAGTGTACCCCGGTTTATATTTCTTGACACTTGTGGGGTCTCTGCCAACAAAAATGTGAATCAAAGGTGTGAGTTCATTACTGTCTTTGAGAGTCCTGCCAGATTTTGGGTTTGCCCTATTTAATTTCCTTCCTTTCCCCCCGCCCTCCTTTGCTGCTATGACCTTTGAAACAAGAATGGGAACTGACAGACTCAATAGCTACAGATGAGAAAATAATTAAGCTGGCCACCTGCAGCACTGTCAAATTTAGAGATAACTGAAGGGGAAAAAAAGGAGAAAAATAACGTTTATTTTCCTTTGATCTTTTCACATCATAGTTCTTCTGGGCTATATATCACTCTTACAAAAGATTCTTAAATAAGAATGTCTTTAAGCATTTTATATCCATTATAAATGGCATGTTATATAATATATTCTTAAAACAGAATGGATATAATAAAGTTCTGAATTGTTTTGATGTGTTGCCAAGAAGAATCTGCAATACCTCTTAACATACTCACTTTAGAGAGTGTTGACAAAGTATTCAGTGTATTGTACTGTTCTGCCATGCATTTTAAATATCTGCAAAACCTATTTAAATAATTGGGTACCTGTGCAATTAACAATAGCTGCTACATTATGCATGATTCTTGGCTACTAATAGTAAGAACGAACTGCAGTGTTCCATTAGTGATTTTCAATTTGCTGCTAAGTTTTCTGCAATTGATTGATGCTACTTGAGTTAGTCTACAAAGCTGCAGAAACAAAAATAGGGTGCCTCCCAGCTCAAAGAAAAACCTTCCCCAAGGAAAGGAACCTTTCCTTCACAACTAGAATGAAAGTGGGCTAGAGAGGCTGAGCAGACATAATCTCACATTCCCCATCGTGTGTCCTGATAAAAAGCCGTGTCCTGGCTGCCCAGCAGGCAGTGACATTCAGCTACTCCAGCCAGTCCTGCTTGCAGGAACTTGTTCTGCATGATGTAAAGTTATCAGGACGAAGCTGACCAGGTTGGATGGGGCTCTGAGCAACCTGATCTAGTTGGCGGTGTCCCTGCTCACTGCAGGGGGGTTGGACTAGATGACCTCTAGGGGTCCCTTCCAACCCAAAACATTCTATGATTCTGTGACTGTACTTATGGCTCATCCTGATGGAAGCAGCTTCAGTCTGGACTACAGGGTCCTACCACTTAATCTGAGAAAGTATTTCACACCACAGTCTGTGTGGTGCACCAAAGTATGAAGACCTGCACTGCAAGGAAATGGCAGGCAGGGCTGGAAGCTTAACTTGTGCTCAAGGACACTTCTGTCGGTTGTGTGAATATGGCAACAGGAGGTTTATGGATAGCAGGCAGAGTGTGACTTATGGCTAGTTTTATAGCTGTTATCCTAGGGGATCTGTGGAGCTTCCTCGTACCCTGCTCTGTCAGGCTGTGTTCTGTGTCCCTCTACAAAACACAGCTAAATCCAGCTGTACTCTGAGCAAAGTCTTGATGCAACTTTGGGAAGCATGAGGTAACAGCTTCTCCATGTTAAGTTGTGTTCAAGAACAAAACCTGCCATGACACCATGCTGGCCTGGGCTGTGGCACCTGCCTGAAACATGGCTGCTTAACATAAACAACCGGGGGACACACAGGGACATGTGTTGGTAAATCCTCTTCAGGAATCCCTATGTGCCACCCTCACAAGACTTGCAACAGTGGTTTTGCTGCCATATTTATTCCTGGCACCTCTAGAAACTGTGGATTCCTTCCAGGCACATCCCAATAACAGGGGCAGCTGAGATTCTTGTGTGGATTTGCTTGCAGAGCTGTGCTGTTCTCCAGATGTGAGATAGCACATGCCCAAGCATGCTGCCAGACACATAAAGGGGGAGAAAGGGGTGGAGAACACAGAGAGGGAGGAGGAACCCTGGAACAAAAGTGTGTCAAAGTGTTGTCTGGCACAGGACCTTTTCAAAATGGGCATTGCACAAGCCTCCTCCCCCTTGGGGAGGTGCCTTATTATTGATGATTTCTGAAGCAGTATCTCTGTCGGCAATTGAACATCAACTCTCTTGGAAAAAAGGTTTCTTGTCTGCCTCTAAGAAGCTTCATAGTATTCAGCACGTATGATAATGCTAAATTTGGCATGTTGGTGGTATCTTTCATTAACAGTTACAGCTGACCATTTCTACCAAATCACTGTTGTCTTAAGTCAGACTTTAATTCTGTGGACAAACTCTTTTGAACAGCCAAATTTTTCTTTGATGTCAACTCTGTGTTGCCATAGCATTTGGGAACATGGAACCAATGTATCTATTAACTTTGCACGCTTCGTGTAGCAAAGCAAACTCTGCCCAGGAAAGGAGTGCTGGTATGCAGAGTACAAATTCCTCAAGCCTGAAATCCTCACAGCCTGAATCAAAGGTGGCAGCTACATGTAAGCCACCAAGAATGAGAATCTGATTTCTCAGGGACAAGACTCAGTCTAAGACCAGTAAGTGGCAAGCTGCTAAAGCCATTAGGCAGTAAGGTTGACTGCTGAGAGAGTAGCCTGGGACCATTTCTGTGTTACTACAGAACTGTTACCAGTATATTGCTTCCACCCACACGCAAAGCTACAACATCTGGCTCAGTTATTTCACATATTTTATAGCATAGTGGAGCATTAAGGCATATGGTAGTAAAATACCCAATTATTCTACCCATTTTGCTTCTTTTGCTGGGCATTCAGTGTAATTTTCAGTGTGTTCTGTAGATCCATACAAGTAATGTATTTTCCTCTGTGTTTTCCTAGTTGACTGAAATGATGTTTTGGGTTTTTTTTCAGTACTGTGTTTTTACATATCAGACTTTAAACCTCATATGAAATGGTTGCACAGCTTGAACAGTGCTTGCTGTACCCTGATTTATCATTTTCTACTTCTGTCATAGGTGGCTTAGTTATGGTTTCCTGTATTGTCAGATCTTATTTGAGCTGCAAATGCTCTTAAGCACAAGTACATTGTGTAAGGATTTTCAAGGACCTGATCTTTAATCATTTAATTTGCCATACTTCTAAACTTAAATATAGCTATTATCTCCTTTAAAGCAGCATTGTATTGTCTGGCTGTTCCCTGATTTCTGTCTACACTGGCAAAATTTATGGTGTTTGGCTATATCTTTGGATAGAAATATCCCATTTAATATCTTTATCAATGATCTGCATGAGGGGATTGAGTGCGCTCTCAGTACATTTGCAGATGACATCAAATTGGGCGGGAGTGTAAATCTACTCAAGGGTAGGAAGGCTCTGCAAAGGGATCTGGACAGGCTGGATCGATGGGCTGAGGTCAACAGTATGAGGTTCAACAAGGCCAAGTGCTGGGTCCTGCACTTTGGTCAAAACAACCCAATGCCAGTGCTGGCTGACAGCCAGCTAAACATGAGCCAGCAGTGTGCCCAGGTGGCCAAGAAGGCCAACAGCATCCTGGCTTGTATCAGGAATAGTGTGGCCAGCAGGAGCAGAGAAGTGATCTGCCGTGGTGAGGCTGCATCTCAAATACTGTGTTCAGTTTTGGGCCCCTCAGTTCAAGAAGGACACTTGAGGTGCTGGAGCGTGTCCAGGGAAGGGCAATGAAGCTGGTGAAGGGAGGAATGAGGAGCGGCTGAGGGAACTGGGGTTGTTTAGCCTGGAGAAGAGGAGGCTGAGGCACCTTATCACACTCTACAGCTACCTGAAAGGGGCTTGTAGTGATGTGGATGTTGGTCTTTTCTGCCAAGTAACAAGTGATAGGATGAGAGGAAATGGCCTTAAGTTGCTCCAGGGGAGGTTTGGATTGATATTAGGAAAAAAATTCTTTACTGAAAGAGTGGTCAAGCATTCGAACATGCTCCCCAGAGAGGTGGAGGAGTCCCCATCCCCAGAGGTGTTCAAAAAACATGTAGACATGGCACTTCAGGGCATGGTTTAGTAGGCATGGTGGTGTTGGGTTGATGGTTGGACTTGATGATCTTGGAGCTCTTTTCCAACCTTAATGATTCTATGAAAAATTCCTTTAATGCCAGAAATGCAGTCTCTCATTTCTCTTCAGCAAATGTGAAGAAAATGCATAGAAAACACATTCTGATCTAAAAGGTATAAGCAAAAGGAATAGTTCTTCCTCAGCAAATTTTTTGACACTGCAAGTACAGATGTGAAGCAATCTCATCCAAGTGTTTTAAAGGAAGCACAGGTTTGTTTGGATTTTGCAGACTGGTGTAGGAGAGAGTTCAGGCTGGCAGAGATATTCTTGTCACTCTCTTATCTGTCATTCAGTGGAAACTATTGAGTACAACTGAAATAAATTTATTGTGAAAATCTGGGCTCTTCAAATGGCCTGCCATAACTGTCATTTGAAACATGCCACAAGACAGCAGATAACTTTACTAGCAGGCATGCGATACGTGAGAAATACCACCTCCTCTGTACAAACCCTGATGGTGATGTTGGGAAACCTCGTACAATGCAGAGGTTAACCAATAAGGCAAACCTTGATGAGTGCAAGAGCAGAGTCTGGGTTTGGCAGGGTGGCCAGGTTGTGCTGTTCAGCTGTGAGTCCTTTGGAGACACAGCACAGCAGCCCTCTGGACGGAGTTCTTCTTGGGGGGTTTGTGTTGAGAGAGGGGAGTGGTGTGATATTATTGTCCAGGAGATTGATGCTAGGGAGAAAAGGGGCATTTTCTTACTCCAGAGCTGCAGAACGGAGATAGTGTTCTGGGTAGCACTGATTTCTGCTGGGAGTGACAGAGAATCTGACAGCTGAGAGCTGATGCATCTGGAAGATCCTGAATCTTGGACACTGGTGGGGCAAATCCTGATGAACCTATTTCTCGAAACTTGATGGTCCTGAAAGGCTGAGGCACTTATTGGCACAAAACGTTGAGATACCTGACATACCTGAATTCACTCTTGCCAAAAGCCAGATGAGACAAGGATCAACAAGAGATAGGACATGGCTTGCAGAGCGGGTGTGCATGGATCAAACTGAGGGGAGAACAACACATGAGCACATCCTTGGACAGGGGGTCATGAAAAGAAATACAGTTATAACCATAGAGAGACCACATTCGTAGTCTAATAGAAGGGCTCCAAGCAGAAGCCTTACAGGACAGTGTCATTCACAATGTGGAGCTATATTGCAAGAATCTTCTTCACCCTCAGATAAAATATACAGTAGCTCTGGTTTCAGTATATGCAGTGATCTTTATGGATGGTGGCTGTGAGTATCCAAAAGCAAGAAATAAAAATATTTATTTAAATACAGAATATGATCTCAGGGAAAAGGCTGAGAGATTATTAATTATCCATATATATGTATATGTACACATACATATATTTTCTCTGATCACTCTTTATAATTTGAAGCAATACTTAGCCAAACGGTCTCCAGGGAAAAAGACAAGTAAGTGGCTACTGTCCCGGTGGGAATCTATTGCACGTAAAACTGCAGCACAGACACAGCAAGTGGACATGAGCCATGTGAGCAGAGAAAGGGCAATTGTTCTGTTCAGTGCTCCTGATGCCAGGAATACCTCTGGCAGCTGCTGCTCACCTGCAGATCAAATGTGTATACAGTACGTGCTGTACATCTGGAACATAATGAACCGACGAGATGCACTGACTGACGATGACATGCCCTCACAGTAAGTTCCTTTTGTTCGGAAAGCACTGAAGGTCTATTCTGAGTGCATTGCTTGTCAGCGTGCCATGTAAAATAAGCCTGCACTATGTAGAATGGTCCAGATTCACAGCACTTGTTATAGAAGGTGTGTGCACCTATTTGCATGCAGGACTTCCTGGGACTGAGGCACTGGACTATTACATGCTATGCATAACTTTAAGCAAATTTTACTAGATTGGTGTAGAAAAAGAACAGAAGGAAGTAGAATTCCCCCAGGCTGCAACTGTGGTTTTCCTTATGCAAATTATTTTAGGAATTTTAATTTACTTAAAGTTATGCACTTCAGAAAAGCAAACATACTTTCACACTTATGAAAGTAATTAGCATGTAATAGATTACAAAGTTTGGCAATGTGGTTTGTTTAGTTGGGACTAACAGATTCTTCATGTGCTGATGCATTTTAGAGTCCTCACAACTTTTGTGTGACATCAACTTAAACATTCAAAGTGCTGTGTTAGTGAAAGGGATTGGTTGATTTGAAAATATTTACTCTCTACCCAGAATTCCTCTTATGAAACAGGCAAAGAGGAACTGTTTAATGGAATAGAGACTTCAGTGTAAAATATTTAATGGAAGATTTGAAAGTCTTTACAAGGAAAAGATCAACAGAAGACAATTTTAAAAGCAAGTTGTGTAAGAGGGAGGCTGTCTGGCAGACAGAGCATCCAAATTATATCTGATACTTTCTAACCTAACGAACAACCCAAAAAATCTGCAAAGAATATTTAATCATATTGAAATATTCGTTTTATTTTTCAGAAAATCATTTGTAGATTAGATGATAAATTATTATAAAGCCAGACAGTGCTTCATACTGCATCCCTGCTGCTGGGTAGCAATGTTGCTTAGCAACTTGAACATGAAGCATCCTCCTGGATTGGCTTGTAGGGAGCATCAGTGTGGGTTATAATGTGCGGCCAGAGAAGGTACATACTGGGCTCATGAGCCATCTCTTAGCTCTTTCCTTGAAATCTCATTTTCTGTTTAAATAGGTATTTTGATTTCTTGCTTTATTTAGCTACTTATCCGTGCTAGACACTTATATATTTCATATGCATGAGGAACTCTTTGAAAAGAACATAGTAAGTGAAGTTTTAAAGCTACAGAGGTAATGGTCTATATTTTGTAAGGGCTTTACTACCTCTTTCTATGATATTTGCAAATAAATCCACTCAGTAATGCAAAATCTCGCATTTACATTCTCTCTTTACACCACCCACGCCACACACGTATTAGCTGGTTTAGCAGGGTAAAAGTTTACACTTCTAAGGTACTTATTGGTTAGACAGGCAACTTCTTTTCTTGGTGGTTTTTTTTTTCCCATTAGTTGTATTTGACCTTTCCTATTCACGGGTAAAACTAGTTCAAGGTGCTTACCTAAGAGTAAAAAAGGTTCTCAGAAACTGCCTTGCCGTTTATAACTTATTATAGCAGTAAAGGTGAACAGGAAAGTGCTTGTTGTTAGTACCTAAGCACTAGTGCTTGGTTCAATTCAGTAGCAGTTTGTGCTTGTAATTTATATCTCTGCAAAATGGATGTAGAAAACTACTGTTCTGACTTCATGGTGCCTTCTACCTGTTTTTGTAATTTATACCTTGCAAAGTGTCTGCTGAGTGCTACCAATCCAAAAGTCACATTTTATGCCCGTTTTGCAGAGGTAAAAATTTCAACAAAAATTGCAGGGCAATGCTGGATTGGACATGAAGCATCTCTATGAAGACTTATATGAAACAAAGATATGAACCCTTGAAGTCTTTAAATGGATAAAACTCCTACCAAAATTATGGTTACTTAAGGACTGTAAGGGTATAGCTTCCATTACCTGTGAAATGCTTTGGAAGTTTTAGTGCCGGTCTCTACATTGATGACTTGCACAGATCTACCACTCTACTCCAGACTCACTGACTCTAATCCAAATTAAACTGAAAACTGGGCTGATTGTCTGACAGAGGTCTGTTGTAGATGTCTACCCATAAACACAGAATACCTAAACCAGAACTCTCAAAAGTCTTCCTCAAACCCTCTCTACTTCCTGCTTTCTCACTCACCATTGATAATAACAGTACTTGTCATGTAGATCCATTATCTGAGACTGGCTTCTTTCTTGGTCTCTTTGTCCATCTTACATTTAAGCCTTTTATCTGTGAAATACAGAGGTATTTCAGCTTTTATACCCTTCATCCAAAAACAGTTGTCCAAAATATTTATGTTCTGAGTATTGCAGTGTCTCTTTTGAGGCTTGACAAACGTGGTCTAGTCCTCTCCCATCCACTCAGAAAATTATTGCCCAGATCTTCTCTTCACAACCCTTCACTGACTCTACTTCTCTCACATCAAACATAAGATTCTTCTCTCCGTGATGACTCTTAGCTCACGTTCACTCTTGCATTGTTGATTTTCAGCTCCATTTGACTGTCACTTAATGAATTCCTCTAAGATGTATTTTAGTTCAGGGCAGGAGCCCTAGTAGCTGTTAAGTTTCTAAACTTGTCAGACGGGTTCATTCATATTAGGGCTACTCAAGAAATGACTAATCCTGTGGTTGCTCTCTGTGTTTGCTGTCTTCAAAGCTGACACTGAGGAACAAAACAAAGCTGTTGCGCTATGTGGTGTAGGTGGTAGTGTAGGAATCCCTGCTCTCATTTTTCTGTTACTCTCAATTCAGAAACTTACTGGCAGCTGCTTCTATGTATGGATGATTTCTGACCTCATGACTAATGGATTGGAGCATCCGACATTTGAGGGAGGCTGACATATGAGGAGAGAACTGGGACTGTTTAGTCTAGAGAAGAGAAGTCTCTGAGGGGATCTTATAAATTTATATACATAGCTGATGGGGGAAAGTAAAGAAAACTGAGCCAGACTCTCCTCAGTGATATCCAGTTAAAGGACAAGAGGCAAAGGGGGGAAAAAAGTATGAGAAATTATCTTTAAACAGAAGAAACAACCTTTTTTACTGTAAGGGTAATTAACACTGGAACAGGTTGCCCAGATTGGTGCTGGAGCCTATGATCCTGGAGAGCAACTTGCTCTAGATGACCTGCTTTGATCAGGTAGTTGGACTAGATGCTCTCTAGAGGTCCCTTCTAACCTCAGTGATTCTGTGTCCTTCTGGTCATCTGGAGGCATTTCTGATCTAGATTTATGTAATTACCAGGCTGAGAGCTCCGAGTTCCTGCTCACAAATGCAGCCTCCAAAGATTTAAAAAAACAAAAATGAAACCCCCCCAAAATCCTGAGTGGAGGGTGGATCTGGGAAGGAGCCCTTTCTTGAGAGATATCTTTGCCCATACTCCCTCTCTGTGAGCAGAGATGAATGTAGAAACCATGGTTCACTGGTGGGAGCAGTAAGGTATCTTCCAGAAGGGATCATGGAGCAGTTGCTATGCTGAGCTACCCAGCTGAAAAAACCCCAAGCTTGGGGCAAGGCAGCTACTCTTACTATCAATAGGACCCTGGGGTGTCTAAACTCTCAGATACACACTGACCTAGCTGCTGACCTCCACTGGGACCTGGGAGCAGAAGAGAGGCTGCATCCTAGTATGAGCCTGGGAGGAAAGGGTTATCAGACTCCAAGTGAAGTGCTTGTTACAGGGTGAATGAAATGCAGGTTGGACTTATCAGTCATGGGGCTTTGACCCTGTATACTTCTCACAGTTTCTGAGATACGCTGGAAATGCTGTAGCTACTTATTTTAGCTAGCCAAAATTTCCCACTGAAAGAGGCAATAATAAAGATTCAGTTTTGTAAGAATCACTTTTTTGAAAGACTTTGTTTAAGTGACTGCTTCTGTAGGTTGTTTTTAGAACACAACCGCAACCACAAATTCTCCTGCAGTGTTTTTTTCAGAGTTGCTGCTTTTATAATTTATTTCCTAAACTCTATGCAGCTAGCAGGCCCTTTTCCTTCTTCTGCAGTAGTAAACTTCATGCAGATTTCTTCCCATGAACAAGTCTTTAATTTTCTTCAGTTTTCTGTTTGTAGTGCCTCACACAGATTCACCAGATTGTGCAGGAAATCTTTGATTTTTCTGAAAGCTCTCAATATTATTTCTTGAAACATAAAGTTTAGTGATATTTTGGCTTTCAGTTTCTTTAAAAAATCAGTTCAGTGTTTTCAGCTAGACTCTGCCAGAGTTGTATTTTCATGTATCTTAAACTCTTTAAGGGTTGTAACACTGCTGGGAAGAGAATTGTATTATAATTTCCAAGGTCACAATGCCTCCTGCAAAGACTTCTACTACATCTATGTGTTTGCTTATAATAGAGTTCAGTACAACTTCAATCTTAAATTTTTCTTTGCCCAGATCGAGTGGGCACAGAAAAACAGACTATGTTATGCTGATAGAATAGGGGCAAGTCTTTTGCGAATGTTAGCCTGAAAGTATATGGACCACTTATTTTCTTCGTTGTCTTTATACAAGTAACTGATAGCCATCCCAAATGTACGTTTTCTCGGAAGGTTGGAATTATCATACCTTGGGCATGCATTGGAAATGGATGAAAAAGAATGTGTAAAACAATCAAACAGAGCAAAAAGGAGGTTCTGGTATGGTTTTAGATTCTTCTAGGGATGTTCAAGAACTCACAGCTTCATAGTTGCTGACTGTACCTGCTGTCATCATTACTGTCCAATTACATTACAGAAAGCCACAAGGCAGTAGTTGAACGGGTTTTGCAGAGACTGGGAATACTAAAACTATTCTGTTCCTCTTTAGCATAATTACATTTTTTTCCCCCTTTCCTTTCCAAATAAATACTGTGGTGTAGCTTTGAAATCACTAAGCTGTACCAGACAAAGGGAAACGATAATTGCATAAGGAATTTCAGAAAGCATTGCTATACATCTGGTTAATAGCATCTCTGGCACCTAGTTATCTTTTAGTGCACTGTAAAGTATCTCAATTATAGCAAAACTCAAGTTTTTCAATGCTGTATGTCTTGTGTTTGTTTGTGTGCCACACTGCATGTGATGCTGTTTCTAAGCCCAGGAAATTTGTTTTTCACAGCCTAGAGGAAAGTCCTTTTCAGATCTGTTTTCCCAAGTAGCTTCATTGAGAAAACACACAGAGTGATTCAGTTTTGGAAGTTTAGTTATTAGAACAAAGCTGACTTATGAGTGTTAGAAATGTGTATAGTTTTACTAATAAATTATTGGATAAAAAACCTGCAACCGTATTGAAAAAAATTTTGAAAACGAGAACATAATTTTTCTCAGGCGACATCTTGAAACCAATTCTACTTCCACAATAATGTTAGCTGGAAGCCTAGGAATCTTCAGAAGGATTTTGCTTCATTTGATTCAGTCCTCTTATGTATTGAAACCTTTCAGCTTTATTTTCTAAATTGATAATGATACGTATTTACACTTTTATATATAATATATAAAATCACTAAAACTTCTAGTTTCTCAGAGGAAATATCAGTTTACACTTACAGAAACTAAGATAACAGTCAAATAAAGTATTTTCGTTACTAGGCCTGTATTTCTTAGTTTCAGCAGCATTACTCACCAAATAGCACGACAAAGGTATTGTAACATGATTGCTGAGCTTGAAGGTGAAAGTAAGCAGTGGGTTTAACACTTCCAGAGAAAATGGGCTAGGCTAATGGCCCTTCCACAAACTTATTTGGGAGGAGAAATTAGTACATTTGTGTACTGATTTTTGGATAGTAAAAAAATATTAAAACTTCTGCCTATCACTTCTTAGTAAAAGAAGTAAAAAGAAGAGGTAAAAATGTTTATTCTACCTCTGTTTCCTAAGATGTTTTTCTTTTTTTTTGACTGACACATACTATATTAAAAAAAAAATAACACACCCCCCCCAAGAAAACAAAAGCAAAACCCCAAACTAAAGAGAGATAAGGACATTAAAATAAAAAAAGTATAAAAAACAAGTAGGTATTGATCACATCAGCTAATGACACTTGTGTTTAATGGACAAACATGGCACTATTTGTTGTCAGTGTGGGGAATTTTATATTGTGCCATTCAGCAAGATATAAGCCTTTCAGGATTCTTTGCTTTTTCATTCCCTTCTAGTTACTCTTTAGAAACCTGCCAATTTCAAAGAATAATTGTAGCAGTCTGATACTTACAATAAGACATCCATGGAATGCATAAATTCCATTTTTCATGGAACCATGATAAATCAAATATTATTTCTGTCTGCTGGCTTTTGAAACAAAAAAAAACCAAAACAGAACACAAGAAACCCCCAAAACCTGAAGTTAAAAACAATGCTACAAATACCCTCAGTCATAGGCTTTGTCTACGTGTGTAGAGACAGCTAGGCTTGTAAGCATTAGCAGAATAAGTCTTCGGTTTATAAATCTAACTTGCCTGTCAGAGGATTTATGCCTTCAAATTCACACGGCATTACCATTCCTGATCACTCTTGAATATACAATAAGCTGAAAAATGGCTCAGACTGGCAATTATTCAACAGATGTACACTGCGTATTATGCTTGAAGGAAGAATTTATGAAAACTCTCAGCGGTGGCCTATCTTCACTCCAATTGAAGCCAGTGGGCACTTTGCCATTCATTTCAATAGAACATCTGGGTAAATACTATGCACTTCTAAAACTCTAATACTGATGTCTAAAAAAATTCAGAATTCTGAAGCTTCTATTACCATATGCTATCATATTCAGAAATGAGCCCATTTTAATCATGGACAGAAGATAGTCAAAATGTCAGTGAGCATCCTTGTAGATTCAGATCCAAATAATAATTCTGCTAGAGAAATATATCCTCCAAGGTCTTCTGTAAAAACATGCTATATAATTAAAAGCAAAAAAAAAAAAAAAACCCAAACCCCCAAACCAAAAAACCCTGAGATTAAAATATCCTCCAAGTTCTTTTGAAAAAACATGTAAAATAAAAAAAAAAAAAAAAAAAAAAACCCAAACCCCCAAACCAAAAAACCCTGAGATTAAAAAAGGTTATGAAAGCTGGAATGAAAGCAGAATACAGAGTTGTAGTGGTCAGCGATAAGGCCAGGCAAAACACTGATTGCAATTAAAAAGTCATATTTATCGCAGTTTCTCCACATGCGTGGTAAAAATGTTTCTCATCATATGACCTTCAAGAATGCTTAAACGATCATATAAGAAAAACTTTTGTTTACTCACCTCATTATGGTTAGCTCTTACTGTGTCCTTGAGAAACTCACACAGTGTTCTGGGACCTTTGCCATAGCTATGCTGAATAGGGTGTATAAATCATGGAGTGTGATTCTGTTCTACATTTCTTTTGCTTTCAGCAGTTCTTACTGGATACTCTGGTTCATTTTTAAAAACTGGACGCAAACTGGAGTGAAAAAACTAATACTTGTATCCTTAGCAAGCCTGACAATTTAATTCTGATAATGCAGTGGAGATTTATCAACATTTTCTCATCAAATTGATTTTGGCTACAATTTGTTAGATACTTTAAAAGAAGAAGCAATAATGACCCCATCTTTCTTTTATACATTGTGCCTGGCAGGGGGAATTTGACTGTTATCTGATAGTATATAATCTAAGGATAAAAATGCAGTTTCCAGGTTATTAAAATATAAAAAGGTCATACTTCAATAACTGAATAGCTATTAAAAGATTTCTGAGAGGACACTGTGTATCAGTGCTGTTGGCAACAGAAGAGACAGAACTGTTTAGAAGAGGAATGCTCTTTGCCCTCCTAAAACCAGAGCTGCTGCCTTCTTTAATCTTGCCTTACACCAATTCAGAAGTGTTGTACTCCTGTATTTCCTTCTTAGGAATGAAACTCCTGATGCACTGAATTTTTAATATTTTTTTTTATTTTTAAAAGCCATAATTGTTTTATTAAGTTTAGAAATGTATGTTTTCAGCTTCTTAATGATGTCTTTAAATGTAAAGCCTATAGCAGCAAAGTCAAATTTTCAAATTAATAATAGCTATCTGAGTTTGTTTACTCAAGTAACTTCCTTTAAATCATATTGATATTTCTAAAGAAGGCAGTTTAATTTCTTGGCTAGTAAAATGAAATGAAAATATTAAATAGGATATGAACTGTTTTAATAGAAGTCATCAGAAATGACCTTGAAAGCCAAGGACATATTGCTATATTCTATTTCTTTTACAACTAATGCATTCATTTTCTTAGAGCAAATATTTTGAGGCATTAGATAAGAATATTTTATGAAGATGGCCTCTGAAGTGTAGAGGGGATGTACACATAGTCTAGGGTTTGTTTTAGGATTTGACAAAGTGTTGATTTGAGATTTTGACCATAACTGACCCAGAATGTGAAAATGCTCTCTCTCTGTCAGGTGCAGGGCAGTAAAGCAATGTAGAAGGCTAGATAGAACCTGGGTATCACAGGTGGCTTAATCTTTTTCAGTCAAGACATTTTGTGGAATGGCTGCCCCTTTTCTGCTCAGCGGATCAGCAGGAGGTTATGCCAGGGACTGCGTCCATCTTCGCACAAACAGCCTACAAGGCTCCGCAATGACATGTTGGTTTTGAGCGCTCAGGCTGTGCATCCACATCACACAGGCTGGAATTCATATGTCAAGTGATTTTCTAGTGGTAACAATGATGCTGTACTTAGCTGATGTGTTCAGTACTCTTTTAAGCTGAGATGGTGGCACTGTTGCTCCTTCAGGTAATCTCTTCCATGTGCCCTGCTTTGTACAAAAGCATGGGGACCTTGAGACTTTTTCTTGTTCCCATTGGCTAATGACAGAAACCAATTTTTAGGGGATTATGCGAGGAACCTTGGAGCAATACTGCCAAATGCCCATGCCAAATCTCAACAGGTAGGTCTCCCACTGGCAACTTGCCCTTGAAGAGGTGAAGTTCTAGAAAACTTACTGAGGAGTGAGTTTAAGGAAATGGGCTGCAAAATTCCCTATGGGAAGAAATATCTAACTATGAAGGCTAAGTAAAAAAGGGATTAGCTATGACAAGGGACACCAAGGCAGTGAAACTGCACTAACAAAAGAGAGGGGTTTCTACTTCATTTGTTTCAGGTATCTGCAAGGAAGGCTGTGGGTATGCAGATTGTCCCAGGTAAAGTTATGGGTTGAATCACTGAGATTTTTGGTAGTCAGTACAGAGGTTCAGACAGGAACCTGGACATCTGGAAAAGCAAAAGAGAATGTAAAAGTGTAGGAGGTGTTTGTGGGGCGCTCTAGCACAATTTGCAATTGCAGTCAGGTTGACAGTAGAGGAATCTCAGTGCATATTTTTCTGGCAGCGATAAGTCTTGCCTGGCATGAACAGTTGTGATGGGTCTAAGTTTCTCCAGCAGTGTGGCTACACATGAGAACTTGCGGAGGAGAAAATGTTGCATCTTCTGTTTTTCTCTTTCTTTCTCTCCCCTTTTATATCCTTATGTATTGCTTTAAAGGAAGAGAGCAATAGCAACAGTAAATATTCTTTCTCCCCAAAGGGACACTTATTGCTTTTTCACAATTAAAGGCATCTAAAATGGAAGTATTCTCAATGAAAATTTCCATGCAAACAAAATGAAGGTGGACTATTGATAAAATGAAATAATAATATTTTACAGTTCACAGATTTATATATTTTAAAAGGTTAAGATATTTAAAATTATATTACCATTGAAGCTAAACCAGAAATAATTAGAAACAGGTTCCTAATATGTTTAACTATTTAATGTGGTAACAGACTTCTTTACTTCTAAACATTTTGCTTATGGGATGTCTCAGGGCAAATAGCCCAGTTAATCAATTTCTCTGTGTTTTGAGAGTTTGGAGGTCTAATATATCTTGTAGTCATGCCTGTAATAGCTTTGATTTTAGTGGGCCAATGCTGCAGTTCTCAGACTGCAAGAAGTTTCTAGTGAGGACCCTCTACAGGCATAGAAGACATCACAGTCAGGCTGTGGTCTTGGCTGAAGCCTCACAATGTTGTGTAAAGTGGTAATGATGTCTTTAGAAGTGTTTGGATGAGGACTGCTTGTTGTCAACCATTGAGGCCTCCAGAGGTCATCTAGTCTAGGCTCCTTTCACAATGCTTATGGTAAAAAACCCCAACAACTGTTTCCTTATATCAAGTTGTGATTTGCCATCTTGCATTTCATGTCTGTTGTCTCTTATCCTTCTGCAATGCACCTCTGAGAAGAGTTTGGCTCCATCCTCTCTATAGCTTCCCCTTAGGCAGCTGCAGACAGAGATATGATCTCCCTTGAGCCTTCTCATTTTTAAGGATGAAAAACCCAGCTCCCTCAGCCTCTCCTCACACATCACGTGCTCCTGGACTTGATGCACTGTGTGAAGGTCTTTGGAGAACTGCTCTTACAAATACCATGCAGAGGGGAATGATGACTTCCTTGACTTGCGCTCAGAGCCCAAGGTGCAATTTGCCTTCTTGGCTGTGAGGGCACAGAGCTGACTCATGTTCAGCTTTCTGTTTTCCAGGCCCTCCAGGTCCTTTCAGCCAAGATGCTTCATGACCTGTACTGTTTCATGGGGTTATTCCATTCCAGATGCAATACTTCATCTTTATTGAGCTTCATGTCAGCCCACTTCTTCAGTGTGCCTAGGTCCCCCTGAAGAGTAGCCCTTCCCTCCAGCATATTGATTGCTCCCTCTCAATTTGGTATCATCAGCAGTTTCTGAGAGTGCACTTTTCCACCATCAGGGATTAGGCTGTGTTTCACAGCAGCTTGGCACAATCAGGTGGTCACACCTACGTGCTTGTGCTGTACAAATAACTGCATGCCGTTGGCAACAATATTCTAAAAGCTGTGACACACAAGTATGAAAACAATCGCTTTTGTTGCCAACCTCTTTTGCATTAAAATAAAGCATTCCAGTGTCTACCATATTGCAAGGCTTCTTCGTCTTAAAGCCAAACCACAAATAACAAGGAATTTTACATAGAAATATTAGAATATTATAAAAGAGACAACTGAGAAATAATTCTCTTCATGGATGCAAGGGAAACTTCTAAACTTTTATGTTGTAGAGGCGTTGACAGCTTTAAACCCTTTACAGTGAATTTGCTGTTCCTATATATGTGAGCCATTGATCTTAATGATAAAACTTGTTATCTACAACACTGCCTCTGGGCTATCAATATATCACCATAGTGGTATTTTAAAAGCACTTTCAGTTCTATGTGTTAATAAGATTCAATTGTAATGCCATTCTGTGCTTAACGTATATTCCAGCATCTCTAACTTTCTTTTATTCAACACGTGAAATGCTTAATCTGCCTTGATCTGGTTGGATCCTGACCTAGTTGTGTAGGCTAGCTAATGCAGCATATATTAGCTTAAATACAGTCATATTTTAACATGACTGTATGGTTTCTTTTCAGCTCGTATGGTTTCTTTTCAGCTAGGAAATAGATTTATTCAGGTCTTTGCATCCCAACCTGTATTTTAATAGCTCATGGTACAGAGTAATAATGACAGAAACACAGAAACTTCAGTAGTTTTCTTACAGTACAGTAGAATAAAGTTAAAACCTTCTTGAACAATACAGTGCTTTGTGAGCTGCCTCTAGGGGGCCACCACACTGAAGGAATCCGTAGTACTTTTGCTATTTTTCACAAGACAAAAACCATAAAGCTTCTTGACAGTGCCTGTAAATTAAAGCAAAAAATGTCTGACCCATTCGGTGTGTGAGGGCTGCAGTAGTCACATAGGGGTTGTACTCAATGTCACAGAATCACAGAATCACACAGAATCGTAAGGTATAGGGGTTGTACTCAATGTCAAAGAAAGAGACTGGAATATTGACTGTGTCCTAGAAGGTGTTTAAAAACTTTCCACAGGTGGGGCCAGCTCTCTAATGCCTGGCAACTTTAATAGCGGACATAACAATCTCTTGGTTGAGTTGAGTACGGGCTTTAAAAACAACTTCAAAGAACAGAGTAGTTACAATCGTAAGGTAAATGCAACGAAGAAATGTGGGGGCAGCACACATGCAGAAAGGTTTATGTATAAGCCAGACAAACCTGATGTTTTATTGGAAAGATGAATGACATTTTTTTTCTTTTTTTTTTTCCCACCCCCCTGACCTACAGCTGTGGCATGATCCCCATCTCTCTCAATTTCCATCCAGCATTTGGTTGTTACCATTCAGGAATTACACTTGCCAGGGAGATTAGGCCCAGAGCTGTAAAGTTGAAAAAGACTGTCTCAAGTGAGACTTACCACCTGGAGGGAAGTTATTGCTGAAGCTCTGTCAGGTCACTATAAGAATAGATTTGGTTGGTTGGTTGGTTTTTTACTTGAAATATTCAAGAATTGTACCCAAGTTCTTCATACTAACCTTTGGTATGGTCCTCCCTCAGGTGAAGGAAGTATTGCAGATTTAACTTACTTATTGCAGAGTAGGAAAGCATAGCATTTCAAAATTGTATTTTGTATATTTTTGTCTCTTATCCAGAGCATAACTCCAGGTAGTGCCTGTACATTGGTCCTATGTTACTTCAGGCTCTGCAAATGACTAAAAGCAAAGTTGTTACAGGGAGTGACTGTTCCATGCAGCAGAAGATGAGAAGACTTGTATCTGGATTAAACCTTCAGTGTTATGAACTCTCACTCTCCTGGTTCATATTCATATGTAATATGAATTATTTTCATATTGGACACAAACATACATGAATGTAATGCATGTATGCATTCAATTATATTTTTAAGTGATGAGAATAATTTAATAACAGTTTTAGTCTGTACAACACGTAGCACAACAGAGTCCTGATCTATAACTGAGACTCCCCCAGTATTAGCACAGATCACTGGGAGGAGGTCTCTAGGTTTTCTTTTCCTTTTCGAAATCCAGTTAGCCCTTAGTTGTCCACTCTTGGCAATAGCTTGTGCTGGTTTTGACTGACTCAAGGCTCTTTATCATAAAGATCACACAAACACTGCAGGCCCTGATGCTAAGGTTCCAGTTAGAGGTCTTGCATTGTGATCTATACAAGTGCAATAGATTGTCCTGTGGATCAAGGTGCACATTTAGGGCTTAGGAAAGCAATAAGCAATAGTTCTCATTATCATGTTTCAATTCTGCATTGTTACTTTAGGACCTCTGAATCTTACTCCATGTTCATACATGTTTAGTTATTGCAAAGGACAACCCAACATTAAGCTTTTATTTTTGAATTTCCTGGTTTTTTTTCTAAATTTCTGAAATTTCAATAGCCTATATGCAAAGACGGTCCTTCATTAAACTGTAAAACGATCACATTATCTGAGTGCCAAAATTGATCGAAGAGTATATGCTTTTAGGACTTTACAGGCTTGAGTTGAAATATTTGGGAGAAACATACATTAACATCTCAAACTTTAAAGTAGCTGTAGCTGTCAGTCAGACATGTGAAGAACACAGGGTATGCCTTTATATGAATCTCCAGCTGCTGGCTTTAAAACAACCAGTACTACATTTTGCAGTTCAAAAGATGCAACGGTAACAAAACAAAAACCAAAAATAAGAGAGGACAACTTGTGCTCCTTTGTGTGAAAGACAAATATAAGGTTGCAAAGTGATTGGTGTCAGTTTGCTCAGATTCTGTACTTTAGAAAGTAGAGTGCTTGTGAAGGAATAAAGATTCAAGCTTTGCTAAAGGGATAGTTCATCATGTGGGTAAATATACATGTTCTGTCTGCCTGAGATAAATTGTCTCTTCAGCTTTCTTTCAGCTGTAGTCATTTACCATCAGTAGAGAGCTGTTGTCACTATAGGAAAAGATGGTACTACCTTACATAAAAAAATGTGTTTTATAGCATCAGAATGCTTTGCTGCATTGTAACATCTGGCATAAATATAAAGGGATTTCTGTTACTATTATTCAAATCAGATCCTCTTGGAATGATAACATTAGGTACTTACATACTAGTACATCAAAGGCCTCATTTATCATTCATCAGGAAACAGAAGGGAAAACTTAATTTTTATGTAAATGCAGAAAAAATGGTAATAAAAAGTGCTTAGTGAAACTCTCAGTATTGCTATAGGGTATAATGACTAGCTTGACACTTTTTTTTTATCTTACTGTTTGCAATGTATTACTTGGGAGATTCTGACAAGTATTAGGTCTTAAAATCTGATTAACGCTAGCTGGACAAACAGAATTTTTGTTCTGGTATGGAATGAAAATGAGAGCTGTCACCGGGATGCAGTAAAGCAGAAGAGAATATATGGGGATTTTTAAGTGCATAAAGCAGAACTGCTGAAGAATAATCATGTATTTCAGTTTGTGAGTCAGGATGGGACAAGGACAAGAGATGTTCAGAACAGCAGTTCCTTGAATCTAAATCACAGAAGAATTGTGCTCTGTGTGAGGCAAAACAGGAATAGGAACTTGAATCTCTAAGCAGTATGTTGTCGGCTATTATGGCATGAGTATTTTCTACCTCAAATTTTGAATGGTTTAATTTTTGTTTCAGAACAGAATTCTTGTTTCCTACCTAGTCTCTATATTACTAGTAATTTTTTCTCTAGTGATGCCTTCAACAGTACAGTAAGGATCGCTGTGTCATGTAGTACATACTAATTATTTTTGTGCTCAGAAAGCATGCTCTTAGCCTCTGCTTCAAACAGCTCATCAAGGAACAATGATGATCTTTAAATAGGGGGAGACAGAATCTAATACTGTTCAGGTAGATGAAAAGCAAGCTATAATTCTACCCGCATTTCAACATGGATGTTAAAAGTATCTGATTGCCCAGTTGCTGCTCAAGAAAAGAGACGAAGAGCTGGGTTCAAGTATTTATGGTAATATAACAAAAATTCCTAAACTGCAAAAGACCCAGACAGTGGAACCTTCCCTTACTAGAGACAGCACTTAACTGTTGTGAAAGGAAGCTCTCAGTAATGTTACACCTGGTTCCTAAATCTTGTTCTTGGTTATTCTAAGTTTACTTTCAAATCGTTTAAGTTCCACCTGCTTATAGATCCTTTAGCTTCTTTTGGCACAGAAAACAATGTTCAAAGTATTTATGGTCTAACACCCTGACTCTGAAGCTCTGAGTATCTTTTGTATGGTGATTACTGGGAGAGCCTGGAGTAACTCTTGTGGCATTTGCACTCAGAGCTCAGTGAAGGACAGACAGCTACTTCTCAGGAAGCTGCCATTGCTGTCTGTCCCAGTCTAGAAAGAAAACCAAAGTATTTTACATGTCTCATGAAGCAATCAACAAAATATGAATTCTGACAACATTTTAGGAAAAAGTTTAAATACAAATTTTTGAAAATGTATGCCTTTTAAAAAACGTATTACTAATGGTATAACCATCCAGTAGGGCATGCTGACACTGATACGTTGCGTTGTTAGTAGTTGCATTGTATAGCAATAGTCTTGCTGTTGTTTATAATATCATTCAAGCCATCCCAGAATAATGGTGTGCAATGTGAAAGGAAATATAAAAATAATGGTATCACAGAAAAATTAATTTTGAAAATATATATTTTCTCAGAATCTTCATAAAACAAGAGCACTTCACAAAAAAAGAAATTATTTGTCTCAAAATAACAGTTCCAAAAATGCTTTGGTGATCTCTTATTTAGCATTTCATTAGACTGTACCTAAACTCATTGAATAGACCCAATGCAAAAATCTTTTTCTAGTAAGTAACGTCTAATGGTTTCAAAGAACCTGTGGTGTTTTTTACTGTTCATTTGTGAGATGGTTTCTGTTGGTCTGTTAAAACCCCAAACTTAAAGGACTTTTACACAAGATTAAAACTTTGGAAAGAGGATACTTCATATTTATGTACTTTTGTTCTAGCCAAGAGAAAAGAATAAGGTTTATTTCAGACTCTTCAGAATAAGAAGATACTGACTCTGAAAATCATCTGGTGCTTTCACTGAACCTCAGCTGAAAGCTCCGGGTTCATTTCCTGTGTCTAACACAGTCTTATTTAAAACCTTTGTATATAAAAACTTGGAATGAAGTGGGCTGTTTGGAAAAACAACTTTGTAGGAAACAGATTTTTTTTGTAGAAGGAAAAGAGTACAAAGTACAGTTGTGAAAAGTGTAAAATACTTGGAAATCTTCACTTACTGCTTTTCTTTTTTGTCATTCTCAGAGTTCTACAGACAAGTCATTGTGTTTGAGCTGCAGGTCCATGAAGACAAAAGATCAATGACTTGTCTAAAACTCCTGTTGAAGATTTTAGCTCATAGTTCTTAGCAACGACCATCAAGGCTGCATTTCAATTGTGATTGGTTTACTTGTACCTTACTGCAGGTGGTCCAGTCTTCTATGCCTCATGCATCCTATCCGGAACCTGTGGGTGATCAGACTAGCAGCCAGCCGTTGCTACCACCCTTCCTGTGGAGCTCTGTGTTTTGGCATTTAGCCATGTGTAAAGAGACTGTAAACAGGCACTATGTGGTTTACAAAGATTAGCAATTATTTATTCATAGAATCATAGAATGTTTTGGGCTGGAAGGGACCCCTAGAGGTCATCTAGTCCAACCCCCCCGCAGGAGCACGGACACCGCTAACTAGATCAGGCTGCTCAGAGCCCCGTCCAACCTGGCCTTGAATGCTTCCAGGGATGGGGCCTCCACCACCTCTCTGGGCAACCTGTTCCAGTGTTTCACCACCCTCATTGTAAAGGATTTCTTCCTTATATCTAGTCTAAACCTACCCTGGTTTAGTTTAAAACCATTACCCCTTGTCCTGTCACAGCTGGCCTTACTAAAAAGATTTTCCCTGTCTTTCCTATAGGCCCCCTTTAGGGATTGAAAGGCCGTAATCAGGATTCCCTGCAGCCTTCTTTTTTCCAGGCTGAACAAGCCCAACTCTCTCAGCCTGTCCTCATAGGAGAGGTGCTCCAGTCCTCGGATCATTTTTGTGGCTAACACCTGGCTGTTTCTCAATCTGATGGATGTGTAAATGCCCTTGCAATAGCTTTGTATGCTTTCACAGTCATTTTACACACAAGTAGAATCTTCTTGACTTCCACAGTCAAGCTACAACTCTTAACTGACCTGAGGATAAACGTCATTCCCATTGTCATCAGTTTTATCCTTACTCTGGGGAGTGTTACTTGCACTGACTCTTTTTGTGGAGGAAGGGAATGCATTGTTGCAGTAATCTGGTAGAGCTGACTTGGAACAATCTGGATTGTGCCAGCTATCCCAATCCCTGTCACAAGGGTTGATTTCTTCTCCTCTGTGTCCTGCACTCTATACCTTACTTACCCTGCATCACTTTTTTCAGGGACTGAATTGTTTTCTGGCATATTGAATGACCTGATTCATAGTCTAGCTTTCACCAAGAGTTTTGGAGTTGCCCCAGTCTCTTTCAACTGCTGACCTAACACCTGGATTCAAATTTCTAAGGTACTAGGTTTTCTATGCTATTCATCATATTTTGCCTGAACTCGCTTCATCACAGAGACTGGATGTAGGCTCTCTTCTCTGGAGGAGTACTGTTCAGCATTACACATCTTTTCTTCCAGCATAGCATAGCATTTAGTTTTTTATCCCTTAGCTATGCACTAAGTTGTAATTTCACCTCTCTCCAAAATCCCATCTCTGCTTTCATACCCATTTTATTTTCTTGCTCTTTTCTCACTCTCTTCTCTCCAAGTTCTCCCTTTACTCTTTTTAATGAACAGGCAAATTAGCTGCAACCCTCCACAAAGCTCATGACACAGAAGCTCAAATATCTGCCTTAGGATTAGTGTTCTCATGAAAGATTGCAAATGCCTTTCCTGGCACTCTTTCAATGCACCTTAGCCCTGAAAATCTTTCTGATCCCATACAGGGTCACTTCTGAATGACCCACACCTCCAAGCTTTCCTCTGTAAGAAAAAAAGAAAAAAGTATTTTCCTTTTTTTTTTTTTTTTCTTCTCAGGTGAGTGATGATTTCTGGGTTTAGGTTGTGACCTTCTGTGCAGAACAGTCTGAGCAGGACTCCACAAATTACCACCAATTACCCTAAATTACAAATTGGCAATTCTGCTTTTAGTGTCTGGCTTTCAATTGAAAGTATGTAGGCTGCCTACATACTGACCTGTACACTGACCTGTTACTTTTGGGTCATGGTGTTCAGGTATCTTCAGCCATGTGCAAAGACACTGTGAGCAGGATCTATGCAGTTTATGAACATAAAACAACATAAAGCAAACCTATTGGCCAATAAACAGTTAAAAAAAATTCTAGAATTTAATAAGCTATTAGGCTACACATTAGTATGTTTAGCCTAAGCTAAGCACCTGCTAAGGCTTCTGAAGAGTCTTTGCTGGCCAGGCAGGTGTCAGTCAGCTGGAGAAGGGTCAGTATCCACTGGTCCCAGGGGGGGATACTTACTGTTACTAGGCTGCTGTTTGCACCAAATCTGTCAACACCAATGATCTGACAGTTGACCTGACCAACAGTTAATTCGTCTCCTAGTTTTAATTTCTCTGAGAGGGTTTTATACCTTTTCCAAGCTGTTCTTTCCCCTCTTGAATCCTTGAGTTGACTAATGATTCAGCCTCTACCATCTTTTTTCTCTCTGTAACTATACCTCTCTAAGCTTTCCTCAGCGTTTCTTACAGTTCTTTCCCAAGCTGGCAGCGTTTTCAGCAGCCTGAGCTGAGTACACAGTTGGGCCATGTCAGAGCTGGGCCTTGGGTCCTGGGAATATGCACAGCTGAACAGAGACGGAAAGGGCTACAGAGAGAGGGTTCCAGGGTGCATCACCACAGAAGTGACTGGTTTCTTGATGGACAAAAATGCTCAGAGGATGACATGGAAGGCAGATGCTGAGGACCACAAATGTGACCTTCCACACTGTAAAATTCTGTCCCTGACAACCATAAGCTTTATGGTAATTGCCCTACAAGTAGATGCTAATCCCCATAGGACCCATATCTCCTCTTGAGGAAGTATAGCCATGGCTACAATGTAAACCATTTCTATATAAGGGAGGAGGAATGAAATATGCTTAGCAGGCATTTTCACCATATCTTGTTCTAACTGGTTCATGCAGGATGATGGCAAGATTCATTCTTCTGATGTGGGCCATGCTGCCCTGAAGCCAAAGAATGAGTAGCCATCGCACATCACTGCATCTAGGGCAGCAGCACAGGCAGCAGTGGCAGGAGAGTAGGCAGCATAACTTTGCAGTAGATTTTATATGCCAACTGTGGCTATGTGTCTGCTGTTGCCTCTAATATGGAGGGTCACAACTGTGTACAAGACAATACATGGACACAGTGTAGGTGGCATGCTGAAGAGATCTGCGCTGGGTAGGCATAAAAGACTGCAACACAGCTCTCGCAGAGACACACTCAGAGGAGAAAAGAGCCATCATCTCCCCAGAGACCTCCTCTCATATGCCCAGGTGGAATGCATGCAAGCCAGCTTTTACCACTCAGCATGGGGAATAGGTCTTGCTCCCCACTGTAGATAACAAGGGTGGTGTACACATGCTCTGCACCATTAAGGGGACTTGCTGGATTACAAGAAAAGTGCAGGTTCAAACTAACAGGGTGTCATGGTTTAACCCCAGCTGGCAACTAAACACCACACAGCCACTTGCTCGCTCCCCATGGTGGGATGGGGTATAGAATCAGAAAGGTAAGAGTGAGAAAACTCATGGGTTGAGATTAGAACAGTTTAAGAGGGAAAACAAAAGCCGCACATGCAAGCAAAGCAAAACAAGGAATTCATTTACTGCTTCCTGTCGGCAGGCAGGTGCTCAGCCATCTCCAGTAAAGCAGGGCTCCACCATGTGTAACAGTGACTTGGGAAGACAAACACCATCACTCCAAACGTCTCCCACTTCCTCCTTCTTCCCCCAGCTTTCTATGCTCAGCATGACGTCATATGGTCTGGAATATCCCTTTGGTCAGTTGGGGTCAGCTGTCCCAGCTGTGTCCCCTCCCAACTTCTTGTGCACCTGTCACAGCATGGGAAGCTGAAAAGTCCTTGCCTAGTGTAAGGACTACCTAGCAACAACTAAAGCATCAGTGTGTTATCAACATTCTTCTCACGTTAAATCCAAAACACGGCACTATACCAGCTACTAGGAAGAAACTTAACTCTATCCCAACCAAAATCAGGACACAGGGGTGTGATGTAGATAACTGGGAAAAGGAGTCAGGTGGGAAATAGGGAGGGTGCCTTGTGGGATGCTGGAGACACCTCTTGGGGTAAGTCCCACTCTGGTCTCCTCAGAGCTGCAGGGATTTGCAACATACATGTCCTGTGGAATTCCAGAAAACTGTAGAATCTGCTCTTTTGCTGTAGATCCCAATACTTCTCTGCTATTGTTTGTAGTCAACATTTCTATTCGATTTAATTGAAAACTGTTAAAATCAGCAAATGTTTTATAACTAGTGGCACTGCTGTCTGTTTATACAGAGCATGAGATAGTCTACACAACTTTATTTGACTGGATTTTTGACTTGAAGTTTTAGGCAAAAATCAAGTCCTGCCTAGAACTGAAAGGCTAAGATGTCATGTTAGATACCATGCAAATCTAGATGGCAGAGGCATGCCTGACTGCTTTCCCCAGCCCTGTGTAGTTCAGAAATGTGGGGTTCCCCACAGTGGGTTTGTGAGCCTGGCAAAACCACCTCTGGTTCTCAGTGATGCACAGTGAAACCAGGCAGGACTCTGGAGGAATCCTGCTTTTGTGTCTTTCCTAAAGCTTGCGTTTTCTGAGATGCCTTGTACAAAGCGTTTTTCTGGTACTCATCTAGGTAAGTTTTGGGGTTTGTGTATTAGGACCCTTTTTTTCCCCTTCACTCTGAGTATTGGGCGAAGGAATAGAACAAGGTAGATGGAAAAATTTTGAAGATTGTGTTCTGGAAAAATAATTTTTGTTCTATTTTTTTTTTTACCCTAAGGAGTTTCACTAACTCTTATTGTCATTGGCACTGGTTGAAGCTTGTAACATGACAGACCTGCCTTGTCTTTATTCAGTCCTTTTGTTTTCTAATGTGACTGTAGCCTTAATCATATCAGTTGCTCAGGCACTTGAATGTGCTCAGTCTTTGTCCTTTTCCCATTCCAACTTGGATATAGCATTGCTTGACCAACTTCTTAGAAGAAAAACGTTACAGAGCTACAGTCTCTTGCCTTTAAAAAGTGCAGAATATAATTGACAGTTCTAAAGACTTGGTTAGGCATATTAGGAGAAGATAATGTTATATTCCTGAGATGGTTGGAGATTTTTGGCGTTTTCTACTCCTACAGTATTTAAATTATAGATCCATTACAAAAGATTTACCTGATTTATGTTTTCAAAGTGTTTTGCTCCTTCTAAAAGCAATATGAGACTATAACAATTTTGGATTTTTTAAAATACAGTTTGTGGATGTGCTGTAAGAAACTCTGCTATTTTCCTCTTGAATGGGCACAGAAATCAAATGTAAAACTGCCAAATGATAAATTCAGAAAAACATAGCCTCACAAAGATGTCATTGATTCTTATGAGTTTGTGGCATTTCGTTATTGGAAATTTTCAGTTCACATGGAAGAAGTTCAGTCCTAAAATGTATCTACCTAGGCTGTGGTCATGTCCTGCAAAACAGTACAGTTTAAATAAGATGATAATTTGTATGTTTTGCTTGCAGGCTGAATTAGAAAGTTTTAGCCAGGAAGTATACTACTTGTAGACTTTGAATAATATATTAATCTGTGCCATCTTTCTTTTAAACAGTGCTGTTTTGCCAGTCTGTAGTGTCCTTTCTGAATGACCTTTTTAATAGAACATGTATTTTTTGAAAAGTCCAATTTAATTTGAAGACATGTCTATGCACATTGAACATACTGCCATTTTTTGCGTAAGGAAAATACCTTATCTTTTGTTAATTTATGCCCTATGCTGCAACGAGGTACAGACCTATTTAATAAATCAGTGTATAATGTTAAGAATATGTGTAAGTCTTTATAAGATCATGTTTCAAATCAAGATTAAATCTAAATCTACAACCCTTGCTAAAAGTGACTAGCTCTTAAAGAAGCAGACTCAGGAAAAATAGTGGGATTTATTAGGTTGGAGGGAGACGTCATCTTAATTAATATTTAATAATACTGAAGAATTAAGCTGAAAAATGTATACTTTTTACAAGAAAGTAACTGGAAGGCTAGAGTTATGCACTGCAATGAATGTGATATTATATTTTACTTTATGTATTCTAAACCAGGTATAAACTCTGTATTGGAAAAAAATATTTAATGTATTAGGATTAGTCTACAAGACTGTTACTCAAGAAACTAACCCAAATAAAATCAGTGCACTGCATTTTATGTGTAAGTGCTCATCACTGGGTATAAAGGATTCATGAATAAATCATAATAAGATACACTTTCATGACATTATAGGATGTTAGGTTTTTTCCTGTGCAAATTTGTGGAAGGAAGGTTACTATGGTGACAGAAGACTCATCTGAATGATTGTATCTCAATTGCTGAACATTTTTATGCCTGGCTTCTCCAGTATACCTTTCAGTTTCAAACTAAAATTTTGAAGCTACAAGAGATGTTTTAAATTCTGCTGCAAGGAAATAATGACCAAAACATAAGAAGTCCCTCAAATACAAAAGCAAAAAGAGACAAGAAAAAAAAGAGAAGAGAAAAAGTGATTAAACTTTGTGCCATAACTAACTCTCTTTATAGAATCTGTTTTATTAAAGTAAAATAAAATAAAAACCAGACTTGTCAGCTAGTAATTGAAGAGTTTCAGCATGTTTTTTCCCCAAACTAGTTTTGCAAAAATATACAAAATAGGATGTGCTTCTAAGAAATTTGGCATTCCTTACAGTAATTTTATAAGATTGTTACTATAAAGCTGCGAGAATCCCAGCTCAAAGCAAAATGAACATGGCATGCATACACCAGCTGTTCATGGCACAGGAGTATTATAATAGTTGTGACTAGAATGCATCTGAATTCTCAAACCCTAATCTCTTACATATTTTTAAGAAAGACTTTGTCTTTCAGTTTTGATAACTGGTGCTGAGAGAAGCAAGGTGAAGTGCTCAAAGCCTAGGTTTCCAAGTTCCGGAAGGAAATCTGCTATGTGGACTAGATTACAATGATTTTCAGGCTCTTTGCCCTAGAATTTCAAGCCTTGTGAACCTTGTAAAGTCTCACGGAGTTAGGAATTGTCACTGTCTGTAGTTCTCAAAGTTTCTAGGCTCAGTAAGGATCTAAAGCTGAAATACAGCATGGATTTACTGTTAAATTTCTAAACCTAAATGCTGTTATTTTTATAACTACTAATTGTTATAACTGTTGTTATATTTACTATGACTTATTCTCAGCACTCTGTTCCTTGCTCAGGAAATCTTTAAAGTCCCACTTCTGGCTTCAAACTGAAATTTTATTTTCCCCAGAAATCTCAAGTAGAAATTACAATTTTCAAAGGGTTCATCGAAGGAGAAGGTTCTATCACACATGACTGTTAGTTTCTCTTGAGTTCCTAACTTCAGAGTAGATACACTTATGAAATTATTTGGACTTAATATTTGAAGTAGGATTCTGCCAGTTGCTCTTCTGCTTCATTTATTGTGAAAGATGGGATTGCACTGTTACATGAGTGAGTTGAATGTATACCCTAGAATGCCAATTTATAATTAGTGTATCACTACTGGTGAAGATCAGTCCTCTATGTAAAACTCTCAAGACATTGTGTATATACCCTCCAGTTCTGTAATACTAAATTGTGTGATACTCTGCTGCTGCCAGAACCTGAGATAAATAGTTTAAAGCTAGGCCATGTCTATGTGCATGAACTTCAGGTGCTGCAGTGTTTCCAGTCTGGACAGAACCTTGGTTTGAACTAAGGTCTGAAGAACCAATGCTTTAGAAATCCCACCAATCCAGGAGTTCCCTTGGGAGACAGCAGTTTCTGGCTCATGTGGGCTGGAGATGCTCAGACCAGCTTGGGATATTAATGTCACCAGATCTTTTGCTGTTTGATTACATATGCTGCAGTTCTGTCCTGTTTGCTCATAACTCAACTCCTCCTCCCTCTCCCCTTACTTTGAGAAGGAGAAATTTTGACCAGCTTGGGCCAGTGCTCAGATGTTAGTAACTGCCAGCAACTGATCCATCTTCTCTGTTTTGTGGAAGAAGGAAAGGGTTAAAGAACTACAGCTTCTGCATTTGCTCAAAGCAGTGTCTCTGTACCTGGATCCCGTGCCTAGCTGTCTTGGAGGGGTGTGAGGTGTACAGGAATAGGGGTGAATGTAGATGCGACCTTCATGTTAGCTGGAAGAGCTGAAACTGGGTTAGGTCTCTGGTATAGAGGTTATTGCCTTCTCAGAACTGCTGAATTAGCTGCTCATGGGAAACTGTGCCGAACCTTCTTCAGTCTATGAAGTGGGTTAACTTAACAAGTTTGAACTGAAGGGGTTTGCTAGGTTTGCTCTTTGTCTGTGTGATGGAGGTATTTTTAATTGGGATTTTATTTAAAAGGAAGTAAATGTTGGTTCATTTTGAATGAAATAATTTGCACTTACGTGAGCAGATGTAATGTGGGAAGGTAGTAACCATATGGAGGTACGCAACTAACCTCTTCTATCTCGCAGCTATTTTGGGAGTGAACATCTGTCTACACCCTCAGAACTGTCCTCATAATTTGCAGTCACAGTCTGGGACAGAGCCCCTAATCTCTTTATGTTTTGTTGAATTACCCATGAATATTTTATTCTGTCAAGTTGCACAATTGGGTACATTATGTTTGTACCTAGGATATCTTCCAAGGTCTCAAATGCTGCACTTTCCAAAACCCTAGGCAAGTCTAATCAGCACTTCATTAGCATGTCTAGAGCAACAGATGAGTAAACCTCCAGCCTGCAATTTGGGTAAATCTTAATTTTAGAGACGCCTTCCCAAGAATAAAGCATCTTGGCTGATATGTCTTTCCACATGATTCACAAAGCTAAATATGCTTTTTATAATAACAGTGCTGAAAAACTGTGAAAAACTGAGTGCTTAAAACTGTGCATTCAGCAGAGCACTACAGACTAGGAATCTCAGAGCTGTTGCTGTAAAAGAATATTGGTGACTAAAGGAGAAAAGTGGGAGATGGAAGAAGTGATTTGTCTGAGCTATTCCAGTTTTTTATGACCTAACAATTTTATTTCTATCTGAAGAAAAACAGAAATAGAAATATTGCTTTTGCAAGAATAGGGTGAAAATTATTGCATCAAAAATTAATCTGGCAGAGTTGCCTGTTACTGAATGATGTTCATGGCATAACATCACAGTATCCCCAGGAGGCCAAGGGAGGTGGTTAGTCCCCTCTGTTTCAGCACTGTTTTTACCCTGTCTGGAGTGCTGGGATAAATTCTGAGCCCTCTAGTACACGAGGGACATGAACAAACTGGAGTGGGTCCAGTGAAGGGCCATTAGGATGAGTGAGAGACTGGAGCATGTGTCATATGAGGAGAGGCTGTGATGTGTAAAGATATGTTTCCATAATTAAAGTCAAAACCTGTCTGTTTGTGCTTTTTTTCTGTAGTGGTAGAGTAAGATTATTATTTGGAATATGCCTCCCTATTGCATGTTCTGAACTTCTCTACTTTTGCTGATCATGGCCCTAAAATGCATTTTGTCAGGCATGAATGATCAGCTGGGAGACTAGGGTAGGAGAATTAGGTTTGCAGTAGCATTTTAAGAGATCCACTTCCCTATGTCTTCACCAAGGCAGAAATGATGAGTGTCACAGGGTTTGCTCTTTGATGTCAATCACGGTTGAGGAGAGGGCTGTTGTCTCTTGTCAACACATTGTTTTCTAGTGATTTCTCTAGTGAAAAATGTGTGGCTTTTCTCTGCACCTGTTTTTGCTGCAGCAGGGATGTCAGGCAATGTGTGCTAGAAAACTCGAGGAGAGCCAGAGCTTGGGGCCAAGTCTTGTCCCACTCTCATCTACACTGTTAAACTGTTAGCACAATTCCCAGTGAGGTTTTGGCTCAGATTTTACTCGGGGATCACAGCATGGTCCCTTGCTCAGTTTATTTAGACTAGGCATACACCTCACAGCACTGCAAGGTTCTTTCTGGAGCAGAGAATTTTTGAGTTTGGTTAGAGCTGGTTAGATCATTCATTGTAAGCCTGGGAGCTTACATTGTAAGCTTTGGTGGGTGGTTTTTTTTTTTTTTTTTTTTTTTTTTTTTTTGGTATATTCTCTTTTCCAAGAAGCAATGCTGGAATAGTTACAAATATTTTCTAAATAATTTTGTAAATTAAATCCACAGAGGGCTGGTTGGGCTCAGTTTTTGTTTCTTATTCCTTTTTTTGCTACTACCAATACTACGTTGGTTATGTGAATCATGTGGCTGAGCCTTAAAACTCTTTCACTCCAGGCTGATATCTTAACAGTTAAAAAAGAATACACATGTAGTACAAATTTGGCTCAAGTAATTAATTTGCACTAACATTCATGGCTCTTTTTGGAGCGATCACTGCTTTTGTGAATAAACTGGAGGCTGTCCAAAAAACTGCCAAAACTGTATGTATGTGACCTTGGGAGTTAACAGTGGGGACAAGCTGCCCCACTTAATTGCAGAAATGTTCATGAATCTGCCTTTGATTGTTCAGCTCTGCTGTAATTACTGCAGTGGTTTGAGTCTTCTGCTCTTGTAGCAATGTCTGTTTCATTTCATGCCTGCAACATTAATTTTACGTGATGGAATACTATACCAGTGGTGCCTACTGGGATTGTCTCTGGCCTCTAATTGGCAGTTGATGAGGTTTTTTTGAATCCTGAAAAAACTTGATGCCAATTTTATAGTGTGGATTTATAGTGCTTCCCGCAATTTGACCACAGTTTGATTAAATTGTTTTCTTTAATTTAGATTTAGTATTGTCTTTTATGTCCATTTTTCTTTCAGAATGTACCACACAGACATTAATGTGGAATAAAACCAATGAAGAAATATGTATAAATATTTTATAGTGCGTCTATAACATGTGCTATTTTTTTGCTAAGGAAACAGCACTACTGAGAATTTCTTGAAACATCCCAGATCAGTAGGCACCACTTTAATCTTCAAGGTTATCACACAGAAATTTTTAGAGTGAAAAATTAGTGGAATTAGAAAAAAAAAATTGGCTGGTGCTATCTTACACTGCAGAAACAATGCCAAACTTGTGTGCCAAAAAATTTATTCGGTGTTCATTGGAACAAAAAGTAGAATAGTGGGGAAAGGAAATGGATATTCATCATTGATCTTGTTCCTGTTTTGTGTATGTACCCTGGAAGTTGCATGGTATGACTAACCCTACTGTACCATAGGCTGTATTTCCTGGATGCAAACCTAGAGCTCAGCAAAACTCTGTTTTCAGTTCTGCTGTGACATTTACTCTGAACCAGAAAGAATATTTTCATCTGATGGCCATTTTCCAGCAAAACAAATATTGAATAGATGTAATGTAACAGACATTATGGCTATTTGTCAAATATGTCACATATACATATGTATTTGTATATATTTGGGTCATACAGGTTATGCAAGGATTCTAAAACAAAGTTTCTTATCTTAAAACTATGCTTACTAGGAGGTTCTCATCTTATGTGCATGCCTAGAAAGATGTTAAGGCTAATATTAGTATGTTAACTAACTGACTGTACTGCAGAAGTCTGAATAGCTGCATTTCTTATTTTTGAAAGATAGATTTAATATTGTTTGTCAAGATTAGTCTTGGTCCAGTATCACAGATAGTTGGGGAAGTCCTGGCCACCTGAAGAATAGGATTATTGAATAACATGGGATTAAATGAGAAGTTGTTGTATTTTGGATTTGGTGTCCTGAAGGCAACTGAAAACTAGGTACCTTCTCTTCAGTTTGTTTCTTTTTTCAGGAGCTTCAGATATCTCTTTCATTACAGCAATGCTTTCAAGTCTTCCCTGAATATGAGCACTTTCACAAGGCATGCGTTGGAAAATATTGCTTCTTATACAGACCATTTCCTTGAAAGTGTTTTTTTTTAAATTTTTTAAAATAATCATTCATTTAGGGGATTGCTAGCAGTCCCCTTCCTTGGTTCCATGCTAAGAGGTTGTTTCCGTGTAAGAGAGAAAGTTATCAAAACTTCTTAGTTACAACGGAAGAGTTATAAGATATTTAAGCTACAGCTATGCAGGAACCAAAGAAATTCCTCCATCACACCTGAGGAATTTAGTTGCTCAAAACTTTGTGGTTATAGATAATCTGAATTAGTTCAGGCTTCCTTCTGTAGAAAGTTCCAGATGTTTAGTTTTATGTCTGTTTAAAGCACTTATACTAAATCTTTGCTGTGCTTGTGTTAACAGATACTAGAAGTTTTGCTTATCTGATCAACAGATTGAAATACTGTAAAGAGAAACAATTCCAACCTTCAGGGTGTTCCTCCCTACAGCAAGGAGAGAACAGAATCAGCGAGCGTGTGCTGTTGGCCAGGCTGTAGTGATCATGCTTGGAGCAGCTGTCAGTGGTTTTGTCTGGAGAAAAGTTGAGAGAAAGTGATGGGATTGTTTTGGGTTTTTTTTTCCTTTTAGTTTGTTTTGATTAAGGAGGCAGCTATTTGAAGAGGTAACAGAAAACATATTGCCTAAATCTGCTCATTGTTTCTAGATTTGCAGTGTCCCTCCCTGATATATCCTTTCTGACTTCCCTGTTGTGAAAACAAAACTTTAGAACCAAATAAGTTTTCTTGGTACTGCCAGAATTTAAATCAACTGGAGGGCTTGAGAGGTGGCAGGGAATAGTAGAATACAGTGGAGAAATATGAAGAGAGGAAACATCCTTATCTGTTCCTGGGGCATGATGTCAGCTATTAGAGCCTCAGATTTCTGAGTAGCTTATTTTTTCACTGGGTATTGAGCTCCAAAATAAACACAAAATAGCGCTTCTCCTTCAGCTCTTAGATCGATTTGCAATGCGGGGTACGTATGTGTAAACAGGATAGACAGCAGTACAGAGAAATAGGAAGTTTGGTAGCAATATCACTGGAAGGGAAAGCTGTGCCTTACCTCTGTAAGCAGCCCTCAACATGGGATTTTTTTGCCATCAGAAAAATCATTATCCACTTCTCCCCTTCTCAATGATCAGCGTAAATATGGTAGAGAAATTTTGCTTTTGCTTTGCCAGTTGCAACTTAAAATTCTGTTAGGAATCTATTATAATAGGAATCTGACACCCGCTTCTTGATGCTCCCTCAAACTCAGGCAATCTCTTAGAACCACAGTGGAATTCCTTTGCTTCTTTTTGTGGTGCTAAGAAATTCACTACAGCAGGCCACAAATTTCTGGTATTTCTGCCTTTTTTGTTAATTTTGATAGAAAGCGATAGTATTGTGCTGTGACCAAACTGCTTCAAAACATAATGTAAAAAGATCTTAGAGCAAATGACAAAATACCAAAACCATTCTTGAAAAGCACCTAGAAGTCTCCAAAATAACTGTGCAATCTGTCCTCTACTCATGCAATCTCTTTTCTAGTAAGACAGAAAATATAAACTGTAGTACCTGTCATATTAAAGGGTATTTCTGATAAAATACTGGACTACAATATGTGTTAAGGTCTATTAAATTAGTCCACGCTTCCACACATTGATCTGAAACTTCTCACTTTTGATCAATAAGGCAAAGCATTGCACTGAAGCCTTTGAAATAATTCTCAGGTTCACCACTTCTTGATTACAAATAAAAAGCAAATGGTTCATGTATCATCAAGAAAGGTTATTTAAAAAGGAGAAAGAGATCAGAAGCAGTTGTGTGTTTTCTTTTTAAAATTTGTTATTAAGATACATCCCATCTCAGCTAGCAAATTCCAGGAAGAAGAGATCAAAGCAAAAGAATAGCATAGAAATGCAAGGAAATTAATTTTAAATGGGGATTTTTCCTTGAACTGCAGCTTACTGTCTAAATGTCTAAACCAGCGGACCAAAAATAACTTTAATAAAATGCACCCCCCCTTACAATCTGAAAGATTGTCAAGTAATTTTGCAGATTATATGCACCATTTGCATACATTATTGCATATATTAGCATGAGAGTTTACCTACTCTACCTTGTCTGAAATAGACTAAATTCCATACAATTTTTGCTCCTTACATATCACTGAGCATTCCAGAAAAACACAGAAGTGGGAGCACATTTCTGTTTTTTTCCCCTAATCACACGTCTTTTTGGCCATGAACGATTTTATTGGCTTTGGAGCTGAATGCCATTTTTGCACATATGAGCTGTTCTAATAATCAAACTGTTTAATTCTACATGGCAAGCTAAATATTATAAATACTCATGTGAGAGAGTATTTTAGATCTGGGCAGAAAGTAGTCTTCTCTCCTGCAAAAATGAGAAATCTAAAATACTTTCTTGTTTCACATCAGTGTGAAATAGCAATATTTTCATTACATTTGTCAGCAAATAAAAGTATTTCCCAGCCTCCAAGCTTGAGTGTACTTCTGTAGTAACTATAACCTGAAGTTTAAGACAATTGCTTGAGCTGTCATTTTGATTCCATTACTTATCTGTGTTGAATAGAAAAAGGCCAAGAATTGCATTCAGCTGAGTTTTGAAAATCTGGAGGGGTGCTCTTTGACTCTTCTATTTTCCCAAGCTGTGGAGGAGCAAAAGAAGAAACATTAAGTTGTTTTGCCAGAAATACAAAATGTTTTTCCACCCGCTCTCCCCCCAAGAATCCCAAGGAAGCCAAATCTGATGCAAGCCAGTAGAAATCTTTCCATTAACTTCAGTGAGAGTTGTCTTAAACCAGAAACATCATCTAGTTGAAACTGGAGGATTAATTAATGTGGCATTGAAATATTCAAGCAGGAATTTTAGGAAAACCAACTGTTTAACATTGCTGCTCTCAATAAAAATAATTTTTAATTACTGCAAGTGGTAAAGGAACTGAGCATTGCTGTAACTATTAGGATTTGTGCTAACATAACTTGGATGACAAATATTTATGTGAGAAGTTGATCACATCTTTTCAATTTCTTTTAAAAAATACTTTAGCATCAGTTTTACCATTCAGTTTACTCAATTGCTTCAGCACATACATTCCCTTCAGAAGAGCATTCCATGGAATCACCTGAGTGAGGTGCCCAGTTTATCATGAATGCCTAGATAATATTTTGGAATTAAGTTCTTGGTAGCTGAAAAGCATACGGTCACAGTGAGAACAAAACTATTTGGAATGGGGAAGGTCTCTTGCCACTGTGCTCACAGGAAAAATAGAACTTCCTGTAGACTGCTTCTTCATAGGCTGGAGTGCAGATTTCTTATGGAACTCATCTGTGCTACTTAATGTCGTCATTTAATATGGGAAATAATTTATAATGTCTTGGATATTAAAAAGGCCTTGTGTAAGGGCTATTAAGGGCTAAGGGATATTAAAAAGCTGGCTTGTGTAAGCCAGCACAGGTAGGATGCAGGAACAGCCACAAAACCATGGCTGAAATGCAAAAAGTAAATTTATTTTCCTTACCTCACCAACCAGGGGATCCCTGAAGCAACAGCCGGGCAGAAGCACGCAGATGGGGATGCAGGCACTGCAGAGCTTTGTCCGTGCTAGAGGATCACCAAACCTGCTGTTTTCACCTTTATATCAGGGATTCACACAGGCATAGTTTACCTCTGTGCTTGGATCTTTCCCACAGCAGGGCAGGAATCTTGAGCGTGTTCGATAGGGTGTCTCTGAGTCTGTCACAGGCCTATGTTATCTGAACACAGATGTTCTACCTGTCAAGCACACAAGGGTAGGCAACAATTAGTACGATACATGTGGGTTTTGACACCTCAACTGCAAGTCACTTGAGAGTGTTTAAAATCCTCCTTGCCAACCTTCTATTACTTTCCCACAGTGCTCAATGCATTACTGGAGCTGGATGAATCCTCAGATAATGCAATGTTTCTGTAATTATGTCATTTGCCTTGGCTTGTAAGAACAACCAGCCATCTTCAGTACCATTTCTATTTTACAGAAGTAAAAATGCCTTTGCTTTAAAAATGTTCTTATGCAGAATTATGCAGATCATCCAGGATAATACATAAACATTTTGTGGGTGATGAAGTGAAGAAAATGCTCTTGGTAAGGAAGTGTGACTCAGAAACACTGAGCTGTCCAGAACAATGCTGGTTCGTTATTTGAATAGTCAATAGCCGAAATGTTGGAGATGTCAGCCACTGATAAACATGTTTCAATGTATTTGGGGTTTTTTTTGTATTTGGGTTTGATACAGCAAAACCAATTTCATCTTAGGCAAGACTCATTATTCTGAAGTGGTGGCAAAGTTGCTAACGCTGTGCCAAACTCGATGCCAGTTTTCTTAAGGAAGAAGAAAATGTCACTTCTCCTCAATTCAGAAGGGCACAACTTTTTTAAAAGATAGTTTTAGTACATCACAAGATAAATCTGTAAAAATCGTGATGGCATCTTTCTATACATAGGCCAGTTCAAGGGAACAAGAATAAATTTCTTCTTTCATTTTATAGATGCAACGTTCTTCTTAATCAGTAGAAGCAGTCCACTGAGGTGTCTGGCTTATGCTGCAGTGAAGAAGAAATTGGTTATGTTTTCCAGCTTTTTGCTCAGATGGACACTGATGTTTTTACAGCATTTTCTAATGAAACATGTTAGCAAAAACCAGTAGCTGTTATAGGTGCCTACTTTATTTGAGCATAGCCAGAAAACCTCATGCTTTTAACGCTGTTTCTGTCCTGCTAGGATATATTGGTTTTATTGGGAACTTCTATGCTATCAGCAGCAGACTGTAGACTGTAGTGTGGGTAAAATCGCCTAAGGCATTAGGTACTGCTTAAAGAATGGCACAGAGCACAATGTTTTGGCAACATGTGGTTTGTGAAAAACCATATTTGCTGAGGCTAGGTTGTAGGAATTCCAAAGCTGCAGTCTATTACATCAGCCATACCCAAATCATGAAGGACTGTATCTATTTTTTGTACCTGTGTGAAGAACATTTGTAGATATCTGTGCTAACACAGAGTAATGTGCACACTGAACCAGAGTTGCATCTAAACATGCCGTTGTATTTCCAAAAGGAAAAGAAAAGGAAAAACAACCAAAAACTTGTGTGGTGGGGTTGCAAGGCTGCTTTTTGGTTGTTGAGTGACATTTCGTTTCATATGCTAGTTAGGAAGGAAAGCGTAAGTGTTGGGCATTCATCTACAGCCCTGCTTCATCCTGTTAAAATTTGACAAGTGCACACATTCACTTGTTTAAATTGTTTAGTTTTCAAAAATGATATGTGTAGTTATGCCAAATGCAGTTAAAAGAAAACTTGCAAGAGAAGCAATTCTGACAGGTAAACTCATTCCTGAGGTGCTTACAATAGAAAACTTTCTCTCCTGTTTTTATTCTGCAAATCCAGACCAGAGATGCCTGGAGTGCCTCCTGAGAGATGTGAACCTTCAAGTCCAGGGCAAAAAGACAGAATTGTGTGCTTAAACATGCATGGAAGAAATACCAAAACACATATTGCAATCTTGTGTGGTTCTGGTTCTCTGGCTGGAAGGAAATAGTGATTGAAATGAGGCATCCAGTCATTAGCATTCTTTGGAGAATCATTTTCCATATGATGCTGCTTCTAATGCAGGAGTAGCCTGTCATTTCGGGGCAGGCAGTGCAAACCTATTTCTGGCTCACTGGGACAAAATTGCATTGACTGCGATTAGGATGCAAATCAGTGCAGATACTCTATGAAAAAAGGGAATTATTTACTAGGTGGAATTGAGTCACTTTACTGTCGCTGTGTGGTTTAGTTTATTTTTGTCTGTATCTCTAGGGGTGGTATTGCAATCCAGAACATTTGCTGAGTTGGTGGTCAGTGACTAGGCTGACCTACAGTCAAGGCTTCAAGGCTTTGGGTACCTGTAATTCAGTCACTAACTTGAACAGATGAACTCTAGCTTTTCTTTAGTGGAAAAAAATAATCTTTTATTTGTCTTTGCAGTTCTCGCATATATTCAAGGTTCACTTTTTAGCCTTTTACAGGCCAAGATTAGTTAAAGCACAAAACTGGAAACTTTAGGCCTTTAGCTTTCTCTGTAGTAGATCCTCTCCAGTTTCATCAGCTGGATTTATGCACCTACCTTAGGGACTTTACTGACAGAACTAATTTTAGAGTGTTAGGCACCCTTGGCAAATTCTTTACATTTTGGAGGCATGAGAATATCTTGAAAACTTGAAATTATCAAAATCGAAATCATCTCCTGGAGGTGCCACCTCTTGCCATTGGTACTGGAGGATACCTAGGATAACGGGGTTGGGTGCTGAGGTCACTCAGCTCAGCTCCAGTTCTGTTCAATGTTCCTGTGAATGAGCTTTCCCAGTTCCCTGTTGGCAGTTAGGCAGTCTGGCTCTCTGATATCATAGTCTGTATTCTTCATTGCTGTTGCATAGGTTTTGCTCAAAGATTCCTAATGCACAGGTGGAAGATACTGAGTCACTTTAGCAGTCTCACCTCAGCTATATCTCTGGGGAGAAAAATGAAAAATTGAATGATTTTACTTCAGTTGCCAACACCATCTCCCTAAAGAGCTGACAACAGAACCCAGTGTTACTGTTAAAATTTTAAGATCGATTTGTGTCATAGAACACCACTGTGTGTTTACATCTGGTAAATTTTGGCTTCATAATAACAGTCATTATGTTATATTCATTGTGTCATAATGGTTTAGCACGTATATGCCACTGTGGCTTATTGATCCGTTTTCATTAGAGGAGAGTTTTGGCAAGTGAAGGGAGGGTTATTAGTGATATTTTCTGTTTCTTATAAGTAGTTCATAGGAAAAAAAATGAGAACTTGCAGAGGAAGTAATTATAAGTAAGACGTTTTAATGAGGCTATGAATATGCATAGCTTCCTCAAACACTCACAAATACAAAAAAGTAAGTTTAACTTGTCATAGAATTAGTTCTGCAGGAGAACAAATGCACAGGCATGTTTCAATATCTGCTTTGGAACTGTTAAACAATTTAACTATTGATTTATAAAGGCACAGGAGGCTCAAAGATTTGCAGATTTCACTATCAGGAGCAGTTCCCAAATCTAAACAGAAGGAATAATTAGCAAACGCATAGAAGGGAAAAGAAAGCACAATCTTAGTCCTCACTTGGCCAAAATGTTTGGAGTTTGTGATCACTGAAAAAGTATATGTTTTATGCTATGGTAGTATTTTGTTCTTACGCTTTTGTTGTTTGGGAATGTATAGATTCTTTTTATGAAAGACAATAATCTATATTTGATGTCCATCACTGACTTTTTAAACCTCACTGAATTTCACTTTATTTATTTTATACATATGTTAGAAATATAATATTGTATTTTAAATCCCCCAAATGATCATTATGAGAATAGTTTCTCTCTCACAGCTAAAGCATACAGTATATTTGAACATGTATATTAATCTCTATTTAGTGATGCAATAAAATCCTTTGTAGAGACTGTATTTTTATGTTAAATGCTTTGCAATTGTGCAAAATTTGAATTGGCTTGCTATTGGCTTATAAAATTACAGATTGATTAATTATTTCATACACTATTTATTACCTGCTCTATCCATGTCACTCTTTAGAATAGAAAACATTCTCTCTGAAGGTTAAATACAAGTTAAAGCATTTTTCATTTGCAATTACATTTTGTGCTGTCTACTACTTTTATCTGGATAAATATCTTTTTCTTACTGACTTTAAAAATATTTTTTTCTCCTTGTAACAAAAAAACCTGATTAAACTCAAAGAAATTTCAAACTCTTCTTTTTGCTGTTACTGTCCTCTGGAAATGTAGCACTTTTAAACTTATAAACTTAATCTTACTTTTATAAAAAATATTTGGATGAATGGCAAGAAAACATCCATTTTGTGGTGAGGGCTGAGTGTCAGTAGTGGCAATATATGTTTTTTGATTTATAACATGCTTTTGTCTACTCTAACAAATTCATAATTTAGTTTTTTGCAATGTATTCACTATATGGATCCAAATGATTTGGTGCTTTGATCACTTACCTTTGACCTCTAATGTTTCCATCATGAAAGAACGCATAGATTTTTTTGAGGCTTCTGAAAGTGAATTGGTCATTTGCAATCTCTTTACACATACACACACACACACACGCATACATAAACAGCAAGAAAAACGCTATTATAAAAGCCATACATGAAAAAGTTATTCCACAAAGTTCGTATTAACTTAAGATGAATCAGTATTCCACCATTTATTGGGGAAAAGTTAGGGTAACAGCAATACTAAAAACTAGAGCTTTTAATGACTCTCTCATTTTGTACACATGACATTCAAAGACAATTTAAACTATTATGCAATAGGCAAAATTGAAATTACAGAAATGCTGTGAAAATGCTGAGACAAATTCTCTGCATATGTGACAGAGGTTTTCAGTGAATTTATACTCGCCTTAAACTAGAAGAAGGTGGTCTTGAATTGGGAGCAGGGTTTCTGCAATAGGAAAAAATTCAAAAGCACCTCCTAGAAATAGTGCTGCTTATAACCCAATATTTGCAGAATAATCTTTTAAATATTCACATAGTATCACTGTGATTAATTTTATAATGGATGCCTTTCTCTATACTGGCATGACACAGTACTGCCCACAGATGGATGTCTGCATATATTAATAGGTTCACTAATGATTAAAAAAACCCCTTAAATCTTAGCTCAAAGAGGAATTCTGACATGACTGAAATTAAAACCAAGAACTCTATTTACTTTGGTAGAGCCAAGAATTAATATCAAATATTACTCAGTAATGTTATTCAGTAATTTTGGGGGAAAAATAATAATATGGACTGTCTCTTGTTTTTATAATTATTCAATCTTGTAGCTCACCTTTACTGATGTAAAGCAGTATTGAAAAAAACCCCATACAATACTAGAAATGAGGGTCCCCTTGCCTGTGTAATCTATTCCTAGAATTTGTCAGGAATCTGCATAACGATTAGAGGAGCAGATGCATCCAAACCGTTTGACAGCAAGAGGCTAGAAGTTCATAGAAACGCATCAGATGACATTTTAAAAAAATGCTATTAAAGACCAATGTCCCTAGGCCCCCCCTTATTCTGGGATGCTCAGTACATCACAGCAGTCATTTATACTTGCATTGAGGCTGGAAGGTGGAAGGGTATGCCAGCTGGAGTCCTCCTGATTTTGCTTGTGACTGAAGTTCTGTTTACAAATGCAGAATATTGTGTTAGTTTTATTAATGATTTTGTACTTCTTCCTGTGCTAAAAAAATATTTGTGGAAATTTGAATAATTTACTGCTTGAACATCTCTATAATTAGCAAATGAATTCTTTTTGTGAGTTTTGCTATGTTGCAACTTCAGCATAAATTCATGTCCGTAGAGAAGTTGTTCTCTAGTCATCTTCTCTTTAAGTGTCTGTAAGGTAATAATAGTCCGGAATAACCACAAACTTCAACCCCTGCCGACCTTATATCCTTCAACCCCCACCCACCTAATATCCTGAAACCTAAATAAACCCAATTATTACAAGAAAGATGCAAGTTTGAAAACTATGATTCTTAGCCAGCAGCTGTAAATTTTATGCAGGAAAGCAGCTGTTTTTATTTTAGTCTTGCTTTGAAACTCGTGCAGTGCGTTATTAAATGTACTAAAGGGCTAGATAAAAAAGCGAGGACTTACTCCATCCAGGGTGACAAGGTATTACCATACACAAAAAGAAAGTAGGTACTTTTAACATGAGGAATATGTTAGATTAAACATTCAGGAGCCTATTTAAAGTACTGGATGCTCAGTTTTCAACCTTTGGGTACTTCCTTTTTTGCTCCATTTATAACTTCCCTTTTTGGTCTTTATATAGAGATTTAGCAAGGACGTGATATATTGCATCAGAAAAGCAGGCACTACACCGTTAGCTTAGATTGGGAAATAGCTCCATGTTGGAGGCACAGGAAGAGCCAAAAGAGGAGGGTGGGAGGGAAGCACGTTTAGCCACAGGCAAAACTTGCTTTGCACAAAGGTAAGGGAAGGCTGTTTTTCCTCTCATGATCCAGCTTCTCCCATGCTGTGCAAGTTACAGCTACGGGAGCGTTTCACCTAATCTCTGTCTTGCTCTCTCAGACAGACCTGGTCCATCTCTCTGCCACGGACAGGTAATTCCACTCCTCACTGATTCCTTTTTGCTCTGCTCATTAGTTCTGCACTGTCTAATTAGTTCTGCGCACTGACCAAACCTATCTTCCTGTGAGAAAAGCAGGATATTTTTTTTCCTTAAGAAAAAAAAAAAGGCAAAAAGAAAAAGCAATGTTTTCCTTTAGTGACTTAATTCCTCTAGTCCCAGGCTGTGACTACCAACACGGCTACCAAGACACCTCTCCAAATGCTGTCAAAATGCTTCCAGCTGACATGCTGTTAGGCTGTGATTTCGTTTGACAAAATCTTAATCCCATTTCCTGAGGTGGAAAGTTCTGTGTCCTATACTTTGTATAGCCAATTATCTAATTCTTTCAAACTTTGCGTAGCTACTGCTTCATTGTCACAATATCCTGTTGAGCCTGCTGAAAGCTGCATTTGCCAATGAGAGTTAACACTTCACATTATTTTTTACTTTTTCACTTCGTAAAACAGACCATGTAAGATGCAGGGGTTTTACAAAATCTTTTCTTGTGTCACTTGCTTTACTTTACAAAATGGGGCAAGGATAATCAAACAAAAAAAACAAAACCAAAACAGCAAAAACCAACCTGTGTAGATTTCAGGAGGGAAGATCTAAATGATCAATGTTATACGTCAGGGTTGACATCTGACATATTCATTGGTTCTTTAGTTGAGGACTTGAATAGACACAGAATTCTTATAAAACACCAGAATCAAGCTCACAAATCTCAGAAAGAGAAGGGAAAATGATTGCATTTAAAAAAAAATCAGTGTCATGTTAAGTCCCATATCTTTTAAGAAAAGTATCCTTCTGCACATGTCTGGCTTTAGTTCATAACTTCATAACAGTCCTAATTCTAGGATTGCTAACAACTGTATTTAACACTGAGTCTTTGTTACTTTTTCATTTACTTTTTTGTGTCCTATTGGATTTGGATTAAGGTCTGACATGATTAGTATCACTTTTTCTTATTGTCAGTTAACATCCTATTTTAGCGCATGAAAGTTGAAATGTTCTTTTGTTTAGCCTGAGTAATGCATGAATTATCAGACTTCAGATCTTTCAAAACCATTTTTTTCTTAAGTATTTAGCCATATCAATTTTTATAGCATAGTAGAGACAAAGTAAACATTGTCGTTTAACTTGATGAGTTTACTTTGATTCTTTGACAGTTCATAAGAGCAATGAATTCCACAACGCAAAAGATTGATAATTATTAATAAAATTAATTAAAAACCCAGAGAATTCTATGGAAATTATCAATTTGCTACTAGGTGGTTACAGTCAAGGTCAGTGAATCCTTGTGAAAAACCAGACAGCAACTGCAGGGAACTATCTCCTTTGGAGAGAAAGTAATTTTGGTTTACGTACCTGGGAACTTGGGTATAAAATAGGTTATAGCTCATATCCACCTGAGTGGTACTGAATATTAAACCAGCCAGAAGAAAGAATCAAAGCATGTATGTTTGCTTTGGACCAGATGTGAGTCTCTAGGTCCTTGTTTTACCTCCCCTCCTTTGTCCAAGGTTTTATAGGTTCTATCTTATCATTACCGACAACAGTGTTGTTCTGTTATTATCGCTCCTATATTGCCTATTTAGTGACAGGAATGATTGTGTTCTTTATCTTGGCAGAAGACAAGAAGAAATGCAGGAAGATTAGCAGGTGTGCTTTGGAGGAGGGTTGAGACTGGGGGAGGAACAAAATGCCTTCTTTTCCTTCTCATCTTAAAAAACCTGGCAGATGGGAAGGTGTTTATTATTGTGCACTGTAGTGGCCGGTCTGTTATTAAAATGAGAAATTAATATGGTCATGCCACTGCAGTATGTCACAAAGTGTTTGCACCTCACAGTGAAGATGACAGGGTGCCATGAGGCACACTAAGAGCTCTCTCTGTCTGAGCATTATAACAGTTACTAGACAGAAAGGTCTAATAATTTCAGATATTTTTCAAATCTGTTTTGAAGGGTCTTTACTTTCTATAGAGAATCTTTTCTCACGATTGTTACTCTTTCCTGTAATGTTTCTTGAAACTGGAGAAGCAGGGGGAATATTTTCAACTTTCTGCATATTAGAAACAAGGAATTGAACATTTTTTAATATTCCATCCTTCTTTATCAAGGTTAGTAGCAAGAGTTTTAAAAGCTTGATCCATATTTCTATGTTCTGATCCTGCACAGAACCTGCACTTTCATCCTTTCATATGCAGTTCTTTGCAGGGACAGGTAATGACAAAAAATTGTACCTACAGTACATTGCAGAGTCTATTTCAGTGCCTATAATATTGATTGATGCAGGTGAGGACAGTTCCATGACCTCTAAAGAAATAAAAGCTTGAGTTTTTACAATTTGGGATAAAGAAAAATGGACAGTAGCAGCCTCAGAGATTCCATAAATCATGCACAAAGAAGGAGCTGTTGCACACACTCATGGGAAAATGGGCATGTAAGAAGCTCTGGCAGAATTCATTTGGAGTGATGTACAAAACTGAGCAGTTAAGTGACAGAAAATGAAGCCAGCTCTCTGACTCCCTGGCTTTGAGTGATGGCTGTTTCAGAAATAAACTGTGAAAACGTTCTGGATGAAGAAAGGAGCAGTCAAAAATCTGGCACTGTGATGGACAAAGACGACTCAGACCAACTTTAGTAGCTTCAAGTATTGGTGCCAATAAAAAAAAAAAGGTCATAGGCAGGAGTATTTTTGCCTATAGCTAAGCCAAAAGCAGCTGATTGTTCTTGATCAGTTGTTCTAAGAGTTTATTGCAAAATATGGTTCTGGATATATTGATATGCTTCCTTTTACTCCAAATTCCAATGTTTATTAGGAAAGGGACTAAGTGTGTCCTGAAAGGACTGTGTAATTGCTACTATCTATACCTAGAGTTTTTCCCTCATTACAAAGGCACCAATAACATTTGTCTATTGATGACATTTTGCACAATAAACCAAAATCAATTCCTGCATGGTAATTGCTGAGATTAGCCATCAAAGCTTGTCCAGATGCTTAAGTTCTCTTTAGGTACATACTCAGATAAGATGGCTTAATCTAACTCAGATAATGTAAAGCAAACACATAATGCTTTTATTTTGTATATCTGGTAGTATTTTCAAGACCAGTTTTCACTCAGCCGTAACAAGTGGCAGTTTCCATGTCTGTAATAAAACTTAATTGCATTTTATAAAACACCTCTGCTGTTTAGAATTCATGAACTTCAAGCTACCGAACTTCTTAAAATATGGCGGACAAGCTTTGTGGAGAAGGCAGAAAATTTCACACGTAACTTGACTGTCAACAGAATTTGATACTCTTGCACAGCATTCCCATAAATGAGTTACAGAAACATTAGGGAACTAGTGTAGAGTGAGTAAGCAAGTAGCTGAAAAGTCATACTGACAGTAGCTATCTGTTGTTTACAAACTGAAATGATGAGTAAAGAGAAGTTTCCCAAGGTCAGTATTATTTGTTGTTTTCATTAAGGATTTGGACAGAAGAATAGAAAATGCCCTTATTAAATGTTCAGGCAAAAACAAGCAAGGGCAGGACAACTACAAGCACTTGGGAAGATTAGAATATGAAATGTTGATTGATTGGAGCAATAACATGAGACAGGATGTAATCAGTTGGAGAAGGGGCAAAATCCCACACATGCATGCAAGATAGGGAATGCTAGAAAAGCGGAAGTTCTAAAGAAGAGAACCTGCAGCTTTTAGAGGATCAAAACCTAAGCAAGACACAACAGTGACTTAGTGCCCTTCCTTGTGATAAAAAGTTAAAAGTTTAAACTGAGTCGGGGAAAATGTTTGCTACACTGCAGAAAAAAGATTTCAAATCACTAGAGATAGTCAAGCTCCAAAACAGGATGGTTGTCACTGGGGATTTTTTGTTTATGCATTGACAAATAAAGTACAGCAGTAGTTCAAAGGCTCATTAACAATACCTATTTTCTGTGGTTCTCAGTCAAGCTGCTATTTCTCTGTAAATGCTGTTCAGATTGTTAAATGTATGTTCTCCCAGACTGTTCATGATGAACAAAGGACAAATTAAATCCCAGTATATGAAGCAACATATCTGGAACAAAATTTTTGTCATTATTTTAAAGATAACTGATAAAATACTTTGACCGAGCTGATGTTTCTGAAATTTCTTAGCAACAGAATGAAAAGTTGGGAAAGATAAAACTGGCTTATAATGTCTCTAGGTACTTGGCCCCATTGTTGTTGCACCTGTGGATGTTGGATACAATTGTTGAGTGTATCCATATGGAACCTTTGAAACAGGTGAGCGAGCTGTAAGGATAGCTCCAATTAGACATGCAAGTAGTTTCAATGGACTCAGAAGTCGAACTGGTTCACATGAAAACCCATTATCAGAGCTTGGCTCTGAATTCTGGTGTTCTAAGTCTCAAAAAAGCTTTTAAACCACATATTTTTTCTATCCCTATTATTAGAATTGAAGGTTGCCTTCTAGCATGGTTTCATGATGCTTAAGTATTAACAACCAAAGCACTGTAAAAAGAAATTCTGAGTAGCTGGATTATGAGTGCTGAGAAGAATTCCTGATATTTACAGTCTTTCCCTTCAATAATTAGTTTAAGTTAATGGGTTTTTTGGTCTGTTGATGTTTGCAGAAATCCTGGAAAAAATTAAGCATGTTTACTTTTTCACATATGGAGCACAACGAATAGAGGTGAAGGAATTTGTCTATTTTTTTCAATAAGGATTGAGTTGGGCTTTGGGAGTGGTTCCACTGTCTTTGCATATACATGTGTGTGAAGCTAAGTGTGCAGGCAAGTCACAGCCAGAATTGCCTCCTGCCTTGAAAGGAAAATGGAGAATGCTCACACAGTCCTTTTAAGGTAAGGGTTTAAACAGTTGTGAAAAAGATGGAATAGCAAATCAAGAGAATGACATAGGTATAACAAACATTCACATGTGAAATTGGCAGGACTTTTTTCTTTCAAAAGAAACCCCAGCTTTTTTGTTACTCTGCTCCATTCTACTTCTGTTTGCTTCAGATGAAAAATGACCTAATTATTGGTGTAGGTGAAAAAGAAAGGCAGTCATTTCACATAATGACTCTATGCAGTAAATGCTTGATACTTTATGGTATCAAGCAAACTTTTCTAGCAGGCTACTTACAAAATGGTGTGAGATATATCCTACCCTTGGCCAAGACAAGAAGAGGTTCATTAACTGCTCTGGGAACAGGAAAGAGGACCAGCCTTTTCCTGTGAACACTGTCCAGTACTCATGTTCTAAAGGGAAGGCTTTATTGTGCTGGCTAATTAGGAAAAGGAAACAAAAGAAGGAAGCCAGTTAAGTTTGTGTTTGCACAGGAATGGGCAGCAAAATCTCTGTAACTAATGATAGAAGAAAGAAATGCTGCTCTGTTTAGCTGCAAAGTTTAAGTTTGTCAAGAGATGTAATCTGGTCATAAAGAGTAATGACCTGGGAAAAGGAAAAAAAAGAACATATAATCAGGTCTTAGAAAAGAAAATGTCTGTGTGTTCATTTGGCCCTGGAGTAAAGATCTGAGGCTGGTTGAGGGGGTTGTTTTGGTGATGTTCTTTTCTTTCTCTTCAAACTACATTTGTATGCCAAGAGCACAACTGCTTTTCTTTCCTGTCTGCAACTCTAAAGGTTGAAGTACACAGTGTGTTCTTCGCTGAACATGGAAATATTCTGCATGCTGGCATGTGATTTAATGCAGAAATATCTGAGAGATTTATGAACTTTTTGGGTAGCTCAAGACAAGGATTTTGGATGAATGTGTACTCATGTACGCAGAAATCCTTGTGCTGACCCTTTTTGTTCTCCTTCGTTGAATAAAAGCTTTAAGATACATGTTTCAGTCTTAGTACTTTGAGTAATAAAAAGTAGCAAGATTAAATTTCTCTATCCCTGACAACTCCCAGGTCGTGTTACAGTCTGGTGACATTGTCAGTAGATCAGTGAATTGGCCAGTCTACCAAATCTTCATCTTCAATCCTCCAGTGGCCTACTCTTAACACTTAAGGATGGAGTCCTGCCTAGCTGTATACATCCTGGTCGAACAGGTGGACTTGGAGGAACAGTCCCATTGGTCCCAGCAAAGGAGGGGAGATTGTATCTCAGGAGGCTCAACATACAGAAAGTTTGGATGTCATGAGTCCTTCACAGCTTTTACTCATTTACTTTCCTTTTCATATCATTCAATGTAATATGTAACTGAGAGCAACTTGGCTAATGTTAGGAAGGCAAATTTGTTCCAGCTAAGTACAGTGGGTTGTTCAGCATAGTACGTCACAGCTGTATGGATGATGTGAAAGGCACAGTCTCCTCTGATTGTAATAATACAAGCTGCTGCATATTAATATTATATTGGAATAGGAGTTTTAGCCCTGTGGTGTGATTAGTGGTGTTAAAGGAGCAAGTGAGTTGCTGGGGTAGTTTTGATGCTGGTGACTTCATTACATACCTTTCTAATTTGTTCAGGAGTTTCCCATTCCATGAAGGTGACGGAGTGCTGCTTATGACAAATCACCTAGCTAGCTGCAGCTTAGTGCTTCAGATGGGACTGGAGAGAAGAGATACAGAAGCTGATCCCTTATCAAAAGACTAACGGTTCATTTCAGTGAACAGTACTCAGAGCACTCCTCTCCTGCAGAACTGATTTATTTTGACGGTCCACCCTGACAGACCGGTAAAAACTGCGGTCTGTTTGTCAACAATGCATAGAAATCTTTGATCTACAAGTTATATTCTGCACACTGTGCATAACCCTTGCAAATACTCTCCTTTTGCCTGAACACACAACATGAAAGTAAAGAAATTGAGTGAATTGGTAACAGATGTTTTAGAAGAAACCTGTCACCATCTAAAATGGTAGCAAAGAAGCCTTTCTCATATCTCCTGACAACTGAGGACAAAAGGCTGGTTGCATAGAAGTCAACATACTACCAGCTCCCTTGCAAAGCTTTTCTTTTTGTGAAGAATCTCAGACTTTTTTTCCAGAATTCCTCTTGCTAATGAGGTTTTTTTGCCAGTGTAAAGCTGGCAAAACATTCTAAATGTGTATGATGGGGAAAACAAATTAAGACTTGTACATGTTTACAAATAGGCAAAATCAGATCTGATGAGAAAAGCACGGTTCTGTTCATTAACAGTCCTAATCCCATTCTGTTAACTGGCCTGTTTTCTCAAGTTGTCATAGCTGAGATGAGGTTCTTAACAAAGTTTTCTCTTCCAAACTTGTTTAAAAGATTTTTTTTTGTCTTAAGGTTGCATTTAGCACAAGTGATACAAAAAAAGAAAGTAATTCACTGAGAGGCAGTTGCTTCAGATCCATAGCTTGTAAACAAAAAACACCTGGCTGACATAATGTGCAAAGAATCCAGTTGCTGAAAGAATGATTCAACTAACTGGGCAGTTCAGCATTAGTTGCTGCCTTCTGTAAAAGTATTATGCGGCAACCACAGTACAGAACTAGCAGATGGCAACTCTGGAGTAGGATTGCCCAGAAAATAAACCAGTTAAAAACAGTGAGGTTTTGACACTTCTCTGGTACATTAGGATGAAAATGATACTTTCAAAATGTTAGCATTAAGGATCTGAGGGACTGTGTGAAAATTTGTTTGTAGTTCATGCTAGGGAATAATTACTTGGAGAACTACAGTGGGGAGTGTCTCTTGATTGCTGTCGAAAGTTGTCCACTTTGTATAAACTAACCATTAATTTTCTCACACACAGAGAGAAAATGACTTAGTGAGAAAGCAGATGAAAGCTTGGGTCTCCTAGGTTCTGGGGGATTGTCCTGGACAGCAAATTTAGCAACTGAGGTGAACAAGTCTCTTTTAATTTGAATAGAACTCTCATCAGGGATCTGAAATATTTCTAACAAAAGTTTAGCTACAGCTGGTACCGCACTTTGAGACTTTGAATCAGTTTATTTGTAGAGATGGATTCTAAACTGCGAACAATACCACGAACAGATATTTTAAAAAGCATTGGCTGTAAAATTAAAGAAATAAACTACAAATATAGGATATGTAGTTGTGAGGTCTTCCAATTTTCTGTTCTTTGCAAATGCTTTGATTTTATTTATGAGTCTCCAAATAAGGATTACCTTCCCCCTCAAAAAAACATTGGCAAACCAATCTCGGCAGTCCCAGAAGCTGGATCTGCAAGGACCACCAAGCACTCCATAGATTTACTTTCTGGCATAAAACTAGGTAATTTCATAGAATCTTTTATGTTTTATATCTCTCTTTTTTTTTGACATAAAAGTAATCTCCATCCCAACAGCAAAGCTCTCCAGAGTTTGATTCCTCCTTCAAAGTAGTGACTTTGGACTCCTACCATTACTTCCATTAACTTTTTATTTTTGAGCTAAAGACTTTGTTGTGTTAGTTAATAGGTTGTAGCAGACTAGTGCACCACTGTTAGCGTCTTCTGGACTTTTACAGGCACAGTGGCACTTCCAAACTCAGGTTAATTTCTGTCAGGCTTATGGCCACCAAACATAAGCAATTTAATATCTACCTGAATTGCAAACACTTATGACTGTTGTGACCCATTGCTTATGAAATGCTACCTTCTGTTATCCATGAGAAATGAATACAGCAAAGATTTACTGGTACTCAGTGTCTGAGTTCTGAGGTGGCTGCTCACATTTATATCTTTAGGTTGTGATCCTTCCAGTTTTCTGGTTCAAGATCTTAAAATGGGTGAATTTTGCAACAGTAGCCTAAGATTGAATGATTGTCAGTGTGAAACAGGCATTAGTGTGTTTATGAAAAAGCAGTTCAGTCTGGAGCAAGAACAGAATGAGCTAGTTGAAAGTTGCCTATGTTGTGTATGTGTTTTGCAAAATTTGCTTAGTGCTAATTCTGATCAGTGTTTCAAACCCGTGATTTACAGATCATTCCATAACTTCACATGGTTGGTTGGACCTGCCTATTTGTTCTGATTTCTTTTTTTTTTGTTTCTAGTCCCAAGGTGACCACACACTGCACGTTGATTAGAACCATACAGCACTTTTAGTAGCATGTCCTATTGCTGTGGCAGGAACAAGCAGTGCTATACATTTGCATGGTTCTAATACTAAGCATTGTTCTTAGCCATGCTGTTCAGGATTGAGGCTGGCACAGGAAACTGAGATACGAGCCTGAAGTCTGTTATGGGTTTTCACTGTCAATTTACCCATCTGTTGTGGCTTTTCAAGGGGGAAATCTCCAGGGATCTGTTTGGCAATGTAAATTGGTGTAGAATCTGATTTTGCAGTTTGCGGTTGCTATTTTAACGGTCATTGTCCATCACAAAATAATTAAAATAGTATATTAAACTGTAAATTGCTGGAGCATAATTAGACATTTGGAAAATGTACTTCTGCATAAGTAAAGGCTACTAAATATTATTTGTTTCCTTGAATTCTTTCAGATATATTTTGTCTTTCTTCATTATTTAATATCCCAAGTAATATGTTCTACTTTCCCAGATTTTCAAAGGTTTTCTGTGATAATTGTACTGTAGTTAAAAAACAGCCTACCAGGTGACCCTGATTGTGTCCTTTGCAAATGTTTACAGAAGGAAAGAGCTTTGAATGGTATTCATAGAAAATGGTACATGCTGCAAAATCCTGCTTTGAGAGCACGACATTGAATCTCTCTTGAATTTACAGCTTGTATGAAAACACACTTTCTGACTTATAAAAGGCTTTATTTATGAATGCATTTCTCTGAGTTAAGTATTATTTTGCAATGTGTTGAATGTATGGTGTATCAGCAGCCATTCAAGGTTAGAGTAAAGATTTTTTGTGTAAGAATATCAAAAGGTACAAGATACAAACCATTTAACATATACTGCAATTCAGTAGCATTTCAATGTATTCTTACCACTGAAGGAAAGAAAATAACTCTGAGCACAAATCAAGGGCTCTTTATTTTTCCAATATTTTTGAAGTGTTGCATATTGGAATTACCTATATATTCCAACATTAAAACAGTGACTAAAAGGGCAGCTAAAGTCTGACAATTAATTTTAGAGCAGAGAGAAAGATATGTGATAGGCTACTTGGCATAAGGACCTTGTACAGAGGAGCAGAGCTAATTTGTTGACAACATCTGGATTAAAAATGGAAGAGGAGTCATGAAGGGTCAGCCTGGAGGTCAATCCATCTAGCGCAGTATCGTGTCTCTGAGGGTGGCCAAAAGCAGAGGCTTAGGGAAGAGTATAAGAACAAGGTAAATATGCTCCCCACAAATATTGTCCTAGCATCCAGTCATTTGCAGCTCAAGGGCTTGTGGAGACAGATGTAGTTTCTATTTATTTTATAACACTAGCAGGTATCTCTGTGAACTTTGTTAACCTCTCCTGGAAACCCCATAAAGTTTTACATTCTACAACATCTTGTGGCCAGCAGTACCTTAGCTAAACTGCTGGCTGTACTAATTACAAGTCTTGTTTTGTACTGCCTCCCTCATAGTTTAATTTCACATCCCCAGTTCTTTTCTTGGAAGAGATAATGGCCAATCAATCCATATACACCCTCTCCATGACACATCTGATCTTATAGAACTCTGCCATATTCTTCTCAGTAATTTCTTTTTCACTCTTCAGAGAGTCCTAGCCTACTTAGCTATTTTTGATGCAGAAGCTGGTCCATATCTTTGACTGTCCTTGTGGTCCTTTCTGTAACTTTTCCAGCTCCAATTATCCATCTCTGTTTGAGATGGATAGCCCAGCACTACATGCATTATTCAAGATCGAGAATTATGTATTTATAGAGTGGCATAATGACATTCTGTATTTTGTCCACTGAGTTGTATTTTCACTTTCACTCCTTAGTGGGAATGTCCAGCTTAAAGCCCACCATTGTGTATGAGAAGTTAAGGTTGGGATTTTTTCCCCCTTAACTATGTGATTTTATGTTCATCTATGTTGATTTTTTTTGCTATTTTATTTGCTATTCACTTTGTGCCATAAAGTCGTGTGCAATTTTTTGTGTTTCACCTTCAGCTTTACTTTATACAGAATAAGCAAGGAGCCTCAGCAAAATCTGTCTGCTCAGTGCTCACTCCTTTTCCAGACTGTTTTTGAATATGTTGCACAACACACGCCCCAGCACCTATCCTTTTTAAACTCCATTCAAGACCTCCTTCCACCATAAGGACTAAGCATTTGTGCCTGCCATTGTGTTTCTTGTCATTCTGTTTCTTGCTTTTTCTTTCTTTTTCTTTTTTTTTTTTTTTAAATTGTTTATCCATTCAAGGTCCTTCCATTTATTCCATGGCAATTTACCTTCCTCAGTAGCCTTTTTCAGGAGACTTTGTCAAAGTCAACAAGATTTTCTTTATGCAAGTCCTTAGCAAAGACTTCAAAGAACCCCAATGAGTCTGTAAAGCAGGCTTTCTTTTCACAAAAGCTGTGTTGACTTTTCCCCCAGTGTATCATAGTTACCCATGTGTTCGCTAGTTCTAACCTCCAGTGAAGATTCTAATCATTTGTTTCATAAACACATCCAGATGTTGACAAAATTGTGAATATCAAAAATGTGTCCCATTTCCATCAGGGCTCAAGGACAAAGGAAAAGAAACACAGCTTAAAAATTATTAGCTCCCAGGTGTCAGTAGTATAGACTCCTAAAAAGGCAAAGTTAAGGATAGGAATAAACATGGACCATTGTTAAAAAAAGGGTAAAAATCATTCCACCCCCCTCGCTCACACATTCTTCCACTACTAGGAGTAAACTTCCTTTGTACTGAATGCTAAATAAAAAGTTAAGAAAAGGATGATGAAATATTTGATGTAACAGCTAGCATTGGACACAACCTATATAGCCCTAGAGAGATGTAAAAGTCACCAAATAATTCTCTGTATTGCAGTGGTGCCCACAGAATACTAGGTGTCACTGAGATATAGGAGAAGACATAGTTTGTACCTGACAGCTTACAGTCCATGAAAAAAGTCCCTGAAAAAATTAATGTTCCAGATGCTACCAAGATTCCTCAGCCTGTGTTGCTGTCCAGACTGCTGACACATCTTCTATCTCTGGCTAAAATCACGAAATGAATGAGTGTCTTTTATGGACCCTGAATTATTTTAGGTTGAGTGCTGTGAATTTCTCTTTTGCATGCCACCCTGGCCCTGTGGGGCATGCTGCTGGACCATGCAGGCTGTATGATTTCTCTATTTTTAAGTAGAAATTCATCAGCCTTAAGGGAGGTTTTGGGAGGATGATTGTAGCTTCAGGCTTCATTAACTCTGGGCAACAGTGTGCAGATATGTCCCCAATAAGCAGAAATAAAGTGATACACTTCTCTATATTTTTCACTTCAAAAGGCACTAGCTTACATACAAAAAGTAGCACATATAGGTAGTTTCATGATACAAAATCTTTGGTTACCTTTGTCATGACTTTCATGGCCACATTATAGCATTGTGACACATCTTTTTTCTACAGAAAGTCCTTTTCTGCCAGTGCAGAATTCATGTTTTTGGAATGGTTGGTTTTTATGCACTGAGTTTTTATGATTTTATGAGGTGACTTCATAAAAGTTCATGTGATTTTCAATGTACAACAGAAGGGAAACAAGAGAGGGAGAACAAGGGAGAACAAGAAACATGTAAACATCCCAGGGGAACCTGAAGTCTTAATAATGAATTCCACAGTTTTGCTTTAGCACTCCACTTGCTAGGGCAGAACGTGAGATGTGACAAATGCTCTCTGAGATTCATTTTCCCTTTACAGTTCTTTCCTATGGATGTTTTTACAGCAGGGGCTGATCCAGCTCATGGAGAGTGTGATTGCCTGTATATGATGACTGATTATATAGCGATTAAAATTTTCTGGAACTTGCATCATTTTCAGTATGCTGTGAATGTACAGTTCAGAGTGAAAAAACAAAACCAAAAAATAAATTTAGATAATCTAAATTTCTGTAATTATCATAGGTAAGGATAGTGGAGAAATGTATGCAGAGGTGTTATGAACAGGATTGGTCCATGGCAGGACATGCTTTGTCTAATTTTTCATTTCACAAGGTATTATGAACATGTATATGTGCATCATTTATAGGGGCATATTTTATCACTAAGTAATGGGATTTGTTTCACCTAATCTGGAAAAAGTCACTTTCAGCTCATTTTAACACAGTCTTAATGAAACACTTGTGACCTGAAAATAATGCTGAAACTTTACTAAACAGAATTTTGTTTGCTAGCTATGCTTATTCTTCATGTGTGGTAAAGGTTGTTTGAAATGTGAAATTTTGTGAAATGCGAAATGTGAAAGTGTGTAAACTCAAAATTAGAACATTAACAAAACTCTGCTAAGCCATTCATTTTTGATGTTATATCTGTGTAAACACCTTGACGTTACCTGGGACTGTTTCCTCTAAAAGGTACTCCTGTAGAGTCCATTATCAGACAATATTAATTTATGTAACAATAGGCATGAAATCTAAATTTTAGAAGGTGTATATGACTATAATAAAATCAAAACTTAATTTTAGCTTTCTGAAGGATTTTGACTACTTGTCCTTAGTTTGTTCTTCTCTGAATTCTGCATTTTAATTTTGTCCTCCTGTAGTAATCCCTGTTACTGTGATTGCTCTATTTGCTCTTCGTGCTGTAGTAAAATGATAAGGGTGACCCTAATGGATTGACTGCTACACCAGGTAAGCAGCTGCCCTCAAAGGTATGGGAAAAACCTGTGCTAGGTCCTAAAAATTATAAATATGGAAATATCCCCAAATGTTGTGGGTGGGTTTATGTCGCAGGTCAGAGTGGGTGATCATGATGGTCCTAGCTGTAACTTGTTCTGTTCATAGACAAATGTCAAAACAAACCTAGGCACCACAGAAGAACATTGCCGTGACTTACTACTGTACAAAAAAAATCTACCCTTTTCAATTTTTTTGATCTTTTGTTAAAAATCAGAATTAGATTTAAATGTCAGATTAGCTAGGCCACACAGTGGTGACCTTAATGATTTCATATCCATCATAAGAGTTCAGTGTGTCTTGCCAGGAGCAGTGTGTTAAGCCAGTTTGCAAAGAGTTATTGAATTAATCTTCTTATTAACTGTTATGGAACTGTTGAGCACAATGAGCCTATTCAAGTGAATCCAGACCTCCAGTTTTGACTGAATAGCTCTTGATTCATTTAGATGACTATCAATCTAGACATAATGCTTAAGAAATGAAAAGCTCTTAATAACATACTTTTTCTGTAAATGAAATCCAGCAAATTAACAGAATGTACTTTTGATATATTGATATATAAAATTGTGTTTTAAGCAGTTGCTTTCAACTAGAAGTCTCCTATTCGTTTTAAAACTAGAGCAAAATTTTACAGCTGGTTTATAAATCAGTGAAGAAACTAGACAGCGCCATCATGCCTGCAGTCTTCACTGCAATGTGAATGGCGTTACAACCACTGCACGTCTCGATGTTTATTAAGGATGAAAAGCTAGGGCTACTTTCAGTGTGAATTTAACTTTGATGTGCAAGGAAGCAACGAAAAATGCAGCTCCAAAATAATTTTAAAATTTTCCCCTTGTATTATACATGGTACCAGTTTGGTCCTGTCATTTATTTAAAAATGGCACAAAACATGGCCAATCTGATACTGATTCTTGTTTAGGGAGTCTCTAAAAGTCACAGCTAACTTAATGACAGAGAGGCCGTTCCCTTAGACTCAGTGACACTATACATACACTGCTTTTTACGTATGCCTATGTGTCTTCCTGTACAGGAGCTGTGTGTCTCTGTATCTAGCGGGGAAAGATGAATGCCACCTAGATGCAAAGTAAATCCTTCAGGGCCCAGAGTGATAGACTGGATTTAGTAAGACTGCATACGAGTGAAGTTACTTATGTGGCCTGATGTTCAAAGAGCGAGGATGGTCTGGTATAACAGGTACAAAGAGGAACCTGGTTCTGTAGCCCAGAGGGCCTGAACCTTGAGCATAATCAAAATATGCTGAAAGCCCACAGCTGGTGTTTGCATTGGCATGAGGCACAGCAGGCACTGTCACTTTATCCAGAAACACAGAGACAGGATGGGAATATATGGGTATCAGCATTTTGTGTGACACTTTACTGCTTAAAGCCCTTGGACAACCGGCAAACAGAAGTCCCAGTGTCTCCTCTAAATACAGTAACTGAAGTACGTTTTCTTGCAGAATCACCCAGCCCCAGAACAGTCTGGGTGAAAGAGACCACCCCCTTCCTTCCTCTCTTTAGGCCAGGCCTTTATAAACAATGAATTTTGTTGATGCGTGTTTCTAGCCATTGGCCAGATAAAGAGCATAAATTCTAGTGTCCTGTCCAGGCTGGCTAGATGCCTATTTTCTACATGTTCTGATGCCACCACCACAAATCTATAAGGAGCCTTAAATCCTTAATAGTATGTAAATGCAAATGCTGCTTCAATTTTTAGTGGTTAACAGTTCTTACATTATGGTGCTTCAGAGGGAAACCCAAGATTTCAGTAACCTGAGAGCATGTCATAAAATACGAATTTGCCCTGTCCTGCATATGTTTCATTTTTCCTCTTTGTAGCATAACCTACAGTGTGAAGTGCTATATTTTATATGTAAAGGAAAAGTGACATTTGACATTGAGTAGGTTTGTTGAAGTGGGCTTTCCTCTGCTTCAGCTATGAAGTTGGTTCCAGTATTTTTAAGGGGGACTGGGGGATGTTAACCTCTGATTCCAGAATTAAACCTGCGTTAACTTTAAGTGTTCAAAAGCCTAGTGAGAAACTGGCTTTGAGGCATCATTAAGGATATACATAATGTAATGACAGAAGCAGAAAGTTACACAAACTCCCTTTGGTTTTCCTTACATAACAGTAAGCAGTGTCTTTTTCTGTGAATGTGACCACACCACACACTGATTTTGTGACAGGATATTTAATGTGTGTACTAGCAGCTTAGTCTTTAAAGCGCTCAAGGTCCTTGAAGGTGCTCCATAGTGGATCAGTTTGCCAAGTGACCTTTGCAAATAAACTGTATTCAGTCTTGGATAAACTTGAGTAGCTGTTGGCTGAACATTTGAATTTGAGGGCTCAATTTTTCCAATGCTTTCTACTCTCTCCAGTCCTCTAATCTTCCTCTGTGCTTCGATATTTCAATGAGAATTGCGTGGACTGCTCCGTGTGCCTGTGATTAGCTCTTTGAAGGATCACAGTTTTGTGAATTTCATGCAGGGGTTTCTTTTGGAGAATACCAGACTGTTGAAATACTGGACTGTTCTTCATTTGTTACTTGTGATGCACACCAAAATGATATCACGTTCCCCCAATTTCAGTAAACAGAAGATTCTGTTGCTCTAATAAAAATAATAATGTATTCTATGTTGAATTTCATGGGCATAATTCAGCACCCAGCTGCATAATGTGGCTATTTAATTAATATAATATATTCTTTTCTGCATGCTGCTGTATGATTAACAGTCCCCGCTGAGACATGTACTGTAGGCACAATTGAAATGGATGAGCCTAATGAACGAGGATATTTGCATTTCATTACCATGTTGTATAATTTTACTCATAAAATTTTATGGAATTAATTTAGCGTTATTTTCTGCAGATGATCATAACAATAACTTTTTTGAACTCATTATGAGAAAAGTTCATTCAAAACACAAGCAAAAGGCACTCAAGTTCTTCTTCAACTCATAAAAGCTTCAGATTTCATGTGAAACTCAGCTTTTTACTTCTAAATTCTTTCAAGAGGCTTTGCTGATCAAGTATGGCCCTAACCTACTGTAGCTGAAGCAAAAGGCAAGATTCTTGTCAACTTTATTCTCTCATCTTTCTAATCTCTAATGACTTGCTAGAAGGAGGTAAGGGGAATTTAATTCTCAAAGCAACCATTAGGTTGATAGAAAAGCTCCCTGGAAGATTAATTATTTCTTGTGTAGAAAATGATCCAGACGTGTTGGATGTAAATGCAGAGTTAGTGTAATTTTCATTTCTGTTGTTTGCAATTACAGATGTGATATGCCGAGCTAAAGGACATATATTCTTGTTTCAGAAACAGCCCTTAGGGACAAGATCAGAAATGAGGAGGGAGAGGTTCTGGAGCAAATCAGATGTGTGTCCAGAATAGTCTACAAATGGCTGGGCTCTGCAGACAGGTGCACCCACTTTGTAGCAGACCCAGAAAAGGCATTATAGAAGCAAAATGAGTCCCCAGATTTTGATCATCTTCTCCAGTGTGAGAGCATAGTTTCTTTTTGGCTTTTGGTAAAAACCTTGACGTGAGTTTCCCCCTAGTGAAACTCATCCTTTGCTAGCCGCTGCCCCGAAGTGTCATCCACAGACAAAACCATAGTGAGACGGTGATGGCACCCGGGGTTAAGCTCTCTATGTAGCCTCCTACAGGTTTGTGTCAGCTGCTCAGCCTGCACCTCTGCCTTCTGACAGAGGGTGAAGTGAGCAGTGAACCTCAGTAACATATGCTCACGTATGGCATTCCTTCAAAGGACATGCTGACTTTGCTGCAGCTTTACTTAAAGGCTTTGAGCAAGTAGACTGCTTACTTTACCTGTCAGCATATTTTCTAGTGGGAACAAGGGAAAAAGCAGGGGTTACTTATCCCAGCATTTTGCACTAGTCCTGAATGTATTCTCTCTGCCTCACCGGGAAAGATTCCTTCATGGTGCAGCTCTGTGGGTGCTATGGTACACTTAGGATTTCTCTGCGTTGCAGAGGTAAAATGAATAAAATATTCTCCAGTGGGTATGTATGTGTTGCACCTAACTTCTGTCCTCTCCTCAAGCCAAGATGCCTAATTAAAGAGTACCAGTGCTTATACGGTGATTGGCTTGTCTGTGCGAAACAGCCTATATATAATTCCCCAGCCACTACCACCTGCAGCTTAGCACCATTTTCTGTTCTAACTCCATTCAAAATAACTTGTGTGGAGTTAACATGGACGTACATAACTCAAACTGATTCTGCAGTGATGATTTATTATTAGACAGTAGTAGAAGACCTCCCATGAAATGTAAAATTTCTCTATATGAATAAGTGAAGCCAGAGCTTTACAGTGTTTAAGGCCAAAAGAAACATTATAATGATTTTTTTTCCTGAGTTCCATGCACTAATTCTTAAATCAAACTCCACATCCTCTGAAAGAAGTGGAGCATAGATATTTTTCAGACAGCAATCTTCATGTAAAATTTCATCTCACAGAAGGAGAAAGAAGCCAGTGATGCTTTCAGGCTGATGGCTTGTAAGGGGAACAGGAACTGTTAGGATAGTTTTAGAAGGTGTAGGCTATTGAAAGCAATAGCAGAGCAGTCCATTTCATAGATGTGCTAAAGGTTTGTAAAATTTTCTGTCTGCATTCAGCTGTCAGGAAGATATAACAGCATTGACATGAGCTCCCATTTTAACAGGAATTTTGATTGACAGGGATGTTTGTTGTACTTAACTCTTGTGTCATATCCATGTATAACAAGGCTTTTCACTGACTGTTATGCTGGTAGCATTACGCTGTATCTCAGAGGAGCACTTAAAAGACTACAAAGATCTGAGGATCATACAGGTGATACAAAATCTTGTGTTTCAAAAGAGTCTCCACTTAAGAAAGTGGGAAGTTGATTTGCCAGCTTGATTATGCTTTAGTCCTTGGTTTGATTTGTGGCTTGAAAGAAAACAGCGCAGAGCAAGTATTCAGAGTAATCTCTAAGAGAATTTATTGTGACTGTGGCTATGGTAGAGTCACATGGTTTTACAGAAGAGTAGATGTTTTCTCCCTCACCAGCCTTAGCCACTTAGCTCTTTTAAAAACCTTATCTAATCTCATCCTTCCTTATTGTCAAAAATTGAGAAGCAAATATAGAGCAGGTGTTCCCCTTCCTGAGCTATGACATGGCCAGTACCATGAAACAACATCATTTGCTCCAGGATAGACCCCTGGTGAGGAGGATCTGCCCAAGACTCAGCAATTTTGTATCCTAAACAGAATTCTTTTCCTCAAACACCAGCAGAGAGCCAAGTCATTTCTTCCACAATGTCCTGATCTTTCTGGGTAATGCCTGCTCTGGCTTCCTCTACCATGAAAAGCCAGTCATGATTGTCTCCTGCATTGCTGGCCTTCACATTCACCCGCTGTCTTTTCAGAAAGCGCTCATACACTTTGTGTGATCTGAATGAAGAATTTGCTAATAGTGTTTGCTACTGTTTTTTAGGTTTTGTCTCCTTTTTTGGTTAATGAACTGCTCTGTGAAAATAACACAGCTAAATTAAGGAGAGGTTTAATTTCTTGGATTTAAACTTTTTCTTTCCTGTTAGTGGGTTTATTTGATTTTGCTTTATAACTATTGGCTTCTTAACTAAATTGAGCTATCTGCATTCTAGCTTACCAGGTTGGAACAACAGAGACAGAAGGGACATGTACAGTTTGAGGCAAAAAATAGTCAGCTACTAAGTTTGTATTTCACCTTTCTTGATTTCTCTGAATGTTGTAATTATTAAAATTCAAGTTCTGGATTTCTAGTTTTTGTAAGTGATGGTGAGTAACCTGTAGCCTTCATCCAAGGTTCGTGAAATGTGCAGGAAATGTAACTGACCTATTTCGATGATTCTTCCTAGTGAACTCATCCAGAATAGCATAGACTAATGGCTGTAGTACTCATCCTAAACAGCAGGAACATGGATTCCTTTATTGATTTTACCACAGAAGAATGGTATAGTCTTGAAAAAATCACCTCTTTCTCTGTTTCACCCTCTGGAAGACAGAGATTTTGCTACCCTTTTCTCTGAAAACACCAAATCAGAATGCTGACAGGAGTTATTGTATTGGCATTGCCAGACAGAGACAGTGTTCCTAGTCTGTTAGTGCTAAATCTGAGACACACCAGATAAAAGAGAAGTTAGGACCAGAAACCTTTCTTATATTATCTTGGCATTCCCTGCAGGAGAAATACAAATGTTGCAAAACCCCTTACAAACTGGGAAAAAACAAGTTCCAATCTGGTCTTCACTTTTAATAACGGCAGTGAAAAATATTTCTAAAAGATAAAAACCCCACATTTTTGTTAGCGTTGTAAATATAAAAATGATAGCTTTTTTTCTATTTAAACTGAACACCACTTCTAGTGAGAGCAGGAAACACAAGCACTTCTCAGAGTTGCATCAGTTCCCTGAGGTTTCCAGACCACCTTCCTGCCCCTTCAGTGTCCCCAGAACATGGGATATTCTGAAAGGTTGTCTCACAGATTTGGGGAGAAACCATCTCAGCTCCATTATATGCATTTAAAAAAATTATTGTTCAGTATTCATTGACTCTAATGTCTACAGTTTCCAGAGATACTGGAAGCCCTCAATCTTTGCCAGCTCTGAGAGGTTCAGCCCACGGGTGCTGTCATGAGATGGAGGATGATGCTCCCGGGGGCTGCAGGAACCAGCTGACCCTGAAAGATTTCTTTGCAGGTGGGATGGAGCTGGGCAGCGGGGTTGTCCCTCCTGCCCTTTCAGTACTCTTCAAATTGATAAAGGAAGGAAAGGGAATGTGAGAAAGTGGGATTTTTCAGACATGGGGAAAGGGATTTGGGACATGATAAACAAGTTGAGGCCAGGAATGAGGGAGCAAGGAGGATTATGAGTGACAGGAGGTAGTAGGGGATGCTTAGAGCCAGGTTGCTACAGGAATCATTAATCAGATGAGACAGGGGAGACTGTGTCTCACAAGGCACCAGTAACCATGGCGTTGCTGCTGAGGGTAAATTTGAGAAGATAGTGGTAGGGATGAGGTGGAAAAAACCAAAAATACTCATATAAAGTCTTAGATCAGAGATACTTGTGGGGAATGGTGCCTGGATACTGGAGGTAAGCACACTAAAGGCTGAGGAGATGGGGGGAGGCCAAAGCAGAGATAGGGATGAGATGGGTAAGAGCTAAGGGAGGCTGAGGACTGAAGGCTGAGACTGAGTAGATGGGAACTGGAACAGATTGGAAATGCTGGGAGAAAGTCAGACAGCTCAGTGAGACAATAACAAATGCTAAATGCTTGCAAGCAAGTCTTCTGCTGTGTTAAAGCATGCCTCACAAGCCAGATTTTTCCCCCTCCAAAATACCTTTTCCTTCAAGTTTCTCAGGTCCACAACCCAGAGTAACCAGTTACAATATGCACATGGGAGAAGCGGGAGCTTGGTTCTAGCTACTGCGCCAAAAGTGCTTTCTCATCTACTACTTTCTGTAGTCAATGGCACAGATTTTTGTGGAAACTGCGTCTCAAAAGTAAAATTTCTGCTGGCTATACTGGAAGTTATGATGAGGAGAGAGAAGTCAACACCAGTGCCACTGCTCAGAAGAGTCATTGTATTCAAAAGTTTCTGATATCCCCATAAATTTCTGTCTCTGAAGTTAGACTAGACTGAAATAATTTCGTATTTTATATTTTCACCCGATGAGTGTATACTTTACTTGCCTGCAAATGTCATCTACCCATTAACTTTAGAAGAACAGAGCGTATTTCTGCTTTGTAGTTAAAGATGGCATTTGAATGACATATTATATGATAATTATTTAGTTTGTGATCTAAATTATTTATGTGGTGTAGATAAGTAGCAAAACACATGGCTATCTTTCCTGAGAAACTGTTGTGCCTGTTTTAATTGCTTCTCCTCACTTTTAATTACATCTCTTTTCTGGATTTTCATGGCAGTTATGTATTCACCTTCTTCCTTTCCATCTAATTTTCTTTTAGTACAATAGAAATACTTTTCATTGAAGAAGTTGTTTAATGCGTCTAAAGCTTACTGCTTGTCACATGTCTGGCAATCACACAATTTGCAATGTGTGTCTGTGTTTTGCAGATGTTGCTGAAGATAAACAGTCCATGTGCTGGAAATTTTATTTTTACAGATGGCAACATCACACCCATTGCATGTCAATACTGATTTTTCACTTTCTTGGATTTAAGCTATCTCATAATTTTGTGGTTTTAGATCGGATCCTTTTCCTATGTTTCACGTGATTCTGTCTCTACTTAAACTTTTACTGAATCATTGGAGATTTACCATTTATATTCACAGGACTCCTTTCTTGTCCTGAGTGTTTTTATTTCATACCTTAATATATTTTATATCTTATTCATGAATCACAATCCCTACTAGCAAAAGAAACATGGTAAGATAGTTACAACTCTTCTGTTTGGTAATTAGTGTTGCCAGTTTCTTTTAAACAGCATTTGTTTGATAGATTTTATCAGTGGTTCTACACATTTACTAATTGTTATTTCCAGTGTAGCAATCTGTCAAACCTGTTACAAAAATATCTTCCTACCTTATTGTATAAATATTGGCGTGACAGTACAAAAGGACAAAAATACAAGGAAAGGTGAGAACCATGAGGAAGATAAGAACAAAGAAACAAATCTGATGCAGTGAGAGACAGAAAGCCAAAAAAATAATTCACAGAGAAAGGTACTGGTTTATCATAAGTGGCATTTTGATTAGACTGAGAAAGAGAGCTGTGAAAAGCAAAACCCAAGAGATAGGGCTATTCAGTTTGAAGTGTCAAGGTGTGGGGAAGAGATTCGCAGAATGATCTTTTTTTTAGCTGTATACAAATAATTTTTCTCACACACTTGATACTGGCACAGAAGTGGGACATTCAGAAAGCCAGAATGATATTTTTTTTTCCAGTAATGCTTAAAGCTTCTCTTGAATAGGTTGATTTTCTAACTTTAGCATAATTGTCTCAAGTGTTGCTGTCTCCAGCTCCTTCCCTACTGCCTTTTTTGTTGAGTTAGTGGGTGCACTGAGAAGTACCAGGAAGATAAACCATTAAGAATTTCCCCTACTCTTGACTGAGATTCTACAAAAGTGGTATCAACACAATCTTCCTGCACATTCGTAGAGTAGACAGCTCTCCAAAGGTCAAGTTGTGTTATCCATCTTTGATGTAAACCCATTACAATATAGATGAGTTTGCACAATCTTTTTGTGGTTTATATCTTGCCTGACCTTTTGAAAAACTGGCATAAAGGGAATTGTATAAGAAACCAAGTACCCATTAGCCACTGTTGCTAACTGAAAAATACTTCCTTGATACACGCAGCAGGTTGTGATATCTCTTTGCTGGTTTAGAACTGGTGTTAAAGGCTGGTCCACAGAGGTTCTTTCTTCTCACAGTAGAATTTGTGAAGACTGAATTCATTTTAGAAGGACAAGAATCTGGAAACATTTAAGATCATTAATGTTTCCTGGTGATTTAAAGGGACAAAAAGAGTAATGTAAATGGAGTGATGATTGGGAGACTGAAAGGAAAAGAATAATTGGTGGCAAATCAAGAATTAGAAGAAATTATGCAGGTAAAAAGATAAATGAAATATAGAGTGGAGCAGAGATGAGTTTTGCTACTGTTTGGGACCGTCTTCTCAGCATACTATCAAAATGGTTTTTAACCTAATAATCGGGGTCAGTAGGGATACTTCATGACATCTTTGAATTTTGTGTATCCTATTAAAGAGGCTTGGGAATCTCTAGTATTTTGGTACGATCAAGGAGAACTTAATTGGTGGCTTTTCATCTTGTAACAGTCATGAAAATCTATGCAGTATGTATCTTCCTCAGCAATAGAAGCCCTACAACTAGAAAAAAGTTAAGCTAACAAAGATGAAACATAAATTTGCATATTATTATATTTGCAAAGCAAATAGAGAAAGCCATGCAATATTATTTACTATATTTTACCCAAATAAAGTGTATCCACGATAGCTTATAGCTTAGGTGAGAAAAGCCCATGGAAAGGGCAGAAACTAGAAGCAATAGCACTAAGAGGACAGAGCCACAAATGATTTTATATACTGAGTCTTAGACATTGGTCTTAATGCTTTTTAGTTTAATTCAGGGTTTTATAGCATTCACACTTTTTTTTTTTTTTTATTCTGTTGCTGGTTTATTCTATAATAGTATTAATGTGTATCAACAAAGAAGAAAATGACTAGCTAATAATTTGAATCAAAAAGGCTTTCCTCTTTTCAGGAAATGCAGAAGAGAAAAGTGATCTCTGGATCCTCATGCAATGTATACTCCAGGATATTCAGAATTGTCAAAATGAACTTTGTGAGCATCAGAACAATAGCTCACAATCAGGCAAGGGAAAGGCAGGAAACACTCTTATTTAAAAATAATAAAAGTCCTCTAACAACGCAGCTGTGGAGAAAGAAGGTTTCAGAAGCATACCTAAAGCCAATTAATGCTGAATTTCAACAGGGAAAAGCTACTCTGAAGAGAACTTGTGCAAAGGAGAAAATTATCTTGTTATTAGATCTCATTTCTAACTAAAGGTGGATTCAAAACCTTGAATCTAAGCAATCTTGAATTACTCTGGTTCTAGAAATCAAAATCCACCATTTGGAATTCTGCCAAACCAAATGATGAATACAAGCAGTTACAGAAATCTTTACTTCTCCACAATAGGAGTGAAGCCTTGGGGGAAAAAAAAAGGTTTGTATGTAAGTAGGAGGAAGAAGGAAAGAACTTATGTATGCCAAAGAGCACTCACCAAATCTTAAAGGAAAGGGAACATACTTTTAATGATTTAGCTTCCAAAATTAATTTTTGTCTCCAGATCATATGCTATCATTTTTTGATTTTTAGATGTGATACTCTTGATCATTAGAATTCACAGGATTACCTTCCCACAAAGTTAATATGCTGTTAAATACAGACTACTAAATGTTCGATGAGCACAAATTAAGCATTGAAGACCTTACAGGCTTGCAAGGATGCATTACATTGCAATATGTTATATTTTGGAACACAATAATGTAACAGTAAACAAGCATAATCAAGCATGCAGGTTGCCAATAACATATGTGCCTTTTTCCCATCTTAAGCCTTGTCCGGATGCGTTGCCAGGATATGTAAGATATGTGTTTAATCTCTCCGGGTAGAGAAAAGCCTACAATTCAGATGACTTGCTTTCAGGAGGAGTACTGATTATCCAGCTACCCTTCCCCATCCTCTCCTATTCAGTCTGCACTTTATAAGGAAAAGCATCAGAGAGACTGAACTGCTAAATTCTTTCAAAGACATTTTTAGGTGCCTAGTCTCTGGGGAGGACTGGGATGCTAAACAGATGGAGGTGTTTACCCACAGCCCTGATTTAGAAGCGTAATTTCTGGAAAGGCCTGACTTGCTGATATTTTTTCCCTTGTCTTTTGCTTTCTCTGTTTGCTAGCAGTATGTCTTCTCCGTGCTCAGTATGCTGCCTGTTTGGCTTGTCCTTATGAGGCATTGGCTAGGGTGCTTGGACACTGGGATTTTGCTTCTCAGTGAGGGATTGAGCACTGAAAATCTGCGTGCTGCAGCCCCAGCAGAAATGATCTTAAAGGTTAGCATGAAATGATCCTTCCCTAACACATCCCTCCTGCCCAGAGGTGGGGTCATGTGGGGAACTGTGAACATCTGCCCTAATAGTAAGATGCCAGAGTCTTCTATGAGGTCTGGCTTCAACAGCATTACATAAGAAGTTTCTCTAGTGTGTGTGAATCCTATCAACTCTTAATCAAAGTAACACACTGTTGAAATATTTTTCTACTGTTGCCACCAAGATGAAATTAAATCGGTAACACCCAAGTTATACATATAAAACTGATTCTCTACATGATGCGGTAATGACTTCAGCTTGTCTCAAGAAAATGGTCATTTGCAAAATGGGCAGCTCACCACTTGAACTGGTCAATAATATCTTTGCCTATGGTGTATGATTTCTGCACTGTAAAGTCCTCAGATCCATAACTACAATGTATGTACAATGCACAGTGGGGAAAGATTAATAACCCAAAAAAGACAACTTAAAAGATAGGCTTCTATGTAATTGTTAATTAGGCATTATGGAAAAAAAAAGTATTTTATAGGTGAGAACTTCCATTCTTGGATCAAAGCCTATTGTTGCTGTCTCCACAGCAATTAGGATATAAAACACTTCTTGAGATATGGCTTCAATTAAATAGGCCTGAGAAGCAAAGTCACAATAGCAGGGGCTAGAATAGCTGAGTATTAAATACTGCTGTGAATGTGGATCTGAATTTTCTTCCACATTAGCTTCATTTCCAAGGGAAATCAGGTTTATGGGATGGCATTGCCTCTGTTCTGGTATCTGCCAATCCGTCATTCTCTAGCTCCCTCAGTAATGCTTGAACCTGTCAGCCACTTTCAACCAAACTTCTAGAGAGGTGTAGAGGTCTTAGCAATATTAAATTCCTCCAAGCTGCAAGAAAATAGGAACAGGAGGAAGAGTCAAACTGACATCCCACTGTTGGAAACCCCACAGAGTGAGATCAATTATGTTATTAGAAACCAAAGGTTCCCCAGGAGAGAGACACTATGAACACTCCAGCCACAGGAAAACTTAGAGCAGAACTTGCACTTTAACAGACTTTAAATAATCCAAGCAAATGTCACATAAAACCAGACTTAATAATTTCTGCTCTTAGAATTATTTGTTTAGGTATTGAACTGTGACCGTAACAACAAATCAATGAGAGAGAGTTGTTTATCCCCTGGTACATTCCTCTTCTATTCTCCACATGCAGTGGAAGGGAAGTGTTAGGAAATGTTTATGTATATGTGGTTGGATTGGCTTCCATCCTGATATTTAAGTGGCTTTTTTTCTTTCATATAGTCAAAGTGATGCACTATAAACAACAGGAGATATACACTGATCCACAGAAAAGGTTTCTCAAGCAGAATTGGCAAGCAGGTGCCTTCAAAATATTTGTAAGAATCCAGCAAAGAGATAATTAAGTCCATGTGAGAATAAGTATAAAACATAGTATAAAAAGAATACCACCCAAAATTACATCTGAAATAAAATTCTAATATTGCAAAAAAAGAAAAATATTCCATGGACTTTTCATAAAAATAAGTTTTTTAAATATTGTGACCTAAACAAAAGTAACAATGTTTATTAAATAGCATTTCAGTGACAAATTTCAAGCCAGCATCTTCCAGAAGGATGCAGAATTTTGAGATAAGCCTAGCAGTCTGACAGGACATTTAAGCAAATGGTTCAGAGAGCCATTCCTGATGTCAATAAGCTTCTCCAACTTCATAATTTCTCACAAGAATTTAATGTAACCATTTGCATATATTTCATAGTCAAATTCACTGTAAAGAAATGTCAACCAGATGAAAAGACACAGCGAGAAAACCGCAGATCCTTTTTGAGGAAAGTATGAGGAGTATTAGTGTTTCTTACTGCTGTAGCACCTTTTGGTGGGCTTTTGCATGGCCCAGTTCTCCTTTTGCGTGTTATACCATACACTGTGATATGTGGGCTTCAATCATGCAATTTGATAGACCTTATGTATTCCTTTTAAATGAAATACCTTTACAAATACATGTTTGTCTCTCAGGCCATTAGAAATGTGAGAGAATATTTACAAAGACTGTCCTATGTTAAGGTAAATGAACATGCATAAAACAAGATACACTAGTAGTGAGAGATCTTTATTTTCCATCCTTCTAACTTCATTTTGTGCACTAAGTCTATAAATGAGATTTTTCCTTCATTTCTATAAGCTTATAATGAACTAAGAGCAGAGTAGTAATGCAGCCCTAAAAGGTAAATGCTCCAAGTTTCAAAAGAAACACATTTCAATTCTCTATATTCTTTTCATAGCTCAAAAGAAATAATCACCTGTTAAAGATCTTTTTTCATGGGCTTCAGTGTATTGCTCAGTTCTTTCAACGTTCTATGCATATCAAAATTTGCTAAAACAAGTAGAAGATAACATATCTGTTGGCCAGGAAATCATAAATTGCTAGTAGCAGCATTGGGGAAAGCACGGAGCTGTAAAATGTCCAAGACAAGTCTAAAGGCAAAGCTCCCTGCAGTGGAATAAGATGTACAAAACCGGAGGGTTTCATCCACATTTCCCATTCTTTAAACCATGTTTTTGCTTTTAGAATTAATGCATCTTGGATAAATTTATTCAGTTGAAAATGACAGGTGTTAAATTTTGCCCTTAATTGTGTTTGTTGCATCTTTGTCGCTGCCTGTGGGATGATCTGTAAACACACATTACTGAGGTAAACTGGAGTGAGGTGGACGCCAAACGTAGGTCTCATAGAATGTGCAGAATATGTCTTTCTATTGATTTGAATCCATTTCTGTGAGTACTGCGTAGCCTTTGACACAAGAGCTCTGCTCTGTTTTGAAGTCGATTCCTGAGCTGCTATGTGCTCAGGGTCCCAAAGGGAATTGCCTGCAAAGGCCCAAGATATTGTGTTTACTGACGACCACTCTTTGCTACCATAGTGCAGCACAGAGACTGGCTGAATTACGGCACTGCATTACCAAGAGAGGTGGGGCTTACACGCCCGTCACTTGAAAGGCAGCTCATAGAAATCTGGAAAGGTCTTCAAAACGGTGTGCTGACATGTAACAGTAGAGATCTGTGAAAGCTGCAGATAGGTTTGGTTTTTTGGGGGGTTACTTTCCTCAGCAGTTTTATACTCCTTACGTCTGATTAAGAAGTGAAAGGTAACAGTGACTGCAGTATTGTATTTAAGGGGAAACTCAGAAATGTTTATGTTCTGACTGTACTTTATGAAACGACGGCTCTGTTGAAACACGCAGCTTCTTACTGCTCAGACTGTAGAAGTATTTCAGTTCCTTTAGCTGCTTTTGTTCTGAATTCTTTATTTCATGACACCCATGAACCAGCAGTGTTTCCAGTCACTGTTTTATTGCTGTTCCTTTGGTTACAGAGAATAACCTTTAGTTCAAAAAAGTAGTGGGGGTTGGCAGAGCAGGGAGATAGAGGGCAGTTTTATGTGCTGCCTGTCTTCGGAGTAGCACTGTGTGATGAATGTGTCTGTACTCAAGCACCTGGGTCCAAGAGAAATGATTTAATAATTTCTTTCAGATTTTCACTCCCTTTTTACATTCTTTCCTTTATTTTTGCTTTTGCTTTATTTTTATTACTAATTCCCTTATTAAAAATGCCCACATTCTAAAATTAGTTTTTATAACTGGGATGGCTTCACCTAAGCAAATTTATCTGGAATCTCACATCGAGTGTGAAGAGAGGTCAGCAAATTTTCTCTCAATAATAAGGCACCTGTTCCCATTTGTATTGAAGGAAATTTAACTTGTGAATGTGGATTCTCTCTGCTCAAAATTAGCAGTATACCCACTTTATAAAATTTGAGAAATAGTCCCTGCAGGCCAGCATAGGACAGTGAATGTAAATTAATCTGCCAAGACACAAAAGGGTTCTGGCATTTTTAAATCACAGTATCCTTTCTTTTTCACATTTATCTCACTCTGTTATTACTGCACATAAACTAGATTCTTATGTTCATCATCTTTTATGTCTTTATACCCACATTTGGACTCCTGGAACAACACATTAGAGTTTGCCTCTTCTCATGTATTTTCATAAGCCAGAAATAACCAGAAACTTTTCCCAAAGGTTGACAAAAATGATCAGATTTACAGCTCATTTTACAGAAGTCTTTAATTTTCCTGCCTAATGAAAAATATACCATTTCCTTGACAAGTTTTAAAGTTAACACAAATAAAATATGCAACGTTCCCCATCGATCTGCTGGTCAGTATTGCTCTCTGAATAATAAATCCTACTAGTGCCAACGGTAATCTTACGATGTATTACACTAATATCTCTATAAGAATATATTCAACCAGAATACTACTCATCACCGAAGCAAATAAGAATATCCACAACTTTGTGGTGAGAAATTATGTATTTGGCAACAGCAGGGCTGACCTGAGATGCAATAGGAACTGAGACAAAATGCTCATCAAGTGATTTGTTCTCATTTATGTGAGAGAGAATCCCACCTGACTTCTGGAAACAAAAGCAGAATTTCATCTTAGGGAAGTGACTGCATTTTTCTATTACAAACATCTGTGCTGGTTTTGGCAGGGATAGAGTTAATTTTCTTCATAGTAGCCAGTATGAGGCTATGTCTTGGATTTGTGCTGGAAACAGTGTTGATAACACAGGGATGTTTTAGGTATTGCTGAGCAGTGCTGACACAGAGCCAGGGTCTTTTCTGCTTCTCACCCCACCCCACCAGTGAGGAGGCTGGGGGTGCACAAGAAGCTGGGAGGGAGCACAGCTGACCCCAAGTGACCAAAGGGCTATTCCAGACCATATGATGTCATGCTCAGCATGTAAAGTTGGGGGAAGAAGGAGGAAGGGGGGACATTTGGAGTGATGGCGTTTGTCTTCCCAAGCAACTGTTATGCGTGATGGAGCCCTGCTTTCCTGGAGATGCCTGAACACCTGCCTGCCCATGGGAAGCAGGGAATGAATTCCTTGTTTTGCTTTGTTTGCGTGTGCAGCTTTTGCTTTACCTGTTAAACTGTCTTTATCTCAACCCATGAGTTTTCTCACTTTTACCCTTCCGACTCTCCCCCATCCTACCGGGGGGGAGTGAGCAAGCAGCTGGGTGGTGCTTAGCTGCTGGCTGGGGTTAAACCACAACAGCATCTTTTTCTCTTTCTGCAGTCTTGTGTCAATGTTTATTCCCTGTGGTATAATACTAATGGACTTGTTTAATTTTCCTTGCTCCACATTTTGCCACTGATGCTTTAGCTGGCTATGTCTTAGCATGTATTATGATGGTCTTTGTTCCATCCTGGAAATACAAAGCAGAAATTTATTTCAGAACATGGGCTTAAATACTGATTTATCATGAATGCAAAGCACATCAATTAATCTTTCATTCTCTGTTTAAGTCCAAAACCTCTGCCACAGCAATACTGAGGGGGTCTGGATGAAGATCCAGCTGTCTGTTTCTACAACTATGCTGCAGTCAGTCCTGTTTTACTTAAACTAGAAAAGTCTTATCCCTAGTATTTATTCTATGACAAATAATTGAGCATATACCCATCACTACCCTTGAACTGTTTAACTCCAGTATTTGTATTGATAGAGACATGATAGAATATATTTAAGTATAAGCTGAAAAATCTGAGAAACAGGATTTAGTTTGCATTGAGCTACTGCTAGTCTCTGAACAAACTAGCTTAAAGGTGGCTGGTGTATGTCTACTCTGCTGCAGTGATCTCCATCTTAGTCAGTAGTAAGCACATGGAATAAATTTTAGGAACTTGATTTTTTTCCTAAGGTGCACAAAATAGGATCTACTGCAGTACAGACATAGAGTCATGATTAAATTGTCCACCTGCAATTTATTTCAGGTGCCAACTTTGGAGTTAATAAAAAATGAAAGCAGGGCCAGATTTGGTTGACTGTTGAAGCAAAAGTGATAGTTTGCTCACTTGGTTGTGCAGCCGACTGGTTTGTCAATGCAGTTATGACAATTTTGTGGGAAAATTTTAGCTAGAAGTGTTGTTGTTTGAGAACTGATCAAAGCTCTACATGTTCCCGACTTACTTAATGAACAATGGACTGATGGAAATATGTAGAGAGGCACTCTGAATATTGTTGTGTTGTGGTAAAAATATAGAGGAAGCTGAGCAAGATGAAAATAGCCTACAATCCTAGAGGGATACTGAATGTAATAAATCAAAGTCTTATAACTTTGTCTTTTCTTCAAGGAAAAGAAATATTAAAGGAAAGCGCATAGTGAATGCTCATCAAGCTTGAAAAGACATTGGAGGGATTTTTAAGTCTTTCAATTATTTTCAGGGGAAAACACATGTCACTTTATATACTGTTAAAGATGACAATAGCTAAGGTATCATTGTACTGCCTGAAAGGAGTTGCACTTCAGATCAAGCTTCTGGTTTGGGGGTTGCATTGTGGGTGCCTTGGGCTGATTATAAAAAATCTACATGTGAAGCTTCCACTGACTTCTGTTTAAGAATCTGAGGTACCCCCTATTCAGTGAAGCCTTTATGAGAACCTGTGAGAATGGCTGGGAAGGATCTCTGTGCTGCCTAGGGTGAGATCCTGCTGGGCTCAGCAAGGACAGGGCAAGGCTTTTGGGGCACCTCCTGCCTTGCAGACTCCTCAGAGGTGTATTGTGGAATCCAGCCTCAGCTGTACCATTATAAAAGGCTTACCTTCAGCTCAGTCTCCTCCTATTTCAATAGTGATGGCATGCTCAGGAAGATGAGAGAAGGGCATTGTGCTTTGATACAGCACTAAATAATATGTCTTAAACTTGATTTGATATGAAACTCAGTGGCCCAGTCCAAAACACCTAACCTGCTCTGTTCTTAAGATCATTAGTCAGCCTCTAAAGTTCACCATTTTCACACATCTTACGTTTTCGATATAAGCTTTATCTCCAGGAAATAACACTAGAAACCATTCTTCTCTTATTTCCTCCAGCCCAAACTTGTAAAGTTTGAACTCAGGAAAACAGAAAGGGAGGAGAATTCATAACCTCTGTAGCATGAATTGAATCAGGAAAATGATGATTTTATTTTTCTGTTCCAGCCTGAGTCTATTTTCAGTCCTGCCTGGATATGCTGAGAAAGCTGAGGTCAGAAAGCCAGGTACTGAGTAGCCAAGCAGGACAAATATTTTTATCCATCTTTACCTGTCATTTCTCTTTTGGTGGTGGTTTTCCAGCTTTTCACACCATGGGCTCCCAGGCTGCTCTCTCGATTGGTAGATGTCCTTGTAAGGCAGACACTTTATCCATAAACTTTTTATTACAGTCTTCATGCAACAGTTTACACTGGTGAGTGGTCTATGTGCTACCTCATTATCACCAGTGTTGTCTCATCATTTCCTTGATCTCTTGATCCACTTGAATGAAAATATATATATATATATATATATATATGCTTTCTTTCATTTCAGACCACAAGGTTCTTGGGGCAGATTCTGTGTTGGTACTCACAGAAGGTTTATGGAAAATATTTGTGTGCAAATAAATAAAGGAGGATCAGGTGCGCTATTTAAGGCCGTGAATCCTATTGAATTGGAACAGCACAAATAATTGTAACAACTATTGTAACAAGTGGTTCTAGATGAGAAGAAAGCACATATGTTTTTTTTGTGTCAAGTCCTAGCTATGTCTAAGAGGGAAGAAACGACACTGAAGACGTGACACTGAAGACATGACCATAGATGCATACTATAATAAAGACTGCACTGCTCCTACTAACTGTACTGTAATCACACTTGTAAGCCCATGCTATCATCCAGGGTCACTTTCTGTAAGGCGTTCAGTCCTACAAGAGAAGCAGCAGATGAATAAGGGCAGTGCCTAAAACCAGTGTTACTTCCTCCCCGCCCCTTTCTGGAAATTAGTCTCCTGAAAATTATGTCTTCAAACTGCAGTGCTCCTGAGACTCTTCTCCTTGCTAATATTGTTGCACCATTGCTTCTAGCTGCTACCACCTTAACTTTATTGCATTTTCCCTTCTTATTTCCAAAGAAATAATGTAGCTTCAGCCTGGAAACGGAGTGTCCTCCTCCACCTCCTTCCCCATTATACTCCATTCCTCTTACACTGGAACTGAGCAGTAAAGGCGACATTTGTCATGCACAGGAGGAACTCATTATGCCGCAGAATTGAAGCATTGATCCACTCCCCTCTCTACTACGAATGATTGCTCTTCCTTTCGCTAGCTTGTCCCCAGTGGCAACACAAATGTTTCCTGCAATGCAATTCTTTTCTGGGGTTTGTTCAACTGTCGCTGTTAAAAATTGCTGGGTTGCTTAGGAGAGCCTGGGCTGCTCAATTAGTTAGGATAACCATGGCTACAAGAAGATGTTAAGTGCTAATAAACCTAACTGGAGGTCTCTGCTTCATGCAGTCAGCCAGCACCTTTCAGAAGCAGTTCAGAAATTTAAATGGCAAGGCAGGTATTTCACTATCAGATTCACAGAATCACAAAATTGCTGAGGTTGGAAGGGACCTCTGGAGATTGCCCAGATTAACCCTGTTGCTCAAACTAGGGTCAGCTAGAGCAGGTTTGACTCTTCATCTAGTTCAGTTCATCTGGTACTAATTATTCTAATGCAAATTTTTTGTTTTCTTATTTCCCTCTCAAATGGGGGCTAGACATGTTTTTCCATTAACATACACAGGTGTTGTTTATCTCAGTTTTACAACTATTGATATAAAATAAATTGTTTGAAAAGTGTTGCCTTCGTGGACATTAACAAAGGGCATATCGCATCTGAATGGTCATTTCTGCATTGCTAGGCCAAATGCAGAAAATTCTAGTCCTCATTTGTGAAAAGGGCTTCTATGTCCCAGATTATCCTAGTAAATTCTGTGCATTTGCACAGAGCTCCTGTCATTGGTAACTTATGTGTATATCAAAGTTCTCAAAGCTCTACAGATAGACATAGGGATTCAAGTTGTCCTATTGGAAAGACACAAAAATTCACATAATCAATGACTGGTAAGTCCATGAAGAAGCTTCTTCAGTGATGCATCTTACTTAGCTGTTTCAACTTTCTGCTGAAACTTGTTTTCTTGAAATGCAAGGTATTAATATAAGATTAAAACCCATAAATAACTTGCCATCTTCTTATTTTTTTTTAAATGGTGGTACTTTCTTTTTTTGGTCCCTTCAAGAAAAAAGCCCTTCTTGGAAAGCCATTGAAACTCAAAAATCTAATGTAAAAAATCCTGTACTATTAAAATAGGGCTTATAATAGTAATGTCTGAAACTACAGACAATTTTAATAAGCTCAGGATGTGGTGACACACATTGTTCATACATCATGCTATGTGCAGCGTGAGAAAGTGGAAGGTTAGTTTTCAGTCATAACTAAGCATCAAGAGATGTTATGATCAAATTAATTATTTTTGGTGTTGGAAGCAGATGGTCTCTGTGATAAACTCTGCCATGAACTTTCAAAAAAATCAGTGACCCTTTTTTACCATAATAGGAAAACACATGTTGGGTGGGCTCACTTCAGTAGACAGTTTTAGAATGTATCAAACCTCTTCAGAAAAGTGCTCATTATCATAATACCCAAGTACCAGTTCTTCAGTATTAGTGGATTTTAATTGCTTGTTCTCCTGGTTTTTTCTTGTAAGACACTTTGTTTTACAGATAGTACTGACTCAGCCTTGTTGGCCTATCTAAGTAGTGTCATACCTGGACTTTTGAAATTAAAGGACAACTTCTGTGCTTATATATGCATACCAAGCATTCAATGTTTTTCATGTCAGATGTGATGGAACTATCACAGAAGTAATGTGCAGTTGGTCAGCTCCTGGGCAAAAAATCTGTTGTATGTAAATTGTGTTAGTTTGCTCACATCCAGTGGTTTGGGCTTTATTTAATAGGTCCAACATAGCTTCCTGTGCATGAAACATAAAATTGTTGCATGCTTATCTTTCCCTGCCCCAGAGGCATGGGCAAATGTCCAAAATGATTAGGCTGTGTACAGTGTGTAAAAATAAACACTCTTCTACACTGGGAAAAGAAGGAGAATTGGCAAGCTTGCATTGTCCTTATAGAAAAGTTAGGGCATTTGTTCCCTTCGGATGTTGTAGTTCTTACCTCACTAAATGTAGTTCATATATATTTCCTCTACTTATCTGGGAGCTGTGCATTACATTCTGGTTTTGACTGTCATATATTCCATGTGTCTTTTTTTGCTCTGTCAGTAACAAAAATGGTCTCAAAAACCAGCTAGCTCTCCATGTCAGGATATGAGGATACCGCTTTCTTTGAGACAAATTTATCTCATAATAGTCTCTACATTTTAATATTTATTTTGCTTTTACTATGGGAAGAGAGCTTATTTTATTCTTTTTCCTCTCCCTTCAGCGTAAAAAAGTGGTGGTGGTCCAAGACACAGAATCCCTACAGGAAAAATGCAGTTTATAGACAGATGATGATTGTTTTTCAATAATAATCAAAACACATAGTAGGTTTTTGGCATTTAAACAGAACTGATGCTTTCAGAGTACTAAAGATAACATTAAATTGTTCATTATGAATAATTGTATCTGATGAAAGCAACCACAGTTTTCTTATTTGCAAATATTTTGTGATCCATTTTTTTCTGAAATGTTTGGTACTAAGTCTTTGTCTAATAGACTGGATGAGCAATTTGCAGCCTGTACTCACTCAAACCTTGTTTGGTTCACTTGTGGACTGACCATGGCACATGGGCAGTTACTCAAATCCCACAGTCTCTTCTTCTCTTTTGTCATTAGATAACTATATGAAACAAACAAACAGAAAGAATGTGTAACAGAATAGAGAGGAGCAAATCATAGGCAGTCTTTTTCATGCACAGCTTTCTGAGTAAATGGTTTCTGAACAGCCTAAGCATGGCTCTATATGAGCAATTAGAACCTGAATAATAAATTGGAACAAGTTTGTTTGCAATAACTAATCACATTGAGTAACATAACTTACACATTTGGTACGTTGAGAGAGTTGGGGTTGTTTACCCTGGAGAAGAGAAGGCTCCAGGGACACCTTGTGGCCTTTCAATGCTTAAAAGAAAGATGAAGTGAGCTTTTTACCAGGGCCTGTAGTGATAGGACAAGGACTAACAGTTTTAAACTAAAAGAGGCTAAACTTAGATTCAATATAAGGAAGAAATTCTTTTCTCTGAGGGTGGTCAGTCACTGGAACAGGTTGCTCAGAGAAGTGGTGGATGCCCCAGCCCTGGAAGTGTTCATGGCCACTGGATGGGGTTTTGAGCAACCTGGTCTAGTGAAAGATGTCCCTGCCCACGGCAGGGGGATTGGAACCAGATGATCTTTAAAGGTCCTTTCCAACCCAAACCTTTTTGTGATTCTATTTTTCACCTTTTGTTTCCTACTGCAAGAAGTGGCAACACATGCAAATTAATTAAATTTAAACTTCTAGGTTTAATTTTGTTACAGTAATTGATAACATATTTTTCACACTCATATGATGGCAATTGATCAAGTTGTCTAATTTTATGAAGTCTTAGCCTGTTAAATTACTTACAGTAACCCGCCATTTCACAGCTTTTAGCACATCCCACTTGCAAAATAAGAGGTTCAGCTTAGACCACCTCTCTTTTTCCCAGTTTTTCCAGAGATGTCCTGTGCATTAAAGCATCATTAAATGCAATGCATAAAGTGACACGAAACTGGGAGCAGGCCCCACAACTGAGAACTTTCTTTCCAGAGGAATGCAGTTGTCACTGGGCTTCAGAGTTATTTCTTCTTTCCTGTTTTCCTTCAGTGCTAGGTATCTTACATTACTCTGTATTTAGTGGCCTCACTTCAGCAGGCAGAATGAAGAGTGCTTCAGTTCAGCCTGTCTTATGAAGAGAGGATGAACAGCTTCCTGGGAGGCTGAAGATGTACTTTTGAATCTTCTCAAGCTGCAGAAGGAATTGAGCTGCCCTGGTGAACTGCTGTAATCATTTAACTATTATAAAATAAAATGGGCACTCAGGTTATTTTCTCTTTTCAAAGAGGGGCACTTTGTACTGAATGTAGTTCTGACACTGACAGAAAGTTGCTGGGAAATTCTGAGCACACCTTCTGAATCCAGCCTTTTGCCCTACTGAGGTGTGGGATGCCTGACATGTCAATGTCACTTGGCCTTAAACGTCATGCAGCCAAGCAGGCCACAGTTCCTCTATGAATGTAGTAAACTTTAGGTGTCTGACCTAAGTGATTTACTTAAGCAGGATTCCTGGTTGGCAACATGAGATTTCTGAGGGTCGCTCTCCTGGAGATGTCTGAAATGCTATTTAGATAGGATTATATAGATCTGTTTTTAATCTGGCTTTGGGTTCTTAGCTGTCTTTTAGATAACATTTGGTCCCATGTCCATACTAAATCTTGTATTTGTTTGTAGCAGGCTTATACTCCCATATAGGCTGTCATTTTTTGCTTTCCCTTGGCTAAAACTACTTTTATCAAGGAAGTTGCACTCTAGTTGTCAGGAGGAGCAAGCCAACCATACAAGAAGCTGCAAGAGTCTTGAGGTCTTCCTTTGAGGATGCAATGGAGAAACAAACACTGTTGGCATAGTAATGAAATGCAGCTGGGAAGAGAAAGCAAACTGAAAAAAAAATTCTTTCAGCCTTTGGTTTTTTTTCAGTATTCTGAGTAAAGAATGCAAACTTAAAGATCAGAAGCAAAGAGGGTAACAAAAAAACCCACCTGCAAATACATACACATGGTCATCTGTGCACCCCAAAAAGGAGTATTCAGGGAATCTAATTTTAGAAATGGAAATTAGGTTGGATAATTACCTGACTCTTCTAAGGAACCTTTGCTCTTAGCTCAGACTCAGCATGAGTGCCTTATTTGGCCTACAGAAAATGTCAGGTAATTTGAGTTAGCTTGGCTTTCAGTTACAAAGAACCTAACTATTTAAAGTACTTTGCATTTGCTAAGGGCATGCAGATGGATAGTCATTACAGATTGGCTGACATAAAGTAACTTTTCACTTTGTGTTAGTTTGTGTGGCTAATCCTTTTGAGTCAGAGTTTACTGATTTTTCTCTGGTTTTCACAACATAACTTTTCTTTTTAAGGGGAGTCAAGACGGACTTGTAATATAACATTTTAGATTTTCAGTGTCTTATTTTTATGCCTGTGATGCCATTTTACATAAATACCTCCATAATCTGCTTATATAAACAGGGCATTTATGAACTGCATGAATGGAAACAGCTATAAAATTTCTTGGCTTACACACAGATCATTTAGCTTGTAATAAAAGGGAAATATTTTCAACATTACAGTTGATGTTTTTCTCTTTGATGGAAAATGATATCTTTCATTTAGATTTTCCATCATCAGTGTATGTTAAAACTCCCTCTGACTATTATCCCTTTATATCCTAAATCTACCTACTAGAAGTACCGTAACAAAGTGACACGGAATGTAGTATAACCCTTTAATAACACCTACCAAAGGAAAGGCTGTTTTACCACGTGTTGTAATAAGGGATTACTGCTGCAGTTATCCATGCTTAGCTAGCACTTTTTAGTTGGGGCAAAGGAACTAGTTGCATTCACTGGTTTTGTTGTTTTGTTTTTTAATATGCAAAAAGCCCCTTAAGGACTCAGGTAAATAAAATGTGTTTTTTAGAATTTTACTCTCTAAATTTAAAGTATAACTGTGATTTTCAGTAAAGTAAAAGCAACAAACATCTGGAATTTACAATAATTCCATATACTCAGAGCAGTCCAGGCACAATTTGAGAGCAAAATAACTTTGTGAGTAGGATGTCAACCTGCTATCTTTTCTTCGTCAAGAGGAGCCTCCATTAGGATTGAGCTAACTTTTTCTTTTCTGTCTTCACATGTTTTCCTTTCGCTGAATGATGAGCTCGTCACTGGTCCAGCAGCTAGTAATACCAAGGAATTAACAGCCAGCCCCTCCTGCTTTCCAGCTCCACAGGGAGCCAGCTCAGCGTTTGCTGCTCAGCTTGCTTGCTTGCTGGCTGCTCCCCCACGCTGCTTCCCAGCAGCGAGCAGGCGGATGCGCAGCCAGCATGGAGCTAGGCACAGGAGAAAGCCTGGTGACACTAGGGTTTGTGAGGCTGTTTGTAAGTGAAGCTGCCCTTAGCAATCCACTTCCCCACAGTCATTGCCTAAAGTGCTTATTTCTGTAGCTGCCTATGCTGAGGTTTGACGGACTATGTTCAGTAAGCAACAGGATCCAGGAAAGCAGGGAGGCATCTTTCCATGACCTTGCTAGAGAGGTAGCACAGAAACCCAAAGCACTGGTTCAGTCTCTCTGGAGAGAAAGGGATGACTCCTGTTGAATTTAGTGTCCCTGGATCCAGACTCTGATTCATGACACTGTATTTAGTATCTGCTAGAGGGATGGCAGAAGGCTGGGGGAGGCAAAGGGGGCTGTAGCTGCATCAGCTATTCCAAGTTAATCTACCTGTAATAAGGAGCCAGCACTACTGCATACAGCGGTACCCAATAATGTGCTGCTAACACTTCCAACCTAGCCAAAATCCAAGATCTCATACACTTTGCTTTTTATGAGAAAATGGTAACTGCTAGTTATAAGATAGTGAAAGTCACGTTATCTTGAAACAAACTTCCAGAAATGTTTTCTCTGATCCAACTATCAACCCCTTTTTAGCATCAACCTGTGCAACGACTCATTTGTATTTCTGCCAGAGTTATGCAGCAGTGTGGCTCAGGCAGTGCTGAAATGTCCTTCTCTCTCTGCTTCTTGCTTTTCCACCTGAGCTGTCGCTCATCCACCCACAAATCGCATTCCCTTCCAAAACAATAATCAGCAAGGTTCCTCTGTTCAGATCATTTGAGAAGCTTTCAGGTAGAACTACAGGCTTGGGCATATGTTCTTTATCATTACCATATATAAAGGGCAGTGGCTTAGACCTATGAATTTAAAGTGGTGTGAATTGTATCTTTATTCACTGAGGAAAATATAGACTGGCTCATTTTTTTTAATGTCTAGCTAATGTACCTACTCTAATAGTACCCAGTGATACGGTTTTAATGTTGGCATCTGCCTGTACCAAGAAAGAACTTAGCAAGCGCATAAAAAAAGACATCAGGTTCTGCCAAAATGACTTCTGTAAGCTGTACCATATGGTCAAAGATAAAATCTAATATTGGAAATACCAGTCATTTCATTGCTAGCTTGAATACACTGGGGAAAATAAAATATTTACTGTGAAGGATTCATAATTTCACTTTATCTCTTCTGGTTTTATTGCAACGAATGCCAATGCTACCTTTTCTGATCATTCAGCTACTCGGCAACTCCTTGGCAGATGTAATACTCCTCTTGCAGTTAAATTTTAACAATCAGACTTTTCCCTATCTATCGCAGCCCTCGAGCAATTAATGTTAACAGAAGGAAAAGTAACTTGTCAGATAACTGAACCAGCCTCACAGCTGAGCATTCTAAATAATTTCTCCAGTTAAAATGATTTTATAAGTATTTCTGGATCCCTTCTGAGCAGCTCAAAGATTTTATATTCCCAAATCTACTTTATTAAACAAATTTACTTGAAAGTTTAGTCAAGTCTGTTTCAACAAACAAAGAAACTGCATATTAGTTGATGCCTTTTATTCTCGATATTAAATAAATCCATGAAACGAACAGTGGATGTTGCTATTTGATATATATGTAAAGATAAAAAGATCTTATATATTATATAAGTATATATGGCACTTCACAAAACACAGCTATTTAAACAGGTTAGCTACTTAAGAGTTCCTATAATGCTAAGGTACTCTGGAAAATTCTGCAGAAATTCCAGCCACAAAACCCTGATGATCTAGTTTAGATCCCTGTGAATCAGCATATCAGTTTGTAGATAGGCTTGCATAGCCTTATCATAGAATCATAGAATGTTTTGGGTTGGAAGGGGCCCCTAGAGGTCATCTAGTCCAACCTCCCTGCAGGAACAGGGACACCGCTAACTAGATCAGGTTGCTCAGAGCCCCGTCCAACCTGGCCTTGAATGCTTCCAGGGATGGGGCCTCCACTACCTCTCTGGG
>NW_009260791.1:4335893-4365134 GCF_000687185.1 Egretta garzetta
TCTCGCTCATCAGCGGGGGTACGCTTTCTTTAACCATCCTTTTCCGGCTGATATACCTGTAGAATCCCTTCTTATTATTCTTTGCATCCCTAGCCAAGTTTAGCTCCAGCTGTGCCTTGGCCTTCCTGACCCCATTCCTACACAACCGGACCGCGTCCCTGTACTCTTCCCAGGATGCCTGTCCCTGCTTCCACTGCCTGTGCAGTTCCCTCTTCCTCCTTATGAAGAAGTGAAGGAGAAATGTTCCTCCACATGCATAGATACCACACAAGATAGTCTTAAGACTTTTTTTTTTTAAATGTGAACTTTTTCCTCCTTAGTTTGAGCATGTTATGTAAGACTTAAAGTTCTACATGTGGAATCTACAGCAAACTGGGATCTGGCATCACTGCCAATATTTACCATCTTTTATTAGCAAAGTTGTTCAGACTAGTCAGTTCAGAAAGTACTAGAGCTCTCATTAGAACTCTTATCTCTATTTTTATCTTGATCTGATTGAAATGCAATAAAAACCTGTTCTTAAAAGATTGACATGCTGTCACTCGAGAGGAGTAGTCTTAAAAGCTATTTACTGATTCCAAAAAAGACTCATAAATAATTGGATCTGGTCCAGTAGAAGGGTTAATTAAATATACTTATTCAAATTGTGGGATTTGGGTTTCTAGGTCTTTTTTTTTTTTTTTTTTAATTTCTAAGGCAATCAAGATGATAATCACCTACTGCTGTAACAATCTGTGAATTAAGAACGAGATGAAAAATGTCCATAACTAGATCATGCCTACTGAGGAGCTTGCTTTGAAATTCTATTTCAAAGCTTGGGATACCAGTGTTCCCAAGTGTTTCCCTTGAGCTGCATGGAAGAGATGAGAATTGGAAAGGGTAATATTTTGAGCTACTTTTTAGAAACATTGCCAATATATCTGTGTCAGTACAGCTCCGTGTTGAAGCTAATAAGCAGGAGATGTGAACAGCTGAATTTCTCTGAGATGGCAGTATATGAGATAAAAATAACTTGGAAAATGCTTATGTAAAATATCCGAGTTCCTGCTGTCCCTTGATGGCTCTGTGGAGACAGGACAACTGGCAGCATATTATCAGGCGCAATTATGCAATGATTTGGATTAGACCTGGTGGGGGCAGGGGAAACAAACTGTTTGTATATTTACATACACGCATATGCACACACGCGCACCAACACAGGCACAGGTACTGCCACAACTTTATTCCACTAAAACCAGAAATGCTCAGTGACCGTTTACAAAATCTGTAAACTTTTTTCAAAAAAAACCTAGTAAAGCATCTTAGTCATAAGTAAAAAATGTTTTCTTTTGGCTGTATTGCAGTATTGGTTTTAGTCAACTCACAGTCCTTTGCTCAATATTTATTTGACTTCTAGGAAACTTCAGTGCAATGTTTACCAAAGTATCTTTTTTTTTTTTTTTCTGAAAGCAGATTAGGGAATTTTTTATTTATTTTTTAACCCTAGTTTGTGATGATTGGCCACCTAACAGTGCTTATTTGCGTAGAGAAATCCCAAATCCTACCCATTTCTTGTTGTTTCAGCCTCAGCCACATTATCTGGCTCCAGGGACAGCGCCTGTCATTGGCTTTTTAGGGAGCCAGGAGGATTGGGAGGCCAGGCATCCCAAGGAGGGGTCCTGAGGCTTGCTGGCAGTTTGCCCCATTTATTGGAGATGTGAGACAATCCTTTCCATTACTCCCAGTTTTTCTTTTTGGTTACTGCTGTGCATCAGGCTCTTGTCTCTCTTGTCTCTATATCTCTTATCTGCATCCTTGTTTGCATCTCCTCCTCCATAGTCTTGGTTCCTCATATTGTTTAAGGCTCCTTTTCTCTCTCCATTTGCTGTCTTAATTTTTGGCTCCTGCCCTCTGTCTCTTCACACCTGATTCCTGATTACTCCTTGCAGAGCACCAATTGCTGTGGTAATTGAGTTGTCCAACATCATTCAGCCCTGACTCTCCCATCTCCCTGGCCCTATGTTACTCAGAATCTTCAGCTTTCTGGCCTTCACCCAGTCTCTTGCGGTGCTGCTGTTTAGCTCTTCAGGTTGGTGCATCCCAGCTTGACCAGTTTCCTAAACCCTGGTTCTCTCCTGACCATGTTTCATACATAGCTATACTCAGCAGCTTGGCTCAATGCTCTGCTTCTCTAGCAGACCTCAGATCCCATTTCAGTTGATACCTGCCTCATTGCTTTCCCGTTCCAGCCAAGCTCTAACCTATAGGTCAAGCTGCTGATACCCTTTTGGGGATCTTCCAAAAAGTTTCATTCATTCCTTCATTGGAGATGTTTATTGTTATAAGCAGAATTTTTCTTGAATTTAGGAACTATGATGATATTTTTTATTTCCTTTTAGACTTCTTAAAATAACCGCCAGACATGAATCATTGACTGATGGGTCTTTAATGGCCCATTGTGGCAGTCAATAATTGATAGCTATATAGAAAACTACAGAAAATTGTATCCCAAATGGTTGTCTCATTGAAAAGAGACAGCTGGTACCCAGATCAGCTATCCTGACTTTTATTGCAAATTGCAGGATGGAGACTTCAGGATAAGAAGTCTCCTGTTTTGGCAGTGATCAGTTAAAGGTTCCAGGGAGCTTTCTCTCCTGGGTATATCCAGGTATTTGATATAAATGATGATACTGTACATATTAGCTGTCAAATGAAGATCAGCACTGCAGTCATATTAGGATGGAAGAAAGTAAGTCATGGATGACATTTCTAGCATAAGAAGCGTTTATTAGGATTACAAAGTCCTAAATGTGAGCATTTTCCATTTAAATACAAATATTTACTATCTTGATAGTATCTTCCCTTGAATTCATGATTGGTTTACACTAAATCTGCTCACCGAAACATTTTGAAAAGAAATCTTAAAAACTGACCTTTTAACAACATAAAGGCATGGTCATTAACAGAATGTTAGTAAGATTGTAGCACATCCCTCTCCACATGAGAAAAAAGAAGCTTTATTTTGCCTTTAAGCAAAACAAAAGGGCCATCCATGCATCCCGCAGAGGTGAGGCCCAGCTGGAGCCTGCTTGTGGTCTGTGGATGAATTTTCTCCTGAACGAGAAAAGAAATCTTCCAATTAATATTTTAATCTGAATAATTTAATAAAATCTGTGGCCATTCTTTTTACATTAAAAATATCTGAATATAGTTTTTGTTTATTGATCATGGGTGGCTATAGGAATATAATAATCCTATTTTATTTGACAGATGAACATCTATAAATGGAATACTTAGATGAGGTATGGATATTCACCTCAACTCAGAGTGACTTAGCATCCAGGCAAACAAGTGTTTGAATTAGTGAAGTTTTCTCGTGTGTATGTTTTGTAGGTTAGAGAAATGTCCTATGGAAGGATTCTCCCCCCAAAATGTTCCTATTTACCTATATATCCTTGACATTTATTTGGCAAAGATTTTTTCCTCTTTGAAGAGAAATGCTACTCCAGTTTCATTTTTAACATTAAAAAATAATTTGTCCCAGCAGACAATGATGTAGATTAGATCATAGAACTGAAGAAAAAATCAGTCAAATAATTTAAAAACCTGCTTAGATTCCTAATGGCAAAACTTGCATAGTTTGCAACCTTTACAGCTGAAGAATAAGTTAATAGAATAAATGAGGTGATTCTGATTGGGATTTGGTAACGTAGCATACAACATCAGGGACCACAAACTGATTTTTGTCAGTTATTCATGCGCTACAAGGTAGATCCCCGCATTCACATATACTTTAACTGAGCTATTACGGCTTTGCAATAAGAGATAGTTATTCTGAAGAAACGGAAAAGCTTTGATGTTTCATTGAAAACAGCACTGTTTTGAAATAGCCTTCCCTGAGGATCTAGCAAACAAAATTAACATCAAACGTACATCTGTGGCAAGCATTTATTTGCCCCATAATCTATATAGCTATAAGCACATAGATTCACAGTATTTTAGAATTTGAATTTAAAATGCAAACTTGCAATTCAAGACTGTGGAAAAGAGCATTTGATAAGCACAATCCTTGTGGGGATTTTGCTGCACATTTAGATGTGAGCTTTTGTAGCTGTTGGTTTATTCCCTGTGTGTTGTATTTGAAGTGCATACTTGTTCAGACTGACAGATTTTCAGATGTACAAAGAAAATTAGGCACCTACAGTCTAATAGCCAGCTGAATAACTCGTGTTAATCTTTATGCCTTAGGAAAGTTTCCACTTAAATAATATTTTTAAGCACTCTCATAACTTTCACTAATATTTCATGGCCATTATAAATACCAGAAAAGTGTTGGATATTGAGGCCATGGTTTCACAGGCCTTCATTACGGATCTTTGCACTGCCATATTACCCATGAAAGTTGGGTGCATCAGTGAGGCCTTGTAAAAAGAGGCTTATAGAGGCTTTTATACCAGGTTTATGGTGCGTGTAGAACAACGTATTACTTAATCCACCATGGTGTTGCTTAGTTCCTTATGGAGCTTCTTGGTAAAATGGTATTTGGTCAAAAAGGTTTGAGCATACTTTAAATGGCACACTAAGTTTATCTTTTATGGATACTGTGTGAAATGCAGTTGCAGCATTTTTCATGTAATTCCTTTTGATACTGTAAATCAGTGAACCACTATCAGAACTAGCCTCTCAGCTTTGGATTAGGGCTGGAGACAGTCGGTGGGTGATATTCCTTTGCTTTAGTTGGAGCTGTGCCTGTGAAAAGATTTCAACTGGATAAAAGCAGAAAAGTTGATCTATTCCCCGCCTTGAAGTAGCAGCCAGGTCTATCCCAAAGATAACTAGCCATTTTCTACATCCCAGGGTCAAGCTCAAATGTTAAAAAAAGAGAGTAACTGACTTTTACTACAGAATGTTTATAACAAAAATTTTCAGTCAAAGGAAGAGTTAAACGCATGTGAGGAAAGATAAAAAGAACAAAATCCAACCCAGTATTATAAGGATTTATGGAGGAACACCAGGATTACTCTCTTACACATCAGTCCAGGTTTTCCTGTTCTCTCTCAATGTCATTCTGGACACTGGCTCATGCAATGGTTATGTCTTGGCTTTCCATGTTTCCACTCTCCACAAAGTATAAACCATGCCACACAGCCATGTATAGCTACTGTTCCCTTGTCCCACTCTACTCATTCTCACCGGCTTTTCTTTCAAGACCTTGACTGTGACAAGCTGGACTGTAAAGATGGACCTGCAGAAAGAAGGAAATCATATTGCACTGATCCTCCTGCTCTGTTCAGCTGAGAAAAGCACAAGACCTGGGAAGCTCATCCCAAACACACCTTGAAATTATAAAAATGAGGATCCTGTCAGGTAAAGTTGTTTCAAATGACTGGAGAATTGCCACTAGTATAGCTGGAAAACAAATTATAATACATGCTGATTTTCCTTTAGAGGCTTTATTTTAAGTTGAATTATAAACCCAAGGACTTTGGGATAATGATTTCAGTTGAGTTTATAGATTGCAAGACATTATATTCTTGAGGTATTTAAGGAGAATTTTCTATTTTGAAAAAAAAGTTTTAATTCAAAATAAGAGTTCTTTTTTTATTTAACAAAACAAGAGCTGTTTTTACAGACAGGAATAGCTCTAAACAGCCTCAAACTGAAACAACAGAATGGTAAGTACAGAAATATATAAAAAGAGACAGAACGCAATTTGCTGCTAGCACCACCTCCTGCAGAATTATCCAGAAGGCAGCAGTGGGAAATACCAGCCTCCCCTGCATGCTTTTTTTTTACATAATCCACTTCCCACATCACTGAATATGTATGCACTTCGTATACCTTCATGGAACATGTGTGGGCAAACCCTCTTCAATTACGCACCATGACAGACTCACTAAAGCCAACAATTGCCATCACAAGAAATCATTTTCAAGTGGAGGAAGTCTTGTTGCAACCCTGGTTTACAAATACTTTTAAAATATGTCTGGGAGATTTTAAAATCATGGGCTCAATCAAGATGTTGATTTTATCACATACTATAATTGTCCCCCAATCAATCTTTCAGTGCTCTAGAGGTGGTAAATATCTGTTTCTATTTCTTCTAACCACAGGGGCTAGCTACCTTCTCACTGCTTGTTTTGCAAACATTCCCTTCCACTTCAGAGATACCAAGCACCTTTTTCCTCCCTGTGGAGCTTGCTGCTTCTGTTTCAGACCATAAAAATGGCTTGTATGCCGTTTGGCTGTATCTGTCAGTCCAAGAAGAGCTAATATGTTTAGGTGCACATAGATTCTTAAGCCATTATAATTATAACATCATCCCTAGCTTTCTGTTTCCTGACATCAGTGAATGGACCACTTGGCATTACAGGACAAAGGAGAGTGTGTTGGAATTTGCATAAGAATTCATCACATTGCTTTGTAGGTTGGACATTAGGAAAAATTTTTTCACCAAAAGGGTTGTTAAGCATTGGAACGGGCTGCCCAGGGAAGTGGTTGAGTCCCCATCCCTGGAGGTATTTAAGAGACGGGTAGATGAGGTGCTTAGGGATGTGGTTTAGTGCTCAACATATGGAGGGGCTTTGATACTGAAGGAATTATTGCTGCATGGTGAGAGGTGCAGCAGATTTGAATGACCTCCTTTATACAGGGAAGAGCTGCAATATTTTTGTATCTGTACCAAACAAAGAGAATATAAGATCCCTTGTACTAAACTTAGAAAGAATTCATTCATATAGGACGAATTGTGTTAAATGTGTATTTGCATATGCACGTTTCTGGAACACTTGGGTTTTCTTCTTGTCATTATGCCTAATTAAAACGTTTGTAAACAGGCAGTGTTTTTGTGTAATGTGCCATGCAATGTGTGCTTGGGGAATATTTTTTAGCCAAAGTAGTCTCCAGAATTTTATATGGGACAGCAAGGAGATGGAGTCCTTCCAAAGTAAAGCAATTAGTGAAGACTTTGCTGTAAGAGAGACTGATAGTGGCTTATCTTGCCTATTATACTGGAACAGCAATTGCTTCACTAAGAAGCTGGATTGGCCCAGAGCCAGCTTGAGAGAAAGGGGACATTGTAAAAGCAATCTGAGAGAAGACACTTATGGTGTATGGAGCCTCTTACAGATAGGCAGCTTCAGAATGGAGCAGGTACAAGAAGATAACAAAGTTGGAGCTGTTGCAAAACGAATAGGGTTTTAGGAAGATATTTGTGAGAGGAGAACGATCCAGATTTTTTTTTTTTTTCATTCTTGAAAAATGATGTTTTTATAAAACCAGAAACTTTCTTTGTGAATGTATGAGCCTTGAAGAAAAATTAAAAAAAAAGAAACGACAGTGCTTTCTGACAGCAATGGGAAGATAATGACTAATGAGTAACTGATAGGTTTGTGGGTAGGACGCTGGGGCTCTGAAAGCTTTGCCTTAGGGGTTGAAGTCACAGCTATACCTATAACTTCTCATTCCATGTCACACAGTTCTTTGACTGTCAAAGGAGTCTTAGGAGGCTACCCTCCATGAACTATCCAGTACTTATACAAAACAAAACAACTCCAAGGAGTCAGGAGAGCACAGGGGACAGGAAAGGAGCCATACCCAATGTCTGAGGATTTTTTTGCTTAATTTGATATTGGCAGATAATGAGATAATACTGTCATATGTTTGGGTATAGGAACCTAAATGGTGTTAGATGAGAACAGTTTGGTCAGGTTACTCTGAGATGCCACTTGACAACTCTGCTTAGGGCAGACTACAAGAAACTTTAAATTAGCATAAGACTGACTCAAGTTGCAGCTTCCAAGGGGTCTGGTAATTTAAGAGTAGTATATAGCTGAATACTCATAATAGAGGAACTTGGTAAAAAAGTCCTTGACAGAACAATGGGGAAGGCAGAACGGACTTAAACTTCCTAGTTCGGTTTTGATACAAAACAAAGTGTTTAATAGTTTAAGCTATACTGATATACTGAATGCATGGCAGGGGCAGTGGGGAGTGGAGTTCGAGGAGGATGACTGTCTGAAATTATTTTTACGTTTGTATGTTGTTAAAGTTGTTGATTCAAGTACAAGTTAAGTTTGGTCTTTAGTGCAAGTTAATTCCAGTCAAACAGGAATGACACTTGAAAACAGAATGGAACCAGGAATTCTGCCAGAGAGAGGAATAATCATATAATCTAGGTATGTGTCTGACACTGTCAGACAGGAAAACATTTCAGCAACTGGAATGCACCCTTTGCAATACCGTAACTTAGAAAAAAAAAAATCATCCTGTTCATGCCTAGTGCTCAGTTAAAGTCCAAAGGTATGATGGAGAACCTTGTAAAATTCTAATGCATTATTTATGTAAAGTAAATCAATTACTATGACAGAAAACACTCCTATTAAACTTGTCTAGTAGTTGTACACAGGGGCTGTTCAGTTTATGAAAAGCTGGCAGTCATTTTTGTTCTTACAACGGCATTATCAAAGCCATCAATCCTCATTCCTTTTAACCCTTTTTTGGCACTAACTGAACATTCCATGTGCCCCCCTTGTATTTCCAGTGTTAACTAAAGGCTGATAAATTATTAGTTCAAGCCTTTCTTTTTTAACCATACAGCTCAATAGACTGTAAACAGAGAAGACAAGTGTAGAGAGGAGCAAAGATATTTGATTTCATTAACATTTGGCAGAGCACACTCAGATAAGCTTTTAGCTAGCAATGACTTCAGAAAATACAAAAGGCTTGATCATATTTCATTATTGTTTTTCATTAGTTCCTAGACGAGGTGTTGAAAGTTATTTGATCACATCATGTAGAATTTAATGATTTATGGTTTAATTTACCCTAATTTTGTCTTGAGTATTTGAATACATTTGGACTCCATGGGGTGAAAAGAATATTTGAATTTTGTTTGGGTTTTGCTTTTCCCTGGCAATAAACAATAAAACAAGGGCAGGCAGTCCTCATCTAACTTTATTATATTTCTTTTGCCTTATCTGAATTTGAAGAGGAATAGAATAGCAGTTAGTGTTACACAGAAGCCACAGTGCTATCTTCCTCTTACTGTTCCTGAAGCAGTAGTATGCTATCAAAGTATGCATTAATTTAAGAAGTATTACTGTATCTATTCTTTTTACATTTCCTCTTGAACATAAAAGCAATTTCACGAGTGAGCGATGAACCTGTCTGACTTCAGATTCAGTTTAGAGAACCCCAACTTTCCCACTGCAGCCTTTCTTACTAGGGCGACAAGGGCTTCCAGAGCCTCTGACTCAGATCCCAGCTCTGCTTTTTCACAAATAATCAATTATGTTAAAGAAAAAGAGGTGCTAGCTCCAAAGAGCTTCCAGACTAATAGACAGGAGGCAGGAAGGCAAGCAGGATTACAGGTCTGCACTGGGACCAGTCACTGAATCCACTGCTTTCCTGTTCTCCCAGTCTGCCCATTTTTTTCTGAAAGGAAATGGAGGGGGCTTGCAGCTGATGGAGTGGAGTACCTCTTTCTGAGGGAAAATATATACATCTTGTTCTCATTTAACTAATTGATTCCTGATACAGTACAGTACTGAAATGTAACTGTGTGTGAAAATTTTGCAGTGTTCCCAAGATAATCATGCAGTAACATGATTTAAATACAATAAATCACAAACAAATAATAAACCCTGCTATGTCGTCATCTTCTGGGAAGGGCATTTCTCCCCAGACAGGGAACAGACCCAGTATAAACAGGAGATGGCTTTTTACAATCTCAAACAAAAGAGCAAATAGAAACAATTCTGTTAAACACCCTTGTGCCAGATAAAGAGTCTTCGTTCAACCTTGGTGAGCACTGATCCCCGAGAGATCTGTTGGCTCCAGTAATGCTGTTTGTATGACTAAGTGCTCAGCCACACAAGCAGGGGTTATACAACTCTGTGTTAGAGCTCACGATAACTGTGGCAGGAATGTTTAACGTTTATCAGGATGACTAATTTCTTTCCTACCACACCGCAGAATACCACATAGAACACTTTAGGTCAGAGGTTGAGAAGATCAAAATGGTTTTGCCAGCCTGGTACAATGTATTCCTTTTTTTTGTCAGTATGTGTTTTGTGGGAGAGTATTTATATGCACCACTTCTATATGAAAAGAAATGAAAGAAGTGGCTTTTAAAGGCCCATTAGAGAACCAAGATTAGCTACTGATGGGCTGAATTTTGCACGAACCATTAGTGTCTCTGAACCTGAATGTTTTCTCTATAGTAAACAGCTACTTTTAAAAGTGAAGCAGAATATGTACTTTGAGAAATACTTTCACTACAACACAGTTTAATGAAGGTTGATTTGCTATTGAAAGCTTGTTTTTACTATTCAGTCCAATATATTTTTCTCTGGGTTGTCAAATTACTTTCAGCTGAGAATATGGGATTTATTTTTTTAATTTGTCAAGTACTTTTGTGCTTTTTTATGCAAGAACGTTCTGCTGCAAAACATCATAAGCATGGTCTTGGCTACTTGTGACTTCGTTTATAGCTCTGCAGATGGGGCAAGAGAAAGTCAGCGTCCTTCTTCAACTCCTCTTTTCCACTTGCATATATGGATTAGAAAGGCAATCGAGTTTATTTTCAAAAAAATATATTAGGGAACGCTCAGTGGAGCAGCCCCATCACTAGATCAGAGATGGTGACAATATGAGGGGTGTGGAAAGTTACCTCAGCTGCTGGCATGGCTGCGGCTGGATTATGAAGAAGCTGTGAGACTGGAGCTTGACTCTAGAAATGCAGGAATAAGACTGGTTTGCTTCCCGTCTGGAGCAGGGAGGCAGCTTTAACAGCTGACATAAAAGAGTTTCCAGGGCTTGCACTGTTGCAGTGTACACGTGAGTGTGCTGTTTTTACAGAATAAGGGATGAATTTACTAGTGTTGTATAGGCATATAGCTGTACTCTCTCTGTGAAAGAAAGTAGCACTATGGGGGAAGGAAATGGATGAGAAATAGAGTTCTTCTTACCTTTCTCTACCACTAGCTCACCTAGGAAGAGAACAGTAATAAAATTCTGCTGAGGTTGGTTAGTAATGAATTGGTACTACCAGAAGAAAGACTTTATGCTTCAGAGTATTTTTGGGTTGTAACAGCCCTCTTCTCAAATCCCAAGGTGGTCCAGTTTAAATGCCATACCTTGCTCAGAGATATGAATAAAAGTCTCAGAGGTATGTGTAAAACTGGTGTTTACCTCAAATCTTCCTAGTTGTTTAGGACCATGTTCTGAAACAGGTGAACACTTCATCTGCATGGTCACAAAAGCCAGTAACCCACAGGTAGAGTGGAGGTATTGTTTACCATGAGACAGGTGTCTACACAGAGTGTGACACAGAGTCCTTAATATCAACATGCACTAAGAGCGTTTTGTTCTCCTTTCTGGCACTGTAACAGGAGGCGAGAGTTTCATCAGTTACTTAAATTTAACTGATAGTTTTGCGTGAAGAAAAGAGCAGACTTACCCTTGAATTCTCTGGATATGAATAAGTAGTGCCTGTTTCCAAATGTATTTTAAAGCATTGTTTTGTGTCAACAAGTTTATCTGAGATGAACTGACAAAAACTGTGCTATGGTTTTCCCAGAGCTTCTATGCCAATTGGTTCATCTATCCATATTCAGGTACGCAAGGAGGATTCCATGTTAAAAACTAAACTGACGTTTAATGGACAGATATTGTGAATGCAGTTAGCATTCTGGCAGCCTGGCATTTGGATACTTTCTTTACATTACCTCCTTTGGCAACTGTGACAAACCATGAAAACTGTGGATGTTTTCAGGTTTGTTATGTTAATGGCTCATTTTCAGGAACTGTAGCTGGAGTACCAAAATGATACACAGGTGTGTGAGTAAAGGATGGTTACAGGTTTGCACATTGTCCAAAATAAAATGGAGACGAGTGAAGCTTTTCTTTATTTAAAAACAATATATATGGAGTTCTTTGCAAATAACAATAAAGGCTTAACAATAAGCATTATGGTATCTTATTTAGCTGAGCGATTTATAATACAGTCATCCCTAGTTTAGGAGGATGTCCAAGATAATTAGGTAGTCATGGCAAGACTCATGGACTCATAGCAAGGCAGAGTTCGTTCCATGGCTTTCTGATTGTGCTGCTTACTATTCATGTTACTGGATAGTGGGAAAAGTGCACGTAATAATAAAGCTGTAAGTTATGTATGACTGCAGAAGGAGCAAAGATTAGAGTGTCTGATGTATCTGGTCTCAAGGGGAGAAAGTGAAATTACTTTGTGAATCTTCTACACTTAGAATCTTGGCATAAGCATCCAGAGGAATGTTGGAAAAGCCTTCTGTGACTCACTCTGTAGGCAAGTGGGAAGGGGCAAGCAAAGTGATGCTAACAATCACACATTTAAGATAGAAGCAAGAAAAATGATCAAAAGATAGAGCTCCAGGCACAAAGGGCATCATGTGATTGTGATCAGTAAAAGTGAGGAGAATCACTATGATTAGAGGTGCATCAAGAAGGCTGAATGTAATTTCACTCTGAGCTGCTGGGGTTGCAGAGGAAGAAAAAGTTTGAAGGCTTTTGATTTTTGTAGAGAAAACTTTCAATTCATACTGCCAATGTTTAAAATGTATTTTAGAGCAGTTCAGTGTTAGTAAAGATCAGTCTTTCAACTGATCCTATTCATAGACTAATAACAGAGCATCTGTGAGATGTGACATACCCACTTATTACATGCAATTCTGTGAAAAAGCTGAGTGTCTAATTTGTATTGAAATCAATGGAAGTTGTGAATATTCTGCTTCTTACAGAACGGGTTTTTATCTGAAAAAGAGGCTGTTAAGCAGTGTGACATTCACCTTTGCTATTGTCAATGTTTGTGGAAGAAATCTATGACAGCTCTGCAGTGAACATTGCATCTCTGTTATGACCTGGGGGGATAATATAAGATAATTAAAATTATTATCCTAAGAGAAGAAACATATCATTATTGGCATGTAGTCATATCAGGGTATATGCTGCTGCTATAAATGTTATTGCAACAGAATAATTCACTGTGAGGCTTCAGGGATCATCGCAGTACCTGGTTCTTGCATGAAGGGCACTAGCAAGAGAGGGGGAATTTTTCCTGGATTTTGTCACCTATAGCATCAGCTCACAGTACCCTGTACTTCTGGCAGTTCTGGGTGAAAAACTTGCCAAACAGAGAATAGGCAAAAAGCTTATTGATTAAGAGGGATGCAGATTCTTAAAAAACCAACCAAACAAAAAAAAGGCTGAAAACCATTTGTCAAATTGCTGGCATGTCTTGATTTTTTTTTTTTAAGAAGGTTTGTTGAGATCAGCCACTGTTTTCCATGGTTAGGCTTCTCGGAAGAAGAACCAGTCTAAAGAAGATACCACATTAGATGGGCTTCAGGAGAATTTAGGTCATACAAATTTGTCCCTAAGAGATTGCATGTTAGATTGGAAGGTTTAAGTTTTTTTCATGTCATATCAAATTTTGTTTTGGCATACATTTTTATTTTTGCATTTTTAATGTTTTAATGTTTTGGGTTTTTTAATTATAAAATCCAGTATATAAATCTGGGTCCCAATCCCGTCACAATAGGCAATAAGCTCTATGATAAACTTTTTGTACGTTTCTTTGCAACTTGGATAATAACCTTGCCACAATAATTAACTGTTAGTCTGAATTTCCTGGAGTTCAATTAGGGCAGCTAAAACCCACTGAGAAATATTGAAAGGAACAGAATCAGAAATTATGATAATTATTGTGAGCATAATTAGTAAATAAACATCTAGCAAATTATTTAGTCCATTAACTAATTTCATCCATTAACTAATTAACTAGACAGGGCAACATGTTTGTGCTGTGGCCATTACGTAGTTTTGCTCCTGATTTCATAGCAAATTACCTTTTAAAGATGCATGTTAGAGTGGTTATAACCTGGTTCCTCAATATCTAGCTCACATTCTGTTAAAATCTGGGCAGCCTGATATCTTCATGACAATCTTCTGTCCTTATAAATATTGTACATCTTACTAAGGCTCAAGGTCTCTTCCTAAAGCTATTTATACAGCCATCCAGCTGTGTGATACCATCACTTCTCATGTCCATTTTACTTGCTTGTCTGTTTCTCAATGTGATCTGAATGGTTTCATATTTTTTTTTGGTAATTCCGACCTTTTCTGTCCAAAAATTTGAGGATCTTGATTCGACTAGGTTCATTTAAAAAAACAAAACAAATTTAAGTAGCTTCTTTAAAGTGATGTGCTGGGTTATCATAAGCAATTCCACTGTAACCTGCCAGAGATATTATAAGCAAAGACCATGCAAGTAGCTAGCAGCTAACACAGAAGACATTCAGCTGAAAATGTCTTTAAAGGCCACATATCCTGGAAATTATATTTTAGAAGGTGCTTTTAAATGTTATCTAGTAATGGTGCATATGACCCAACAAAATACACTATTATGCTGTTATGGTAATTTATAAGCAACTGAACTTACATACACAAAATACAATCAGTGTATTAGTAAATACCTTTTTTTTTATTTGAGACAGACAGGCTCAAGCCTTTAATTTCATAATACCACTTAATTTTCTCCTCTCCCCAAACCTTCAGCTGGATTTTGGGATAGTCAGAAATGTTCTTGCACATAAAATGGACTGTATAAAAGCTCCCTGAGCATCAGTGGGCCAAGTTCATATTTTTGATTCATTAAATGAAACTCTTCTCTTAGCCATATGGCTTTTGCAATGTTAGGTAATTAACTAGATTTTCTCTTGGCTCCTGTATCAGCAACAAACAGCAGTCAGCATAGTTCTAATTACAGACTGCTGTAAGACAGAAAGCAAATGCAGATTCAGATTGATTTACATATTGAATGAAGCTCATTTTGCATTTTGATAGTTCTTTCTGCTAGATCCCCCTGAGCTAGTTTTATTTCTTCTTCACCCCTCAGTGCTTTAAGATTTCTGTGCTTACGTGACTTTATTATCACCTGCTTGCTCTAATTCACTTCAGTTAACAGAAGCAACATCAGCCCATGGAACCTGGACAGTTTCTGAGTGCTTTTGCTTGCTCAGACTGCCCGCTGCCTCCACCTCAGGACCAGGCTCAGCCATACACATCTACTCCTCCACCCTGGTTTCCATGGGAGGGAAGCTCAGGTGCACAGGCTGAGATGAGAGCTGCAGCATGATCCAACAGGTACTGATCTCAGCACCTAGGAAACCACCTCTCCCAGGGTGTTACATCATGTCTCATCATGAAGAGCGTGGAAAAGTGCACTTTACATGTTTCTGTACTTGTCTATGTCAATCAAAAACAGAAACCATGAAATACCATGGGAGTAGATGTTGCTCTGCTCTTTGCAGTCCAAATTCTTGAACAGAGGTTATGCTCAGGAAAATAGGTGCAAGAGTGCTCCTACACCTTTGTTCTAAAAAGGCTGAAAAACAAAAATAGCCACCCATGTTGCTAATTATCTACTAAACTGCAGACCACTTCTGAAGGGTACAAACTGCTAGTTGTTGTTTCTGTGGGAAACATAGTCTGAATAAAGCACCAGGGCACAATGGGGCTTGTATTAGTGTTTTGGCAAATGCAAAGTGGAAGGGAAGCTGTAACTCTTCTGCTACACACAAGCACACACGCAGGTTTCCTGCGGTTCTGACTTACAGAAGTCACGGAGGGACGTTAGATCACTCACAAACTGATAGTAAAGGCACCTTACCCAACAGTTATATCTTGCAGTCATCCTAGGGAACAGTTCCCAAAATAACTATGGAAAGATAGTTTTGAGTTATTAATGGGTACGTGGTTTCTTCCCAGACAGAGTATATTAAACTTCCTCCCCCCTTCAGGGCACTCCCTTTGCCTTTTAGGGAACTCAGCTTCAACTACTCAGCAAGTTGCCCAGCTGGCTGGGACGCAGGCTTTCCCGCTGGTGTACAGCTAGCAGTGTTTTAGGCAGCAGTAGGAACACTTCTGTGCCCTGGTGAATCTCAGCTAATTCACAGCCCCTTGGATCCTGCAACCCTTTCTTCTTAAAGAGCACAATGGCTTTTGGATCACAAGCTAAATCATCCTTGGCTTTATTATTTGTTAACATTACACGTGTTAGCTGTTCATACATTTTTTTGTCACAGCGTCTTTTGAGGCATTCTTTGTGACTCTGAGTATCATTTGTGCCTTCACATATTTTCATATGCAATGAAAACTCATTAAAGAACAAATTCAGACACAACCTCTCATTTTTATATGCTTTTCAGGTTCACTGCAGTTGCATTCTCTATTAAGTTGCTACTATTCTTGCCTGCTCCTTATAAAAATACATCAGTATTATTAAAATTTAGCATACCGGAATTACTGTGAAGTGCTTTGGACTTTTATTATCGTGCTTCCTTATTTCAGAATTTTTTTTTAAAAGTCTCAATGTAAGATTCAGTCTGGGAAACTGTGATATCACAAAACTTGATTCACCAAGCGATTTCTCATAGTTCCTGCCTTTCTATAATCCTTTTCCAAATTTCTGTCAGAGGTCTAGGCAGTGGTGCTAAGGGAACATATTTTAATTTCCATTTCCACTGACAGTATTTGAAAAGCTAATATAAACCCCTACCCTCACAGCTTCCTTGCAAAAGTGTTGATGCGTGGATGTAGTAGGTCAAATAGATACTACTACCCCAACAGTAGTATCTACGAAAGTCTGTGGGAGACTATGGTCCGAGTATCATTCAGTGTAAGTGCAAATACTGCTTTATGGAAAATTAATGTAAAGTAACTTCCTAAAAATATTTATTTCAGATACTTTGGCCGGAACACTGAATCTGAGCTCACACTACTCAGTCAAACTAGACCCGTATCTTTCTGTTGTCCCAGAAGTCTTCCTCACAGATGTAATCTAATGCCCGAATGTGTAAGCATTGAGAAGGATCAGGAGGTTTCATTTGGAGCCAACTCTAAGATTAGCTAAGGGTCTGTTGTACTAGTTCAAACACCAGAACTTTGTTATTTGTAATTCTATTCAGTAATATATTGGGATTCACAAAAAAACCCCCCTCAGATTAGCCATTTTTAAGCAACAAACATTTTGGATACTTTCATCAGTAGTTTGCATTATTAATTTAGAACCTACCTTACTTTTTGTTCATCAATGTTCCTGGTTACGAGGAATTTTCAAGAAGAAGGTAGTTGATCCAACACAGTTAATTCATTTTAATTCATGCTGATCTGGAATACCAGTGTGGAAAACTGTAAGTAGGAGTTAAGTGACAAGTGCATAATTAGGTGCAAATTGCTTCACATTTATACAAAGTAAAACAGTCAAATATCAAATAATGAAATAAAAGAGCTTTTAAGGAAGACTATCAATATTTAAATGTCGTGACTGCCAAATAATCATTAGTCATTTTCTGCCAGCTAAAGTATAGGAGTGAATTTTTGACAGTGCCTCTTGGATTAATTTAGATTTAGCCAGGATGTGAAAGTAATATTTCATGAAGACTAGAGGCAGCTTTTTCAGAGAGCTGTACCCACGGGTACAATAAAATTGGGTCTAGGGAGAATAAAAACTGTCTTCCAGAAGTTCTGTGTTTTGGGATAAAGCCAGAAGGAGCTAAAAGCCTTATGAAATACTGTGCCTAGGCACATAGTGCAGCACTGTAAATGACACTATGAGGGCTAGACACATATGTTAGGTTGAGCAGTGCTGAGCTTTTCTGTGCATAAATCCCAAGTCTCGATCTGTCAGCTTAATAAAGTTGACTTTGAATGCCTCAAAATAGCTTTGAAAATGGAAGGAATCATTAGAACATCACCTGCATAGGAATGAATATATCTCTGGGATAGTTTATTGAATAGATGCCAACTTCTGCAAGCAAACAAAAAATTTATTCTAATCCACCATGAAATTGAAAACACACAAGTAAAATGCTATGGTGCAATAACACAGAAAAGGCAATCAATCATTTCAGCAATCTAAATTTATGTTCTTTTGTAATGAAATAATCTAGAAGAAGATATTAAAAATACAGTAGATAAGTGTCCAGTGAAGATGGTTTCTTAAATGTGTACGGCATATAAGATAAAAAGGAAAGGTAATGACCCTGCAGCAAAGCCTTCATGTGATAGAAAGATGACAGAAACCTTTGCTCACTGAGTCATCTCTCTGAAGTTCAGGGCTGTGTTTCTTTGCAAGTGTCTCTATGGCACACCTCTACCAGATGCAAATATATTTATACAGCCTCTGGCTGTGCCTGGGCTGCTGAGGCCCAGCAAGACGAATACTATGAGGTTCAAAAATGATTAATGAACCCTGAGAACACCAAGCTTAAAGGTTTAGATCAGGTCTTTCTGAGAGAGATTTGTTTTGTAACTTTGAGTTCTCAGCACTTGTAGCTATTCCCCTCACTATAAACACCAATAACTATGGCATTAAAAAAGTGTTTTCTGTTTTGATTTAGATCAGCAATTAAATCCATCCAACACCTTTCTAATTGACGAGCAGCAATTTCATGTGGTCTAATAAAGGAAGAATTTCAAGACAAAGGACATGGCAACCAGCTAGTAGTCACCACAGTAGCAACAGAAGCATCACGGTATTTGTGAGGAAGGCAAAGTGGAGGCTCTTGCTTCCAGAGTTGAAAGTACTATCTTCTCTCAGTGCTCCATTTTAATGGGTTTGTCAGACCAACAATAAGTTAATTTAATTATGTGGCAATCCACCAGATCATCCACGAAATCATATTGTCAGTGAGTAAATACGAAAATTATATGCTGTGTGGTTAGTGAAGACTTGGATTTATCAAGGAGGAGAAATTAGGGACATGCTTTTGTTAATCACAATTCATACCCATAAATATTTGCTACTGTTTTTCAGCAGATCTAAATATATCTTCCTGAATGAATATGTTCTATTAGCTGGAATTTTATTCTCCCCTTCTATCCCCGGAGAACATTATCCTCATTCACTTATCTGACTTGGAAAATAAAATCTTTAAGCTTTGCCTCTTTGATAAATGCCTTTGCTTCTCCTTGGCATTTCTTGCCACAATGGCAGACCCTGCTCTATCACAGCACTCTCCACTGCTGACGCCATCCCTTGAGCTCTCAGAGGCACAAACGGGTGTTGTGATTATATGTCTAGTTAAGCAGATTTTCTTGTTCTTAACTTTTCTTCAGCCAAGCATCAAATAAATTGTTATGCAGAGAAAAAACCAAAAATGCTTACAGTAATTTGTTCCCACCAAGGCCTATTCTCACTGCCAGTGCCTGGAATAAAGGCTTCTCAGGTGATATCATCTCTGATGCATGAAGCAACACTGTGCTGGCTTATGAGCTTAAGGATGCAGCCAGTGTATCAAGCCGTGTGAAAAAAAAATCCCAGCTCAAGGGCACAGCAGGGGCTTTTCTGAGCACAACATATAGCCAGATGGTGAACTCTTGATGGACAAGGTCTGGCACATTCGGTCACAGGGGTGAGAGGAGACTGAGACAGTGCTGCAAATGCATGAGAGGGAGCTTCAACTGTGTGGCAGGAGAAGTCAGGGGTTAGTTATGCGAGATCACTTGCTAGACTCGGTGTAGCAGGGAACACAAAGATTTACTCATACATAATGACATACATAGCAGACCAGAAAGATTGTTACATTGCCCTCCCTTCCCCAGCCATTACCTCTTCTTCATCCTCTTCTTTTACAATGCCTACTCAGCACCTTTATAATTAATGTTTATTAATCAATCGCCAGAATTGAAGTAGATTAAAGAAGATTTAAACTACACACTGTAATAGTATTGAAGGAAACCAGAGGGCAAATAAATGCTTTCAAAAGCTGAATCTGGGTGTTGATTAGTTATCTGTGTGATCAAGAGGCCATGAAAAAAATTAACCTTGTAAAACTGGAGAATATTAAATTATTTTCTGAAAGTTCACATCTAAGTTACTACAGAACACATTGATTAATTTTAAAGCTATAGTGCACTCCTTGTTGGCTTGAGCACAAGAGTGTTGTTTATCTCTACCTGTACGGAGCATCTTTGATCTGGGTCTGTCCCTTGTTTCCTTTTTGCATTCCTACAATCACAAGAAGTGATTCAGATCCCAGAGTCTGTTCTGAGTATTTATTGCATGCCACATTTCCATGCCTTGCCAATACAGAAGTTGAAATGGATTCACACCCGTCTCTGGGAATCTTGACACTGCACTGTGCCAGTCTGTGCAGAGATTGTTCTATCGCAGTAAAGATGTGGGATCAGCTCATCAGCTAGTATCAGTTGGCATAAATCCAGTCTTCACAGAAGGACCCGGATACATTTTTGTGTAACCGGGGTAGAAATCAAGCAATTCAAAACAAGAGAGAACCCTTCCCGCTACTTCCATGCAACTCATTCTTTCAGCAACTGAGAATTTCATCCACAGGATCTGTGAGAAGAAATTGCACTAGAAAGGGACTAGGTGTTTAAATAGTCAGCATTAATGATGATACACACAGGGCCTAATAATCATAGGGAAATCTCCAGTGGTGGAGGCAGAAAAGTGGAAAGAAATTTATGAAGTTTATATGTTGAGTTTTTGAGGGTGAAAATTGCTAATTTACATGATTAAAGGCTCATCTCCATGAACATGAAAGAGGACAGAGGCACCACGACAGGGGGGAACCCCAATAACAGTCCCATGATCTGTATGACACTCCATAGGGGATGTGGGAAGGGCATTTTAGGATTGTACAAGACATTACAGGAAGTTTAGGGGAGAAACCAGAGGCATCAAGGTAGATTGAGGAGGAACAAGCGTGGGAAAGCCAGTGGGTAAAAGGATCCAGTTGCATGTAACTAGGCTGCTGGTCAATATGCTTGTCTGGCCGTTCCCATCAACTGACCAGTGCAGTCTGTCCTCTCTTCTTATTAAACTCACTTTCTAGCTATTTTTTTCTGAGTGAGGGAATATTCCAAGTGCCTGTGTGTGTATGGAGGTCTAAGTGCAGCAGCTGGAGCCAGACCATGGGTCAGAGGGGCTGTGTGCCTGGGGTGCCAGCAACTGGAGAGAACAGAGTCTGTGCATACTGAGGTGTGTGTGTGTGTGCCAGTGTGTGATCGCTACTGAATATCCATCTGGACTAGCCAGCAAGTAGGGTAGAGGCTTGGGAGCCAGACACCAAAGCAGCAGAAAGTCTGGGCTGAATAGTGGAAAGACCAGAGGGTTGGCAAGTTGGCTACTAGAGGGACCAGGAAGACAAAGCCAGCTCCTGGGGGTCAACTGATAGACCTGTTTGAATGCGTGTCTGTGCATAAAGCAACAGGAGACCAGTGAACCCAAGGCCAGCTACTGGGCAAGCTGGGTGTCTAAGGTTGGTTACTGGAGGATTCATAATGTGTGCGTGTGTCTGTGTGTGGAGGTCTCAGTACCAGCAGAAGGACTTGGACTGCTGGCTGCAGGGGCTTGCATGTCCAGGTGCCAGCAACTGGGGAAACTGAGGGTCCAGGGGCCAGCTACTGCAGGGGTCCATGTCATGTTTTATGTATACGTTTCCCACTAACGGGCCTTCATCCTGAACTGCCAGAGAGGGGAACAGGATTAGGCTGTCTGTGGTTGCATGAGTGTTCCTGCTCGTGTTATTTGTGTGGTTGTCCATGTATATATGTGTGTATTGTGTATGTGCCTCTGTGTGCCCACGAGGGGTACATGCTACTGGCTGAACTGAGGAACATGGAGCTGCCACAGCTCTGCCTCTCTCAGGCTACTGGATTCAGTGGCTCCTAACAAAAGGTGACCAACACCACATGTGTACAGGAACCAGGCAATTTATTCATGTATTAAGGCATCTATACATTATCTATATGTTTGAAATATGTCTGCATGGTTAGAAATAGCACTTATACTCACCAGGACTTTTCCAAGATTAAGTTAATTTGAAAAAAATGTCCATGACAGAGAACACACATTCCCCTTTTTAAGACTATAACTGCTAAAACACATCCGTGTGACCACTAAAATTATTTTGCTTCACCTAATTTAATCACTTCTGAATACTGGAAATCACACAGATGTCTCTCGTTAATGGGAAGAGAACCCACCAATATGGGAATGATTGGGAGCTATCCTGTTCTGCACAAAGCAAACCAGAGTCCTTGGAAAACGTTACCTGTCATGCCCGGTAAGATGCTTTTCTATAGCAGTTATACATGTCAATAGCCATGGCATCAGTAGATTGAAATTCAGACCTTGGCTTCTGGGTTTTCACTCAATTTTGTTTATAAACTGGAACCTAGGTGGGTCTAACTGGGTGTTTATTTTTAATACCACAAGACAGTTCTCTCCAGAAGTTTTCAACAGCTAGGTAGTATGTGATGAGAGATAAAAGCTCTCAATGTGAAAAATTCAGACATACCCCAAGATGATGATCTTCAAAAATACAGGTTTAACCAACTGGCTTTTTAAAGTATTCCTATAAGGACTCAGCCTAAAGAGCAATAGAATACAAGTATTATTCCTGCCCTTAGGGAGTCTAGACATCAGCACATATGTTTTATTTTTCAGCACCTACATGAAGAACTTACCTCACTTATCAACACTGCATATGGCCCAGAATTACATGTATTTGTGGAAATCTGCCTAGTTTTTGGCCATCTGGTTCATCCTTTTGACAGTGCAGGATTGTTTCCAGTACAGCATCTAAGTCACTAAGCAAATAACATTAAATATCTTAATAGAAACAGGGAGAACCTGAAATGAACCCAAGGCTGATAACCTACTAAGACTTTGAAATTATGAAGTGTTTTACATGTGTAGCTTTTTCCTATTTTAAATTTTTACAGAAAGTAAAACCTCAGGTTTAGACCAACCTTATTAGTTCTAATATAAACTTCAATCCTGTTGTTTTGGGCTATAAAAAATCATACCTTCGGAGGAACAATGTAATGGCTATGAAATAAACTCTATTTATTTTTGCACTCATGCAGCACTTGTGGCAACGGTGTAGAAAACACCCTCATCTTAGGTTGACATTAGTAAAGAGCAGAAGTGCTGTAGTCCTAGGGACCAGCTTATGTTGCAAGATAAATGGTGACTTATAGCTCAGATCTTTTCAAACTTAGGGAAATAGATTGGTTTGCCTGCTAACGTCCCTATAACAATAAGACTAAGGTCCTCAATAGCAATACACATTTGGAATCAGATTCAAAGTACTAGTTGAAAGTAGTTTACTTTAATGTTGTTTAACAGATGCAGAAACTGAGACAGCACAGGGAAAATTGTTTGCTATAGTAACTATGCAGATCTGCACCAGAACTGGAAACAGACTCCAGTTCTCTTAAGTCCCAGTCCAAAGCCTTGTCTTGTAGGTCACGTTGCTAAATTTATAGCAAATTATTTTATATAAAAGTCATACTTAGCAATGTAATTGGAGTCACCAAGAGTGCTATTTTCCACGCAGCCCCATTAGTAGCCTAGGTGAACATCTCTGCCGGTAACGTCTGAACCCACCAAATTCCCCTTGCATTTGGCACAAATGCTGAGATAATTAAGTTCCTATTAGCATTATGCACATGGGTGATGAATAGATGAGAGAGATGTTGTAATTGCTCTGAATGAAGGAAAAGTTCAAGTCTAGTCTTATACCTTGAGACCAGAGACCCCTTCATCCTGCTCCTACTGGCAGAGACATGGTTTTTTGGAGCTTGTCCTTCCTTGAAAGAAGTGGGGATGCTGAACACAAGGAAACCAGGCAGAGGATGTAGTCTCTCCTTTGTACCACTCAGCAGCTTTCTGCACCACAGAAACAAGAAATTGGAGAGGAGCCAGTGTACGGCCAGGGGATTGCAAGGATCTACTGGAGCAACCAGTTGTGTGAGTTTAATTGCAAAGTGACTCCTTCAGCCAGAAAAAAATTGTCATCCCGGCCTCAACTGTTCTGCTTAAGCTACTTTTAACAACTGGGTGGGGTTCTAAATATGTGAGAAACCCTGTAAATACTTTTGCATTACTTCTCCAGTCTCTTCTGGACAACAGTTTTATTTTGACACCTTCACAAGTCATGGTGGAGATGGCCAATGAGGAGAAAAAGGCAGGTGTGTAATTGAGAAAATAAATAAATTGCCTCTTAACTTTTCAGAGGTAAAAGGAAAGGTTAATAGAGTAAAAAAAATGTTTTCAGTAATTGAATACTTGTTCAAATTTTCCTTAAGCAAAGATCTAAACCAATTGTTATAGTTTCAGTGCGTGTTTTCAGTTTGGCAGATATTTCTGAAAAATGTTCTTTCCAGGCTGACCTGAAAGTTGAAAAGGAATTCAGTTATTCAGGGACCTGAATTTAATTATGGTGGGTTTGTGTTGGGTTTTGGGTGGGTTTGGTGTGTTTGGGTTTGGTTTGGGGGGGTTTTTTGAGCTTCAAGCAAAGCAAAACAGATACCGTCACAATAATCCTGACTAGCTGGGCTCAACCATATCCTTATCTCAGAGTTTAGATACAGCATTAGGACTCCTTAAGGGGGACGCTAATGAACTGGGTTTCTGTTGCGAGGTTTTGTTAGTGGGGAGCAAGGGAGACTGCAGGGGTGGCCTCTGTGAGAAAGGACCAGGGGCTGCCCCATGACAGGGAGAACTGGTTCCAGCTGATTCCCAAAAAGACCCACAGCTGCCAAAAGCTCAGCCCATCAGTCAGGCTGGTGGCACCTCTGTGAAAATATTTAAGAAACAGCACAGCAGCTGTGAGAGAAGAGTGATAAAAATGTGAGAGAAAAAACCCTGTAGACATGAAGGTCATTTCTGCTCCCATGTTGGAGCAGTTCGTGAAGGACTGCATCCCTCATGCTGGAGCCGGGGAAGATTGTGAGGAGGAAGGAGCAGCAGAGACAAAGCACTGTGAGCTGCCTGCAACCTCCATTCCCCAAAACCTTGAGCCACTTGCAGGTGGGAGGATGAGGAAAAAGAGTCAGGAATGAAGGAGTGAAGTTGATCCTGGGAAAAAGGGGAGGTGAGGAAAGGTGGGTTTAGTTTTGTCTTTGAGTGTCACTATCCTATGCTATTTTTAATTGGCAATAAATTAAATTAATCTTCCCCAAGTTGAGTCTGTTTTGCCTGTGAGGGTAATTGCTGAGTAATCTCCCTGTATTTATCTTCACTCACAAGCTTTTCCACCTTATTTTCTCCCCCAGTCCTGCTGAGGAAGGGGAGTGAGAGAGCATCTAGGTGGGAATCTGGCAGCCAGCCATGGTCAATGCACCACAGCTGGTATGGTAGGACATCAGAGACTCAAGCATGAGAGACATAAAACTACAGTAACAAAAAGTCTTCCCTTGTCATTGGTTGTATCTTCTCTTGTACACATATTTCAGTTTCTTGGAGCAATAAAAATAACATTTGGAAATAAATACTAGAAGAAATAGGGAGGTTCAGGAGCTGACAGTTGCTGCATACCTGTGTCATTTTATTTTCCAAAACTATGAGCTTTTGGCTGAGACCAGCTCCATCCTAGCCCATTCTTTTCTGCCTGCAGTCTTATGTGAAGTCTAAGCATCTCAGCCAGATGCCTGGCAGTAAACTGCCTCTTCAGAAGAGCACAAATATTTCCTAACTCCTGTGTAATATCTGCAGCCCTGTGTGGATGTCTCAGATACCCCAGGGATGTCTTGAATGGCACTTATGTTTAGGCAAATGCAGTAGACCTCGGACAGCCCCAGGAAGGACGACTCTGGGAGGAACCCCACTCCCCCTCTTCTGTGTGATTAAGGTCTAATCCAACACATACGAATTGGAAAGGGGAAGCCATCAAGAAAAAATTTTACGTTATTATATGCTTCATCAAGACTCACTTCTTATTACTGTTAAGCTATTAACTCAGTGTCACAGGCTTCCTATCCACCAGGATATTATGACTGAATTAATTTCATAATTGTTTAGCAGTTTAGCAAAATGATATCTACTTATTTTCCCCTTAACCATAAATAAACACCGTTCCCATCTTTTCTTCCTGTTCACTGCATTCTTCTCCTTGTTGGCAAGTTTTCAAGGGCAGGCAGAAACAATGTTGAGAAAAATCACGACTGATCCACTCATGACTGCTATGGCAAGAACTGCTGCATTATAATTGCACGGGCAGACAAAGGGTGACAGCCTTTTTATGTTTTAGCAGCCATTTAAAGCTACTAACCTTGAAGGCAACGGCAGCCTTTTCAAGGGCAGGCAGAAACAATGTTGAGAAAAATCACGACTGATCCACTCATGACTGCTATGGCAAGAACTGCTGCATTATAATTGCACGGGCAGACAAAGGGTGACAGCCTTTTTATGTTTTAGCAGCCATTTAAAGCTACTAACCTTGAAGGCAACGGCAGCTGCTGACCCTGGAAGGCTGAATCTGGTTAGTGCTGAGTAAGACAGCGAAGGGCTGAGTGGCTCCAGCAGCACAAAGTGCCGCAACTCCACTGAACTTCCCTGGGAGCTGGTGACATTTGGCACTCTGAAGGGTTAAGCTCTAAGAGCAAATATAAATGAAAGGCTCCTCAGTTGATTTCTCACAAAGATATGCAGTGAAGATTGGCTAGCAGTATAATAGATTGAGTTTGGCTTGACAGATTGAAGTGATAAAGCCAGTTAAGTGTTATGATGTAATACTGAGTATTTATTGACCTGCAGTGTGTTGTAGCGGCAATTACAAGGCATCTGGCAAAATTCTGTGGTGGGTAGGGACTAATCTATAAGGGTGATTAATTTCACTGGTAATTTGGCTGAAGTAAGGCCAGTAAAGCCAAATTAATTCTGTTGCAAAGCTGTAAAGATATTCAGTTTTTAAGACTAAAAGGTTTAAGCTACAGTCTTCCGTCTTTAACAGCTGATCAGTCCCTTAAACTAAACCTACTGGAAAAAACTTCAGTGTTACGATTATTGAATCCTTTATAATTTGTTCTGAGTCTTTGCTATAGGCTGCTCTTGGAGCTTTCTTTACTTGATTTTAATTAAGAATATATCTGAGCTTGCAAAAGTAATACCTGCAACTGAAAAGTGGTTTGTAATGACAACAGTACTGGAAATACTCATTTATATTCAGAACATGGCAGTGACGTGGGTTACTGCTAGCTGGTACCTTGATACTATAGCCATTTTGTTCAGCTCTGTACAACCCTAGTAGCTGAACTCAAGTACTGTTGTTGTTGTTGATACTATTATTTATTATTATTATTATTATTATTATTATTATTATTATTATTATTATTATTTTCCTCTCCTGTTTTATTAAATTGTCTTTATCTCAACCCATGGGTTTTACTCTTTTTCCAATTCTCTCCCCCATCCCACTGAGGAAGGAAGGGAGTGAGAGAATGGCTGTGTGATGCTTGGTTGCCTGCTGGGTTAAACCATGACACTTGTTTTTTTAACTAAATATATAGTGATTTTGAAAGAGGATATTAACTTTAATTCTACTGTTACCACTGAGGTTACATATCACTCTTTTGACTCCCATTCCCTCTTGTGGATATGAACAGACTTCCAGAAACCTCTTGCTAAAAAAATCCAACCCATATACCATAAGCAATTTAGAAGCACTGAGATTACTTCCTTACGTCAAGTTCCACACCTTTTTATAATACTGTACAATCAATTAGGTGTGGTAAAGACATTTCAGCTGGCAGCTCAAATACAGAGAAAAAAATCCTTTCCCCACTTTCCAATTGTTTTAGAATAAAGATTGTTTAGAACATCTACAAAAAACCAAATCAGGGCACTGAGGATCCCAATCACATTTCCAGTAGCCCTGAATTATTTGTTAAGCCATCTAAAAAAACCTTATTACTTGCAATACAGTAACACTGGTAGAACCTACTGATTGCAGTACAATTTTAAGAAGCCCCATTGATTTTAACAGAGTAAGGCCTCACAATTTGATGTGAGATGACAGTAGAAGAAATATTTAGGTTTGAAGCATTGGACAGAAACTGCAATTAGTTCTGGGAGAAGGGAAGGAGTAAATGAAATACGCTCCAGTTTCTTGTGGCATAAGTTCTTTGGTTGGCCGAGCAGGAGGAGAATAATGCTGTTAGATTAATTCAGACCTGTTTGAGCAATTACAATAAACTAACAATCCTACTGGTTTTGTGTTTCAAACAAAGTGCTTGGATTCTGAAATTTCCAATGGACTATGTGGAGTGAGTTTGTTAAGAGTTGGTTAGTGCTGAGTAAGACAGCGAAGGGCTGAGTGGCTCCAGCAGCCAGCCAGGTCAGCAGCAGCAGAAGGGCTCAGCACCCCAAGGGTTTGGCCCCTGAGTGCTGATTTTTCAAAACTGCCTGGGGTAAAATGCTGATTCTAGCAAGGTTATTTGTCTTGCAGCTTGTTTCAGGTAGCAAAGTAAGGCACCCCATGACTGTACAGCTAATAACTCAGTTTAGGGTCTGGTCTTGAAGGGCACAAAGTGCCGCAACTCCACTGAACTTCCCTGGGAGCTGGTGACATTTGGCACTCTGAAGGGTTAAGCTCTAAGAGCAAATATAAATGAAAGGCTCCTCAGTTGATTTCTCACAAAGATATGCAGTGAAGATTGGCTAGCAGTATAATAGATTGAGTTTGGCTTGACAGATTGAAGTGATAAAGCCAGTTAAGTGTTATGATGTAATACTGAGTATTTATTGACCTGCAGTGTGTTGTAGCGGCAATTACAAGGCATCTGGCAAAATTCTGTGGTGGGTAGGGACTAATCTATAAGGGTGATTAATTTCACTGGTAATTTGGCTGAAGTAAGGCCAGTAAAGCCAAATTAATTCTGTTGCAAAGCTGTAAAGATATTCAGTTTTTAAGACTAAAAGGTTTAAGCTACAGTCTTCCGTCTTTAACAGCTGATCAGTCCCTTAAACTAAACCTACTGGAAAAAACTTCAGTGTTACGATTATTGAATCCTTTATAATTTGTTCTGAGTCTTTGCTATAGGCTGCTCTTGGAGCTTTCTTTACTTGATTTTAATTAAGAATATATCTGAGCTTGCAAAAGTAATACCTGCAACTGAAAAGTGGTTTGTAATGACAACAGTACTGGAAATACTCATTTATATTCAGAACATGGCAGTGACGTGGGTTACTGCTAGCTGGTACCTTGATACTATAGCCATTTTGTTCAGCTCTGTACAACCCTAGTAGCTGAACTCAAGTACTGTTGTTGTTGTTGATACTATTATTTATTATTATTATTATTATTATTATTATTATTATTATTATTATTTGTATTTCTAGACTAATGCATTTCTGGGGTTTGAATCAGGCATGTGTTTCAAGCCTTTACCGCTTTGTTCTTTTCCTTCCCCCTC
>NW_009260791.1:4365306-4381974 GCF_000687185.1 Egretta garzetta
CTTGCTAAATTCCAATAATTTCAGGGGGAAAAAGATTACTGGGAGCTCTGGCTCCAGGCCTCTCTGAGCTGGAATTGTAAATCCTGCCAGTTTTGTGCAAAGAGGATTTTCATCGGCTGCTAACCAGCACAGGACAATTTGGAAGCCTGTTTTCAGTACTTAATCCTGTAAAAGTCCCCTTTACACAACACAGCACCTCAAAACTGTTTTGCGCATCACTGGGCTGGGATCTGGGTGGCCTGCCCAAGGTTTCAAAGATGTTTTGTGGGAGGGGGGAAAAAAAGGAGGATGACTTTGTTCCTCATCTTGTTTTCAAAATAGTTTGTTCCTAAAACTGGCGGAGAAGTGGATGTGCTGAGCCTTGCACGGTGTCAAGTTCTGAACGCTGCACTTCTCCCTCGTTAATTTTACCTGGGACTTATATGTAGTCTAATCACGGAGTAAGTGAGCAGCCATTAAAAACATCTAGTTCTCCTTAAATTAAATATGTGTGTGTAATAAATGATGATTGCTTTTCTAAATGTTCCTGCGGTTATTAGTATAGCAAAGGAATTTGAAATTGTTACTGCAAAACAATATTAGTAGATTGCATTTACTGAGTAAAAAGGAGATGATTTTCTTAATTGTTTGTGCTATAACATCAATGTTTAATATAACATAAACTCTTGACATTTTTTTAGCACAAACAAGAGTGGCAGTGTTCTCATATCCTCTTGCTCAGAAAAACTGTCAAATGCACAAGTGTTAACAAGCAGTTTGGAAACAGTCAATGCCTGCGCTCACATGTTTTATTAATCACTATAAACAGAACTGAGATCAGATATTCTGCATGAAGTACAGCAACACTACTTGAAGATACAAACTTGAAAAAATACATGTCCAGTTCTGATCTCACTCCATTTTTAACTCAAATTATGGTCATAAAGAGCTTTGTTGCAGTGTGTTAAAACAACACAGAGCCTACTTTGATTATATCACTTGAAATATTTGGTCTGGGAGACACATTTCAAAAGCGTGCTGATTCTGCTTCTACCACAAATGGTGCCACAGGAGTCTCTCTGCGCCCAAGTTGCTCTGTCAGCAAGGGAATAGGAAACTGGAGCTGAATTCCCCCCGAGGAGGGCACTCATCATCTCATCTCTCCTGGCAGAGAAGCACAGCCTAACCATCTGGCTACCAATTAAGCAAAACATAAGAAAGTGCTTTTGCTGCTTTCAGTAGAAGCTGATTTACTCTCCCTGCAGCACTCAAAGGTCTAAAGAGGAAGATGATGTCCAAGAGCTGAGCACAAGATACCGGGCTGGAAGTTCAGGTGTTTAGTCGAGAAGGAATAGCATTGGGAACTGACTTCTAAACCTGTCAGAGCATTGTATTAAATGGGCATTTGGTAAGATACTGAGATAGTAATTTCAAGCAAGGACTGGAAAAGAAATCTCTTCACTCCCAGGAACCTGATTTCAAGAAAAGGTTTTGGGCAGTGACCTCCACTAGGAAAATGAGTCTCCTGCCAGGGCTATGTGAGCTGCTGCAGCTCCAGAAAGGGTTTGGATTTAAGACAGCAGCATGTCCAGTACTGCCTAATGAGTAACATGGAGCTATGTGCTAATCTCTGATCCTACGGTGTACAGGCAACCTCAGCATTTGTTGGAATTATGATTTATTGAGAGTTGAGAGCATTTCTCCCCTTGTGAAATGAGGGCCCCAGACAGAAACACATTTTCTTGTTAACCACAGAAGCTCATCCACAGCTTAGAAATTAAAGAAGCAGGGAGAATTATTCAGCAGCACCAGAAACAACAAAAAGAAAAACTGCTTAAGCCTTGGCAAGGCATCTCTAAGCAGCACACTGAGCTTGTGGCACAGCCCAGCCATATTTCAGAAGCAAAGAGAGGATGTTTGGCTCAACCAAAGGGGAGCAATGGTGCAGCAGACTGAGACCGGGACCCAGAAACTGCTGCAAATGCTCAATTCTGATAGCTGCGTAAACCCACTGGAGTCCTGGTGTACTTGGGGGCGAAGGAGGCTGAACTATTAGCAATGGCCAAAGTCCCCTTTTGAAAGAGAATGGATACATAAAGCCTAGAATGAGCATGTCCTTCCCACTGTTTCCCCAATCTTGTCACATGACATTAGGGAAGAAAAGCAATAACAGGAACAGTAATAAAATTAAAAGCCGTGAGGTCTAGCAGGTCCCCTTTCCTTTGCCTGCTCACTCAGGGCTCCAAAGGGAGCTAGCTAATGATGTGCAACAGGCTCATAGCAACCCACTTGGGCAGGCTGGGCTGGCGCAATGGGAGGCGCTGAAGGCAGGGAAAGCCACCTGCAAAGCTGAGCATGGGCGATACAACCTGCTGGGGAGGGAGCTGTGCTAGGGAGCCGAGCCCGGTGTCTACCTGGCCTCCTCACCTCACCTCCAGGGCAGCTCTTGTTCCAGTATATTTGGATTGTTGTACCTGTGATAATGTCATAATTAGATATTAGTAACGTATACTTCATAAAATATTACACACGTATCTCTTCATAAGCACCACTGTTGTGTAGAGTGAACTATCAAAGACTCAGAATAAAAATGTGTGGAAAAGTGAATTGTAATAGGTTTCCTGAGACTATAGGCTGAAAGTACAGACACAGGGTGACTCTGTGGATTGCACACTCAAATGGTCAATTTTTTATATAGAATAATGTAACACTGAATAGAAGCCGCTGTGTTTCCCTGATCTGACCAAACCATCACAAGCTTTTCTGTGAGTTTAGGTTGCACAAACTGATTTTTAAGCTTCCCTTAGAGCAGCAAGTCTGAAACTTCAGCTGTTTTTTCTTTAAACCTCTCAAACTCTACTTTTCATGTCTGATACCTCAAAGCGAATGAACTGATACTTCTGAAATTCTGCATTAATACTTGTTTCTAAGCTTGTCAAGCAGGAGAATACAGACAGACTTATCACTGGAGTGAAGCAGAGCCTTATCCCCCAGCTGTATCACTAGAGCATGATGAATTGGTGTTTAAAGAAATTCCTTAATGCTACAGGCAATGACACAATTAAATTTCAGTCTTGCTTTTCCATTTCCTTTTTACTGTACAAGTAAGAAACTTAGAAGTAGCTATAACTGTTACATTATCTCCAATCCCCAGTGGATAGATCCTTAGTGAGGTATGACTATACGTAAAATTTTATGTATTGGATTGTTCTGGGACAGTCTAAAGGTCTAAGAAGAAAAGTAAACTCTTCTGTGTTGAAGGAAATGATTGAAGACATTAACTTTCATTATATTCATAGCACCATAGAATCATAGAATGGTTTGGATTGGAAGGAACCTTGAAAGATAATCTAGTCTAACATCACCCAGTCCAACTAAGCTGTGCAGAAATCTCTTCAGTAGATTCACTAGCGTTTAAGTCAAGAGTCTTTTTTTGTCCCTTTGAAGCATTTGGTATTGGCTGCTTTTGGAAATAGGATATTGAAATAGATCATAGAATCATAAAAACATATGGTTGCAAAAGACCTTTAAGATCATCGAGTCCAACCATACGTGTCCACTACTAAACCATATCTCTAAGCACCTCGTCTACTCATCTGTTAAATACCTCCAAGGATGGGGACTTGACCACTTGCCTGGGCAGCCTGTTCCAGTGCCTGACAACCCTTTCAGGGAAAAAATTTTTCCTAATGTCCAACCTAAACCTCCCCTGGTGCAACCTGAGGCCATTTCCTCTCATCCGATCACTTGTTACCTGGGAGAAGAGACCAACACCCACCTCACTACAGCCTCCTGTCAGGTAGTTGTAGAGAGCAATAAGGTCCCCCCTCAGCCTTCTCTTCTCCAGGATGAACAACCCCAGTTCTCTCAGCTGCTCCTCATCAGCCTTGTGCTCCAGACCCCTCACCAGTTTCATTGCCCTTCTTTGGACACGCTCCAGCACCTCAATGTCCTTCTTGGAGTGAGGGTCCCAAAACTGAACACAGTATTGGAGGTGTGGCCTCACCAATGCTGAGTACAGGGGAAGGATGACTTCCCTGGTCCTGGTGACCACACTATTTCTGATACAAGTCAGGATGCCGTTGGCCTTCTTGGCCACCTGGGCACACTGCTGGTTCATATTCAGTTGGCTGTCAACCAGAAACTCCAGATTCCTCTCTGTCAAGCAGCTTTCCAGCCACTCATCCTCAAGCCTGTTTTTACATGGGGTTGTTGTGAGTGAAATGCAGGATCCAGCACTTGTCCTTGTTGAACCACTTGGCTGATCCACTATGGCAGTTTCTGTGTTCCCTTTTTTTTGGGGGGGAGAAGGATTTAGGGGGCTGGGTGTGACTTGTATTCAAATAAGTGTGAAATATCTGTCCCTATAGTAAATGACTTTTATTACATACAGCATAATAAAAGTAACAAGCAAAAAAGGCTTTGGCACTTCTGAACATATAGTTAAATGCAATGCTTGTCTCCAGAGAAAATAGACACTTCCAAGTGATTTGATTTTGAAGAATATGAGAGCAGTAATGAGTTAATAACCATAAAGTTTATTTTCACTATCTGCCTCGTTAAAAAATATGTTTGATAAAACTGTCCAACTGCGTATAATTTCTAAAATTAAAACCACAGCTAAAATTAAATGAAAATGTCATTAACTTGACACAGAGAAAAATAAAATGGCTCAGTATCAAATAATAAACTTAATTATTAAGTTAGCTAAAAATATGGAATAAACAATTCCTGCAAAATCCAAAGGCAGAATTCTTCATTTGTTTATCAGCTACAAATCCCAAGGTATTAGCAAATCTAGTACTAAAAGTTGTGTTTTCGTATTCAGTCTACTAATATGAGAAGGATCGCTGCACCTGTAGAGAGCAAACCAGGTTTAAGTAAAGATTAATGACAAGTGTATGCACTGCTGTAATTAAACAGACATTAATAACTGGTAGTTGAGAAAGTCATAGAGAATTACAACAGTGGGTTATTTGGCTCTGTTTTCTTCAGTTTTATAAGGATTCCTGCTAATTAGTGACAATATTTAGATAAACAGCTTAAGTGAAAGTGACAGTATTTCAGGACTGAAATCTGGTCCACAGCCACTAATACTTATGTGTTTGCAGCTCTGTCAGACAGAAAACCTGCCTTAACTGTTGCAGATGCCATCACTGACAGATTCTTTTCTGTGCTGGTGTTTCAGCCACAGGTCTATATATGTGCATCTCCCTCTCTAATATCTATATACAGACTTTGTCAGGCCATGGAGTACATTAAGCAACATGACAATCATTTGTCACTCATCCTACCCGGAGGAAGAAATTGTATGTTCAGTGCAGTGTTTTGTTCATTTAAAAAAAAAAATGTGTGCCTACTGCTCATGTTCATCGATTTTATTGTTATACAGTACTACATTGGTACGTCTCTCTCAGGAAGGTTATGGAAGTCAGTGCTAAACTTTCAGGGTTGAGCCCTGAAGGTAAAGCTTAATATGTAGCTAGAAATTAGAAAGGATTTCCCTTCTTTTTCAGCTTCTAACTGTTCAAACACGGTTGTCTTCTTGCCCTTGGGAACCTTGTAAGGAGCTGTAGGACTCAGAATTGGAGGTACTTCTCTTCAGCAGTCACCTGGCAAATACGTGAAATCAGAGCACAGCCATTTCATGTAGCTGAAGTTCTCCCTGTTTATTTTAAAAGTTTTCTCGTGAAGTCACCCAGTATAAGAAATCTTAAAAGTATCTGACTAAGCTTTGTGTAGCAATGAGGCACCTGAACTAAGACTATTTTTTTAACAGCCAGCCACTCAGGCTCCTTTTGGTCTTCAGTTTCCTCAAGACTCCATTTCACCCTGTAAAGGTGGTTTCAGATTTTTCTGTCTCCTCTCCATCCAATTAAGCTTCTAAACTTCTAGATTGTGCAAAACTGTGAATAGTAGCCAGTCCCTTCCAGATACTCAAGAATGAAACTTTTGAAGATGCATAACTGTTTGATTTAAAGAAAAACCCCAAATTTCCATATTTTAAAGACAATATTAACCAATTCAGGATGCCCAGTTTTATTCCGTTTTTAACAGTGTCGAGGAAAACCCTTTCTCTCACCATCCTCCACCTGTCAGATACTCCCTACAGCTTAAGCCTTCTCCCAAGGTTTGATTTAATAAAAGTTTGCTTTAAAAGACAGGACAATAAACCTAGAAATTAATTCTGGATTCTTGAATGTTCATTAATTTGGTTTACATTTTTATACAGGGTGTCTCCTGCTAATATGGAAAAATCTGAACTAATGATACTTTTGACAGAATTTTAAATTGTCTGCTTTACATGTAGCAAGAGTTGTTGACCAGATACTGAATTTATAATACATTTATACTGTCAACTGGAATCTGTGGACTTTTGTCAGGATGCAAGAGAAGAGGAAATTTCTAAAGAAATCCTTTAATTTTTTGGGTGCTTTAATCTCCTCTGTCTTCCTTCACTCCCACCACATTGCTGTTCCGTCACCTGCTCTGATGTTAATCAGAATGACTGGGTCATTCTCTTTTATAAGCTTGCTGGATTAATTCCTTTTCAAGGTCATCTGTGAATTGACTTTAGTAACTAATTATAAATTGGATGGTATTTTAATATTCTACCCTCTCCCTAAGCTTTAATCTAGAAGTGATGAGGGACAAAAAGAAACCCAAAGGAGCTTGCATTTTAGGAAGCAAGATGATGAATGCCGTTATCCAATACCTTTATAATTTCTCCTGCCCTGGACACCCTTATCTTTTCCACTGAGTTCAAAGGGAGTTGAAGGAAATTCAACATCTTCCAGAAACAGGGCTTTAGTCTTTTAGCTAATATAACTGCATATGATCTCTGGAGAAATCTGTCGATATTGGTATTTGAGGCACTTAAGCTTGACATTCAGAGTTCTGTACTACTATGAATGCATCTCTATTAAGGCAACAGAAGCAGCTCTCTCGCTCTCTCTTTGATGTTGCCTTTTGAAATTTAACATTAAAAAGTAATATTTTCCTTCATTGTATTTTTAAGACTTTGAAACAGTTTAGGAAACTGCTCTTGGGCCATCACCCAGCAATAAACAATTTTCATTTTGTAATCAAATATTATTTCATTTATTTTTTAAACCCTATCAGATACCTGCAGAACCTTGGCTATGAAGGGCACAGATTGCAAAAAACCAGTTGAATAAGGATTGCAGATCTACTGTTTAAAGACCTCAAAAGCATTTTCTAGAGGAACACTTACCAGATGGCTGTGTTTAAGCCCAACCACAGTGCGTGCTCTTAAGCATCTTTCGACCTGACCATGCTAAAGCAATGATTTTTGCCTGACTGCATCTTTGGCCTGCTTTCTGAGCTATTGCTTTTCTATTGCTTTCACAACTTGCTAGCTATGGCTTTCTCTTTGACCCCTCACAGACCGGCAGTACAGTTGCCCCAGTTCTCCCAGACCAGTGCCTCCAAAGACCTCCAAGATATCTCCCCTGCTTTCTTTCTCCTACTCCATAATAATCAGATCAGCTCAAGAATTTCCCCAAAGATTTAACCATATGCATATCCTCACTTAACCATTCACCCCTTCAGCTGTAGCAAGTAGTTGAAGCAAAGAGACGCAGGGACATTGAAAGGCATCCACAATCACGCTTTCTTCAGTCAGTACAAGAAATAGGTATCAGTTAAAATTAAATGTGTTCTTGTTGTTTCTGTACTGCCCTGCAGTATTCTTCAGCGTAAGTTCAGAAGCAAAATAAGAATCACAGGGTCCTTCCTTACCTATTTAGAGATTTTATTCCAAAATATCAACAAGTTTGTAAGTTATTCATGGTCTTTTTCAAGACCATGAGGAAAAGTAGACAGCAATTCTTTTGTTTTAAATTAAAAATTAAATGACAAATAGAATGAGAAATGGAGAACATGTTTGTGATAGAATTTGTTCCTCAAGGAGAATACTAATGTTTGTCCATGAGGATTCTGTTAAGGATTTCAGACTGTGCTACAGAAAGAAGAGATAACCCAAAAATTTCATGGTGCTCTCAGCACACCTGACCTACAAAGCTAACAGAAAACCTGGAAGTAAAATTTTCCCCATTTGCCTCAGTATTCTGGGGAAGTAGTGAGTTTTGTTCAGATCAGGACAGGCTTGAATTATGGTTTTGATGTGGAACTGTGTAATATTCTGGGGTTTGCTGTGCTTTTGTTCTAAGCCACAAACAGGAGGTGACAGCTGCTTAGTGTTTTAATTTTGTATTCACAAGAATTGCAAACAAAGAACAAAATAAACAGCTTATACGATGAACCTTTGTTCATGCTCTGTTTATGAGTGTTGATTTCACTGCCACTCAATCCTACCAAGGGCTCATCCGTATAAAATCAAGATAATAAATTCAACTCTTGCCTGTGTCCTTTCTTTATACTTTCTTTTTGAAGGTATGTGCCAAGCAGAGAGTGCTGGAAAAATAACTGCTTGCTTTTTCTGCAGAATTTATACATCCTAGGTATCTGCAGTGCATACTGCCCCATAGTCATCAGGGCTTCAGCCGTTATCAGGCAGATGACTGCAGGAATGAGAATTAGGCTTGACTCCTTGCCTAGACATGGGCGGGACATCCTGAGGCTATTCAGTTTAAGAATTACTGCATTAGGGCAATGAGGCAGAGGAGAGTCTTAGGCTATCGTCAATACACTGTACCAGTCTCTCTCCAGACTGTGTACAGATATATTTTTTTTAAATGCTTATAATCTGCACATGCTCATAATCTGAAGATAATAGGAAAGTTCCCTGTTACTCTATAGAACCATATCAAATCTTTTTATCTTAAGAACAGAAATCAGGCTTAGTGTCAGGCATGCTGGAACACTAAAGCCCCAGTAATTTCAGTAACCTACTTTGCTGTCACTGAATAATAGCCACTTTTTCACTTCTGCTGTGGGTAGTAACAAGACAATGTCAAACTAAAGTAGAACTTTTTAAAATGCGTTCTTATAAAATAGAAATTCTGTTTTCTCTTTTTGAAAAAAAAATCATTTTGACATTTCCATTTCAATGTTTTTTCAAGAAATCATTAATTTATACTTTCTGATGTGCTTTCAGTGGCATTCTAGCCTTTCTGAATCTAGTGGTAAAATTCCCACAGCTTTAAATGGGAGTAAGGATTTTCTTTTTCACATATCCATATCTATATGGTTGTTCTTGTGTGCGCATGCTTGGGCAGACCCCATTAGTTCAGCTTCCAAGCGTGTCTTTCATTGTTTTGCACTGATCCCTGTTCACTCAGCCCCTTATCCCGTTTTTTGGACACGGAGGGTTGTTGGTTTAAGTGGTACAATTTACATACAGGGAGACCTTGTCCGTTCGGGCAAAGGATCTGTTGTTTGTGTGCAGTAGGGATAATATAAACCACAGCACGGAGTACCAGTTGGAGTCAAATAGGTCACCTGAGAAAATATGGCACTATAAAGAGAGTAAGAATGGTACACAGCTCCAAAATACTTGTCTTTCTCTGTTCAGGCTTCAAAATGGAGCCATTTTACCCACGTTTGCTCACTCTTTGAATTTGCTTTCGCTCAGCACAGGAGCAATTGAGTTTTATTCCTGCAAAGGTTAATTTTGTGCTCACGTGCCTGAATATTTGATTCGAGGGCTGGAACACCTCTCCTATGAGGACAGGCAAAGAGAGTTGGGGTTGTTCAGCCTGGAGAAGAGAAGGCTATGGGGAGACCTTGTTGCGGCCTTTCAGTACTTAAAGGGGGCCTATAGGAAAGATGGGGACAATCATTTTAGCAAGGCCTGCTCTGACAGGAGAAGGGGTAATGGTTTTAATCTAAAGGAGGGCAGATTTAGACTGGATGTAAGGAAGAAATTTTTTACAAAGAGGGTGGTGAGACACTGGAGCGGGTTGCCCAGAGAGGTAGTGGAGGCCCCATCCCTGGAAACATTCAAGGCCAGGTTGGATGGGGCTCTGAGCAACCTGATCTAGTTAAGGGTGTCCCTGCTGACTGCAGGGGGGTTGGACTAGGTGACCTCTAAAGGCCCCTTCCAACCCAAAGCATTCTATGATTCTATGTTTTGCACATTGCATGCAGCAGCGTGACACAGGCATGGGACAGCGCTTCCACCCCCTGAGCAGGCAGCCAGGCCTAACAGAGGAGGCCCAGAAGTGAGCAGGCTGTGCCAGGTGCAGCTGTACCCATGACCGGGTCTACTAGCGACCACTGCAATGGCCAGGAAAGGCAGGAGAGAGAAAATCTGGATGTGACAGGGGAAAGACCAGCACCCCTTGATTTGTCCTGGCCCTCCCTCTGAGCTTATTGCCTCTTGGGCAATGGACAAAGGGGAGGATGCACATGGAGGGTGGTAACTTCTCAGCCAATGCAAGTTCAGGCTTCCCATAAGTCCATCTTCAAATGCCTTAACTTGCAACACAAGGACCAGGGGAAGCTGAGACAGGCATCCCCTGTCTCCCAGACGCCCTGGTGCTCTTTCAGCCCCGCAAGCCATTTCCATCAGCCTTCTTTGCATCTTCCGGCCAGGACTCTGGAGCACAGGGATAGATCCAGACTGGCAAGCTTCTTCTCTTGTGGCTTTTCCTCCTGAGGAGGAGATGCACTATTGCTCCCAGCTGCATAAAGGATGATTTCCAGTATTTTCCATGCCTCTCCTTTTTCCCCTCTTTCTTTACCTAATACTGGAGCAACAGAATTCAAAATGAAGACTTGACTGGGAAGGTGACTTTTCAGTCTGCTTGAGGTTTTTGTACAAGAGGTCTCTGTCAGTGAAGCAACTATGCTTCCCTGAGCACACTGTGTAAGACGGGGGCCTGTCACATTTTGCACTGCAAAATAACTTTTTCTTACTTTCTAACGCGGTGAAGAAGCCACGAAGCTGTAGAAACTTACACCATGAACCGAAGTGAGCCCAGAACATCAAAAGCACAGAGAGGACTTACAAACTCATTTATTTCCCTGTGCCATTACCAGTCTCACGCAAATTAGGGCTGCAAGTTTCACGTTGGTATTCAGGAAGTCATTTGTCACACACAGAGAAATAAATTAGGGGGAACATTAATGGTGACAAGCATACAAGACTACTGAACAGCAGAAGCATTTCAGTCCCTTTGGGGTGAGAAGAGCAAGGTCCAGCTGACATAAGCCCAGCATATCAGCAATGAATGTATTCAAGAGCACCTCTGAATTGGCATTGCATATATACATGCAATTAATATGTGTGACTGTACAAATTTAAACGTGAAGTCTAAAGTTAAAGGTCTATATAATGCCTACTTTTCAAGGAAGGATGTTTCATGTAACATTTGCTTGACCTAGAGAGTAAGTAATTATTATAAGATTCCTTAATCCTGTTTAACTTATTTTCCTGAGAGAAACTGAAAATCCAGTGGCTCTTACAGACCTTTCTTCTGCTTATGGGATACTCCCCTCACATTAAAAAAAAAAAACAAGCCCCAAACCCCTGTGTATGTTGCATGACCAATTATAATTCAACTGGTAAGCTAATCTTTACAGTGTTAGAAGGACAGGATAAATGCTTTGTAGTCATTAATACTGCCAGTTGGCAGGGGGATTCAGAGTCAGAAGCTTTATCTTGTCTGTCTGTCTCCCTTGCCTGTCTCCCACTAAAGGAGCCTGGCTAAATCAAAACCACCGACCGACTCCCCTTCCTGTTTCCACTGGAAATGTTGTCCATTGTGAGCAGTGGCTTGAAGTCACAATTACTTCAGCATCTTTATTAAAACATAATGTTGAGATTTTAGCTTAGATTAAGTATATTCATTCCCCTAATTTTTATTACACTGAAATAGAAAGTCTTTGGGAATTACTGAAGGAAGTTCCTTTCCCCCCCTTTTTTAATATTTAAAAGCTAAATAATAAAAATCCCTTTTTCATACACTGGTGCAAACCATGGGTAAGACTAAAACTAATATTTTTAACAGTGGATGATTCTCACTGGCTTTACAGCAGCAAACACTGCCATCCTGATGTGGCAGAAGATTAATAGAGAACATTTCCATGAAAGCACTGCTTCTCTAGGTATTTCTGCAAGCGCTCTTTCCTTTGTAAGGCAATCTGAATATTGTAGACAGGCCTCAATTTAGTATCGACTTCAAAGGAACAGTCTGTGTCAAATGCACCATATTCCTAGCTTGTTTGAAGATGGAGACGCACTGAAGCCATTTCTGTCAGGGAAGGAGGAAGGAAAAGAGGTTTGTTCAGTCAAAATCCCCGCTGGTTGACTTCCAATACATCAGAAAACTAGCGTGTAGTCTGTCTCTTGAAATAAGAAAAAGGAAAAAAAAAAAGACAGCTCAGTGATTAATATGCTTACTTGAACATCAGAGATGTATGTTCAAATCCTTCCTCTGTCTGAGTGTGCAGCAGGGATGTGAAGCAAAACCCCGTGCTTCAGGAGATCAGGCAGTCTTAGGTGGGTTTCCATATCAGCCTCTCCTTGCAATTTTTTTTCAGTGGATATAAAATGCAGAAATAATCACTGCAGCAGAAGTAACTCTGATTTGTTGTGAAAAATGCCTTAACCTTCAGGCTGCAGGATTTCCCTTATCTGCTGTCCTTTTACTGTCTGACTGCAATTTGTGCAAGACTTTATGCGGTAGGTGTGTTCAGCTGGTTTGATTCATCTGAGATCAGAGAGCAAGAATAATACAGAAGGGACAGTTCTTAACTTGTCAAGTGTAAAGTCAAGCTGTACACAGGTGTAGGGGAGCTGCCTCTAGAGGGTTAAATCATGGCATAACAGAGGCTTTGAAGAGCCATTCTTGAATTGGAAATGGTAGCCTGATGCCTAGAGTCCTTCCTGGATCCAGGAGAACGAGCTCTGCCAAGTAAGCGTATCTTATTTGTAGCTGACCCAGAGTAACTATTGTTCTTGGATTGTTTATGCTTTATTCCCTGTGGCATCTGCTAATATATTCTTGGCCTGATTCTTATCTTTTACTGACACACGTCAGAAGCATTTCGAGACCTCTGGGTGGAGAAGGGTTTGACATTTCTAGTTCAGATCGATATCACATCAGCAGGGATGGGTCAAACACTTGCAGCTCTCATTCCTTCATTATTTATTAACATTCAATTGTCTCTCACTTCTCATTGACCTTTTCTATTCAACTAGTATGAAACCAAGTCCCTTTGAACCCAAGTGCCAAGAGGTGCAGCTGGATTGCGGGCTATCATCCTGCATAACGGGGAGCTAACGCAACGGCGTGCAACGTGCGCTGCTACTGCGCACATTACCTGGCAAACCAACCTGCAGGGAACCTGGCCTGCCTGTAGAGCTCATCAGTACCTAAATATACCTAATTCCTGCAGATTGTAGCCTCTCCCTCGCCTTGTACTGTATCTGAGCACAGAGAAACAAATTACTGCAACTGTGGTTTTGTGCCATATAAAATTAGACTAAGTATACGGTGGTTGAAACCTGAAATTAGCAGAGAAGTGGTGACAGTCCCTCCCTTTAAGGAAAATCTCTGCACACAGACAATCTTCAAGGGCAGCCTCTGGCCGGCATCACTCTAAATGCACCAGGAAGTGAGGCCACTTTTTGTTTTCACATGCTATTATTCATAGCTTATTTTAAATACAATTACATGGATTCTGATTGGTTTTCTCTTCAGGTAAACAATAGTTAGGGCTTTATTTTATCATTTGAATAGACTGCATATCTTTCTCAAGGTTTTCCAGAATATTAGGGGATGAATAATCACAAATGTTCCGATATGGGCAGAATGAGCACATGCATACCCATATACCCAATTTGCCTGCGTGCACATTTCCTTTTACATAGCCCCCAAGCAGATTAGCTACAGACTCAGATGGGAGTTGTACTGAACAGCTCTACTGGAGACCCACGCTTAGGTTTTGTTTGCAGCCCTGAGATATTAATCTCAGCAATACAAGGGCTGTATCTTTGCTGATATTCTACCATATAATCTAATGGAAACAATAATACAAGGAAACCAGTATTACAAAAATAACATTACAATAAACACAATAACAAAACCTGCTTGTGGATGAAAATGTAGATCAATTCTGCCTTGTGGATGCTTAATTGCTAATGAATGGAATATGTGACTGTGTGTCCTGAAATGAGTTTGCTAAGTAGAAGCTTATTTTATTCTTCATGGAAACAGTTGGTCTTTGATGTTTTTAGCATTGATAGACTTTAATTTTTAAGACTTTGAAAAACAAAATTCTCATATGTCATAACAGAGATGTTTATTTCATTTAAATTAGACCATAAGCCATTTCTGGAAAATATGCATTTCTTTAGTTAAAATATGATTTTAATTTTCCTATTGTAATCAGATGCAGATTAACACCCCAGTTCTGAATATCCCACATCCTGGAGTGTGGGAAGTCCATAGGCAGACACGAATTTTTTTTCCTGAGCCTATCTGCTTTCAAAGTGGATTTCTTCCAGAGCATAAAGATAACTTTCTTATGTTTTTTATGTCATGTAAAATTTCAGGATCCAAAAGCAAGTACCACTGAACACACATTTAATGTACAAGTACAAAGAACAGCACTCTTGGCCATTTTACCATGATAAACAGAAGAGGAAAAAAGCTATGTGCCGTACAGCAAGATCCTCTAAAATCTCTCCCTGTTCTATAGTACCCAAATAATCTAAAGTCTCTGTTTCCATCTTTTGCAAGCAAACAATGAGGAACATTTAAAACATTAGGCTTTCTTGAGAAGGAAATGCTTCAAGAAAGGGCATTATTTAGAAAGGGAAAGGAGTAAAATGCATTAGTTAAGTGAACTAAAACTTTTTTAGTCTGGCCAGTCTCACAAAAAGAATGTCAATAAATATTTCTATATAAGGCATGTTTACATCCCATAACCTCCATGACAACAATTATTTCACTAGGCTCAAAATATTCTTCCTTCCTTTTATTTTTTTCATTTTGAATTAACTGCTTGTGTAGACAAGCATCTGCTGCCTCTCCATCTCACAGCTGCTCTCTCTTGAATTTATTCTTACTACTCTGTATCCCTTGCCCATTTTCAAGCAAATACTTCAAGACTCTCTTCTAAATGGTCAGTCTGGGCAAAAGGCCAGGAAGTGAAATCACCTCTTTACTACCAGGTTTCCTTCTATTTTACCTTATTTCCCTAGGAAACTTTGCCTCATCTCAAAAAGTCTGCCAGTCCCAGAAGTTTGTTGTATAATTACAATTCTATGGGAAGTTACTAAAAATGTGGGGGTTTCTCACTTTAAATGAAAATCCATTCATTTCTCAAAGTGTGTTTATTTAGGTCTAAACCTGATAAAAGATTAGAAGCCTATAAGAGGATACCAGTAAATCAGAATTATTCTCTCATTCTTCTCTTTTGCTTATTTTTTTCTGGGATGGGAGGACATCAGAACTGTGCATAACATTTTCCCAGACCTCTGAAACCTATGGTTTACACAGGCTGCTGATAACATTTCTGTGGACCAGAAAGGAAATGGCATAATGAAGGTGTCAAACTCATTCTGACAATAATGCTTTTTAAGGATGGTCTTTGGGCCACAAAGTGGCTTTAAGGCTGTGAACTGTGTGGTGCAGTCGACACACTGGAGGGAAGGGATGCCATCCACAGGGACCTTGACAGGCTTGAGAGGTGGGCCCGTGCAAACCTCATGAAGTTCAACAAGGCCAAGTGCAAGGTCCTGCAGCTGGGTTGGGGCAATCCCAAGCACAAATACAGGCTGGGTGGAGAATGGATTGAGAGCAGCCCTGAGGAGAAGGACCTGGCAGTGTTAGTTGATGAGAAGCTCAACATGACCCAACAATGTGTGCTTGCAGCCCAGAAAGCCAACCGTGTCCTGGGCTGCACCAAAAGAAGTGTGACCAGTAGGTCAAGGGAGGTGTTTCTCCCCCTCTACTCCACTCTCGTAAGACCCCACCTGGTGTAGGGTGTTCAGGTCTGGGGCCCCCACTGTAAGAAGGGCATGGACCTGTTGGAGTGAGTCCAGAGGAGGGCCGTCAAGATAATCAGGGGGCTGGACCACCTCTCCTATGAAGACAGGCAGAGAGAGTTGGGGTTGTTCAGCCTGGAGAAGAGAAGGGTCTGGGAAGACTTTGTAGCAGCCTTCCAGTACCTGGAGGGGGCCTAGAAGCAAGCTGGACAGGGACTTTTTACAAGGGTGTGTAGTGATACGACAAGGGGTAATGGCTTTGAACAGAAAGAGGATAGATCTAGATTAGATATAAGGAAGAAATTGTTCACTATGAGGGTGGTGAGGCATGGGAACAGGTTGCCCAGGGAAGTAATGGGTACCCCATCCCTTGGAGGGTTGAAGGCCAGGTTGGGTGGGGCTTTGAGCAACTAGTGTCTAGTGAAAGGTGTCCCTGCCCATGGCAAGGGGGTAGGAACCAGATGATCTTTAAGGTCTTTTCCAACCCAAACCATCCTATGATTCTATGAATGTCCCTCAGGACATAGTGGGTCTCCTGTAGCTGCCTAAAGGAATATGTTTGAAGAACCGCATGCTGTCTTTATGTGGTAGCTGCCTTTCATTTTAGCTGTCACTGTCTTTTACTCCATGCTGAGAGCCCTGCACCACCTAGCATCAGGCTGCTGTGGGGGCTGTGCAAAAATGCCTGCAGTCACCACCACCACCTCACACACCAGCATGTGTGTCACGCTGGGCAGCGGCAGCAGGGACAGGGGCCCTTGGCTTCC
>NW_009260791.1:4382324-4387194 GCF_000687185.1 Egretta garzetta
CTCTCCTCTCCTCTCCTCTCCTCTTTCCTCTCTCCTCTCCTCTCCTCAAGGTTGATCATACAATGACACATTTCAGTGCTTTTGCTTTTTTTGACATTGTTGACTGCAAACTGTAACATATGGCCATACCCTCCCTCCAGTTCCTGTGGACCCCCTCACACCAGCATACATACACTCAACTTGAAGCTCAAATGGGACAACCAGACAGTGCTACATAACACAGCAGATGCAAAGAATCTGGATGCTGGGACAGACTGAGTATGAATTATCCTGTCAACAAAAGGAAGGAGAGTGAACTAGAGTGAGAATAAAAAATATTTATAGACTACAGTATTTTTGGAAAAGAGTTAAAGTGTTTAATTTGAGTTCTGGAGTTCATTTCCCCTAGCTAATTACAGGATTGGAATCTTTCTTAATAACTCATTAAAGATGAATGGAAGTGTTAACAGAATACATTATTTTATTGCATAATTAGTAATGGAAACATGAACATCTAAACTGAACAGGCTTTAAGGGGAACACATGCATATTGAGTGATGCTACAGCCACATCTTTCTATTTGTTTGGTTTTGCCAATGCAGTCCATCTATTAAATATCCCTTTAGCAGGTCAGCATTAGTTATATTTTATGCCCATGTCATCAACATAACAGATATACCACTGCATCCACAACAGCAGATAAATATTATTCCTTATTTTTTAAAAAATCCCGTAGCTATATGATAATGTCATTGGAAATTGTTATTACAGTAGACAGGAACTTGCATGACCCCTGCTGGGTTGTCTTTTCCAAACTGCGTAAGTGAACCTTGTTATCTATGTAGTCCTTCTGAGAGATGAATAATTAAATTCTTACGATCAGTGCAAATTGTTACAAGACTGAAATTCTTATTTTCGTTTCTTGTCCTGTTCCCTGGAAAAGTAACAAAAGCGTGCCAGATTCCATCTGGCATTTGTACTCCCTGTTACAAGTTGTTTGACTGAAGGCAGGGAAATTCATAAGAAATCGTGGCACGCTGTTGAAATGAGACAGTTCTTATTGACTTCTAGAGAGTCTGATTTTTAACTTTGGTATTTTCTTGAAGAATATAACCCTGTAGTGAGAAAATACTTTTGTTTGCTTAAACACAACTTACATGTGAAATGTAGGCTGCTTATTATTTGAGAAACCACTTCCTATATACAGGTATCAATTTCATGAAGCACAGAGTGAGGAAGGGAGAATTTAACACATAATTTTGGAGGCATGCCGTCAAACAGTGATTCTCACTTTTTCAAAATACCTCTTCCTATTGGGTTGCTTAAATTACTGTCTATCTCTTAGCAGAGCACTGAAACATGGAGTATGTTTTCACTTTAGGCACGATAAATTCAGCAGAAGGGATGCAGTAGAGGTACCGATTGGGATGAGGGGGAAGGAGCGAGCTCACGGGCACGGTGCAGCCTCTCCACTGCCAATTGGTGCCGACTCCACAAGGCTGCAGCAAGCTAAAAGGCTGGAGCCATACAAATGGGCAGTGCTGCCAGGCTATTGATCTTCTCCCACCTCTCTTGCTCCCTCTCCAAAGTTTCCAACCCCAAAGAAATCTCTGCCATGCAACAGACCACAACAGGTTTCTTTACCTGCATAGGACAGGTGATACAGGGAGGTGCACCCTAAGCAGCCTTCCTTCACACTAGCCAAAAAGAGATGCTGTAGCTGCTTCTGCCATTAGACACTGTTTCCAGGTTTGTGGCAGACTGGGTAGGGAGATCCATTTCCAGTCATTTTCCTGCATCCCCTTTGAAGATGAGAAGTGTCACCAGCCAGTTTAGTGAACTTACACATGCCCTACACATCACAGTGTTACGCCATCATTTTACTTGTCCCCTTTGCAGCCAGGCAGATGTCTTTTATTGCGCCATCCATCCACCTCCTCAAAGCAAAATACAGCTCTTAGTAAGAACAGGATACTGTAGCTCCCTGCGAGACTGCTCCTAATGCAAATATACCCCCTCAAGCCCTCACAGTTCAATGCAATAAAGAATCCACCCTAAAAGAGAAAAGTAGCCTTATTAATTCAGACCAGCTCTCATTAGTCCTTAGTCAAAATGTACATATGATTATAAGACAGATACATTGACATAATGAAATGCAAAACCTAATAGGTCTTAGTAAAATTACAATTAAAGCAAGCCACTGTTTTTTCAAAGGCTCATATCTTGCAGGAAGAAGACTAAGAATGACTACAGCTGAATAAGGCTTTTACTACTGAGAAAAATAGCTACATTAGGACTTATACATCAGTCAGTCATACAACATTCACATTCATATAATAAAGTCTTCTTTATACATAGAAGTCTAGTTGCTTCACACGTTGACAGGTACCAGCATTTGTGTGTGAGCAGCTACCCCTCTCTTTCATCCTTTTTCAAGAGAGGATGTCTTCAGGAAAAGCCCCATGAAAATGTTTTCTCTTACTTAAAATGGAACCAGGAGAACATTCAACACCAAGGGAAGAGTTGTTTGTCTGGAGATCCAGTAGACCTGTTATAATTTCAATATTTTTTAGGACTCTTGGGGGCAGCTGTGGGAGAGAAGAGCAGGAATACAGGCAGATCAAGTAGACACACAGCTACCGCCTCTCCTTCCCGCTGGCAAAAGCCTTCGGCTTTGGCAGGCAGTGTGCTCGTCTGTGTGGTACGAGTTCCTCCAATGAGACTGGACTGCCCGGGGCACTGGTGGCTAACCCGTTGTTTCAACATTGCTGGTTCAAATATAGCCTAGGAAATTAAAGTCACGGCCTGTGTGAAATGAGCTGGTAGTACCCGTCAATTACCTGGCGGAGAGGCCATCCCGGACGGCTCAAATCATGCCCTTGCTGACAGCTGAGAAGAGAAGCAAGGGAGCAAATGTTGTCACAGACTGAGCTGCATTCTCCTCCCCAGGGACAGAGCCTTAGGTTTGAAGCATAAAATGGAAATTTTGGGGCTTCTGTATTATTCCTTCTATGTATAAAAGTTAGTTTCTATTCAGCTGTAATAAATGAACTGAATTTTGAAAGAGAAAACAAACCAAAGCTGTTGGATTGCAGGGGCATATTAAGCAAAGCCTTGTCAGCATTCCCAGCAAGGCGGCAGCAGTAAAGCCATAGCAAAACTCTCTTCTCTCCCAAACCCACCAACAACATTTGGAGAAAATGGCTCGATACTAAGCTGACAGGTATTTGCAGAAGCGTAGCTTTTGTATGTCATCAAGAAACATCAACTGGCTGAAGGGATGGTTCATTTAGTTTATACATCTAAGGCTAGATCCAGTGAAGAACTCGAGATCTGAATACTGGATGATACGGCTTCCCGACGCAAACCAAAGTGCATCTTCTCCGCTTGGAGCATAGGCAGTGAGGATCTCCCCGTGCTCACCAGCACAGGCACGAAGTTCCATGCCTCTGTCCTGACGCGCTGTGGAGAACAAACATGGGAGCAATAATTCCAGTGGGCAGCAGAGCTCTGAAAACATAGCTGCTACAGCAGCGTAGATTTTGACTTCGGTGCCTCTAACATCTCTACACCTTGATTAAGCAAAATTCTGCTTTCATCTAGAATTAAACCAACAGGTTCTTGTTTTGTTATAAAAACCTGTTTTCCATAAAAATCAAGTCTACCGGCACCTAAATTTAATTATGTTCCCAGTTGCACGTAGCAAATTTAACGTAATTATTTTTAGAAAGCAGTTTAATAGCTCTTGAAATACAAAAACTGTAAGAATATAGGCAGTATTTGACGTACTTTCATTTTTGCTAAATACCAAGAGAAACAAAATACCAACTGAATGTAGAGATCTGCCTAAAACCAGCTGTGGATGAGTGAATTCAGTTTACCCCAGTGAACTTCTTCTATTTCATGTATTTCAGAATGTTGCTTTTTTAACTCCTACAACTGTGATGACAAACAGAATTTTGGTATGTGTGATATCCAGTGGGGCTGCACAAGCATTCAGCAAGATGTTTCCCCACAGCAAACATGAAGTAACTAATAGATCCATGTTTTGGAGAGAGGCTGAATTTGATTCTTGTATTTTCATGTAGGTCTGAAATAAGTATTTAATTCATTCTACTTATCACAGAACCATAAGATCATACAACAGTCCAGGATGGAAGGGACCCTGAAAGGCCACCTGGTCCCACCTTTCGCTCAAAAGGGAACCTAGATGAGATTATCTAGTGCCCTGCCCAACTGCAACTTAAAAACCTCCAGTGACAGGGACTCTGTTGCACCCCTGGGAAGGCTGTTCCGGTGAATGAGTGTAAAAAAATTCTTTCTTATTAATTTCTTTCTTATTAATTCTCACCACTCTCCTGGTGCAGCTTGTACCTATTGCCCCTGGTCTTCTCCATGTGACTCTTTGTGAAGAGAGAATCTCCATGCTCTCTGTAGTCACCTTTTAAGTACTGGAAAAGCCATATACTGTGCTTGAAAGTCTGCTTTATTTGGGGGTGGGGTGGGGGGGTGAGGAAAGTTAATTATTGATAATTCACCAAACTGGGGAAACCAGAATTTAGTCTCTTTTAGTATCTTATTTTTTGCTTTATGGCGACCTCAGTGCTCAGCTAGGAAATAAGAATGCCAAGGCTATCCAAAATATGGTCAGAAAATGAAGGTTAAAAGCAGCTTCCATCAACCTGCAGATTCTTGTCATCACGTGTTCAGGGAGAAGGCAGACAAAACCAGGAATAGTTTGCACAGCATCTCTAACGCTGAAGCATACTGTACGTAGCAGATACACCAGGTATCGGGGATGCACTTGGGATGGAACTTACACAGATGGTTATTTTTTCCCTCTCCCTTTTTTCATTAATAAAAAAAAAAAAAAAAAAAAAAAGAGGAATTT
>NW_009260791.1:4387257-4388517 GCF_000687185.1 Egretta garzetta
AACTTACACAGATGGTTTTTTTTTCCCCCCCCCTTTTTTCATTAAAAAAAAAAAAAAAAAAAAAAAAAGAGGAATTTTGTGAATAGGGACCACTGCGTGCTTTCTGCATTCTCTGCCGCTCAGGACACAGGGTCTGGGGCAAGCAGAGCAGTGTAACTCTAAGCTTTTGATTTTCCTCAGTATGGTTTACTGCAGTTCTGGCAACGCACTGGCCACAACAGCAGCTTTGTCCACCATGACAGTTTCCAGCTGGAAAACTCACAAAATGTACTGAGTATTTAGAACCCATTATGAAAATAGGCTGTGCTTCAGAGCTTCATCACATGTGTCTGTACACCCCTCTGTCTAATTCTTCTCTGAGACATCCAGAAAAAAAAAAAAAAAAGGTGCTACATCTCGATGTAGACCTAGAGTCAATTAGATCCGTGCAGGTCGGTCACAAGCTGGCTGAATGGGACTCGTCATCCACATTTATTCCCTCTGAAGAGAAGTTAGGTTCTTAAGAAAGGGTGGAACAGATGCAGAGCCTACTAGTGTCCTGGAGCAGTGAGGGCACTTTGGGCAGGACTGAGTCCACCTGGAGCCTCGATCCAAGACTGCAGAACTCACACCTCCACAGACGGCAACTACTGAGGAACCTCACTTTTTTTTTTTTTTTAAATTCAAAATAGATCATTCATTTTCTGCTTTTTTATCAGTTTTTTTCCCTGGGTATTCCAACGCTAGGAATCTGTACTATATCACACTCACAAAACCAAAATATTTACAGGAGTTCTTCCAAAGTGAAAGCTGGAAAATAAAATGCACGCATATGCAGGTGGTTTGGGGCTACCTAAAATGCCTGAGGAAGGGACTTGGGCGTGTGCTGTATCTGAACGTACACGTGAGGTATCAGCAGACGTCACAGTAAGAAGATGAGGTGACACGTAGACTGTCTACAGAGGAAGAGTTGCGGTGGATCGGTTAAACTCACTTAAGAACAACCTACTGGAAGTTAGCGTGGGCACCTAACCTACGATGCATTTAGGCCAACTTGCTTGAAAACAGCGCGCTGAGTCAGTTTCTGCGAGTGTTAAACCGCCTCAGGTACTGGGAGCTGGGGGGTTGGCTGCACAGCTTCCCCCAACCCAGAAGCCTCCATCTTTCAGGGAAGTGGCCACGGAAGCCTGGACGCTTTTCTCCTGGAAGCGCCATGGAACAGGCGGGCAGGACGGGCCCGGGCATCCCCCGCACACAGGCCTGAGACGGGGCCGTGACCCC
>NW_009260791.1:4390103-4405708 GCF_000687185.1 Egretta garzetta
TCCCCCCTCGCCTCCCCGGTCTCTCTTGCCGCCGGCCGGGGACCTGGCTGAGCAGGACTTGCAGGTGGTCAGACCTGGGGGGCACGCAGCGACCCCCTTTTCAGGGGTCTGAAGCCTTTGGACAGCCGAGAGTTTTTGTCGGTCTAAAAAACCAGTTGTTTAGGGGCTCAGATAAGTGAAATATAAACACAGCCGTCAGACCGATTGCTTATCTGCAGCTGCAGCAGTCGTGGGGTTTTATCCTCTCAGAAACTGTTCCTCAGGTGCCTTGCTTGGAGCAAGCGGAAAGGGGACCACTTTGAGCACTCGCAACTTCTAATTTAGAAGCCATTCCGTGTCTGAGTGGTACTTGGAGGCTCTCGGATTCTTTCTAATTGCTGGAACGTTTGGAGAGGTGAACTGCCATAATTTTGGAGGAAACTGTGACCCATACTCTTTCAGGCTGACATTCGTAAAAATGAAGAGCATTTCTATACTTAGAAGGTCATTAAATTGCTGAGGAAGTGGGAGGTTAATGGGGAGTCAGTTTTATACTTCAGCTGATGAAAAGAATAAAGGATGATTTAAAACCTAAATCACTGCTCTGTTTGTTACTTCATACAATATTCATTTTTATTGCAGCAAAGCAACGAATTTTTCAGCGACGGTTTTTCTCCTAAGGTGCATCGGTACAAAACTTGCTCTCTTCGTGCAATCTATGGCTCCTGTACCATCAGGCAAGGTGCTGGCAGACAGAGAGGGGTTAACACGGGTCCAGATACATCACACAAATCCCATTCTTTTTACTCAGATGTATTGTTTTCCATGGAGTCCCTTGAGAGTAAGGAAAGAAGGATTAACCCCTTTCTAAATGAGGTAAACACTTCCTCTGTGATTTCCCTAGGGAATTCCCATAGCGCAGCTTTTGTCCTGGACGCAGAACTTGCTTTCTTTGCAGTTCAGAGCGCTGATGCTCACTTATTATTATGGTGTTGGTTTTCAATTACTGTGGTAATGCTAAATATTGATTCAAGGTTTTCTGAGTGCAGTAAGACACAACTAACTGGATCTCATCCGAGCCTTTTGGGACGTGGGGAGGGTAGGGAAATAGTTTCTTCCCTTAAAAGAACTTTATGCTCTGAAATGTCTTTTTAAAGATGCTTTTTTTGTTCCTTTTCCTCTCGTTAGAGCTGACCTGACTACTGCTTTCATTTTGTCACTTTCCTGTTGAGTTTGGAGAACTCCATTTCAAACAATAATGTGTATTATTGCCTATTCTTCTTGCAGGCAGAGACCTGAAGATTAATCTGGTGTAAACATCTGCTAAGGGTAAAGTGTGACATAGCATGTTGGTTTTTTTTTCTTTTTCCCTCTCTCTTCACTTAATGATGATAGGCTGTTGGTATCTGGGAAACAGTCTTTTGCCTTTGTTAAGGGGACCACAGACATTTGTGAGCCATCAGTCTGCCAATAGCCATAAATTCCACTGTATCATCATGACAGGAATGAAATCCAGCTATGTGAGAATGCTGCTCATTACAAAGCTGTCTGCATATTTCGCTGATCTATTTATCTGACATTTGTATTTCAGAAGGCAGGCACTCAGGCAATTTTCAGCTTCGGTAGGAGGCTTGATTCTACATTCAGATGTGCACAGATTTGGAAAATGACTTGGCCATTAATGCCTTTTGTCTTAACACTGCTCCTGTCACTGTCACTGTAAATTCTTTTAGGGGGCAGTGGATGTGGAGCAGCTTTCTTCTACAAGGGACTGTATAAGCAAATAGCAACTAAGATGAATGAGAGCCTCCCTAAGTTGTTGTTTCTATGCTTTCCTCTTTCCCACTTATCAGATGGCTGAACTCTTGATGGGAGTGTACAACTATCTGGGTATGTTTTTCTAAGCTCTAGAAATACTCTCATTCTCTGTTTCAGGAGTCTTACCAAGCGCACAGCTAAGTGCTGAGTTAAGCGCCTGTAAGTGACTGCTTCTTTTAGTGTCTCTCAGGATTTGACTCTGACTATTCAGTTAAAATGTACAAGTTCATGCCCTTGCAAGCCATTCACCTGTCTCATCTTATTATTCTCATTCCACTCTTTGCCTTGGTGTCCTGTGAAATCACATTCACTTTGAATACTGTGTTCAGTTTTGGGCCCCTCACTCCAAGAAGGACACTGAGGTGCTGAAACGTGTCCAGAGAAGGGCAACAAAGCTGGTGAGGGGTCTGGAGCAGAAGGCTGATGAGGGGCGGCTGAGGGAACCGGGGTTGTTTAGCCTGGAGAAGAGGAGGCTGAAGGGAGACCTTATCACCTTCTACAGCTACCTGAAAGGAGGGTGTAGTGAGGTGGGTGTTGGTCTCTTCTCCCAAGTAACAGGCGATAGGATAAGGGGAAATGGCCTCAAGTTGCACCAGGGCAGGTTTAGGTTGGACATTAGGAAAAATTTTTTCACTGAAACAGTTGCTAAGCATTGGAACGGGCTGCCCTGGGAAGTGATTGAGTTCCCATCCCTGGAGGTATTTAGAAGACGGGTAGACAAGGTGCTTAGGGACATGCTTTAGTGGTGGGATGGCAGGGTTACGTTAACAGTTGGACTTGATGATCTTAAAGGTCTTTTGCAAGCAAATGATTCTATGATTCTATGATTTTGATTTCAGAGTCCTTTTTCTCACACTTGAGATTCATGATTAAGCATTAGACATTTGTCTAAGGGACTAACTAGGATTCTGTTATGTTTTCCCTGGTTTATCATTTGACTCGGCAGAAACCAGATTATTTTGCATCTAAGGACGGGATCCATCTTACCCAGTGCAGACATCTCTAACAGCTCATCTAGGCTCGTCTACTCACCTAGGCTCCCTTAGAGCCTATGGAGAGAAGTATGTACTTGCAATTTCTCTCATTTTAGACTAGATGCTGAAAACAGGACCAATGAATTGCATCTAAAAGTACCACTTCTCTACATCGACTGTAAAGAAAGCCTGGTGAGGCTACTCCTATTTAAATGCCTGTAGAGCACACATCTAAAATTAAATCAGAAAAATCAGCCAAACCTCGCTCTCCAGCTGTGCAAGTCACTTTTCTAAAAGCAAGCTCACAACGCCTTGGGCCTCTTCAAGGCATGGCTCAGAAACCATAATTTTACCATAGTTTCTATCGTTTTTACACATTTGAGATCCTTGTAATGTCTATTTGGGTTTCTTTACCTTCTTTGTGCAGTCAGCAGAATACAAAGCCAGTAGCTTTTGGAGTTGATTGGAACCTGAGCAGGTTTGAAATGCATGAATTTCTCTTCCTCTAATGGTTCAGACCAAAAAGTGGATGGTTTGGGAGAAAGGATAAATAATTTTTGCTTTCCACTCTCAATTTTAATTTAAACTAAATTTAGATTTCCTGTTCTTAAATAGGAAACCAACAGATAACTGACTTGCAACATGGACTATTGGCTCATAGCGTAACCATGATTCAGTGGTCTCTAAGGCACTTTCAGTGCAGGGTTTGCTATTTACATCCATAGGAGGAGAATAGGTAAGGTCGTAACAAGTACAGGGAGTCACAACAAGGATTTGATGTAGTAAAAGTGTCTGGTTATGAAACTGGACGCAACTTTCTTTTCATTCTTATGCAATACCATAGGTAAAACACACAACCAAATGTAAATATTTTTCCAAAACATAGCAGGGATGAAGACAAATCTTGACCTTTTCCCTCCCTTAGTCCTTTGACTAAACATATTACATAAGCCTATTATATTGCAACTCTTCTTCCAGTACAGAAAAAACACATTAGTTCATCCCATATTAAAACTGTATAAATCACATATAAACATCATGAGTTTTACAATGGATACATTTGTATGGAGGATTTCAAATAATGTAGTACTTTTAGTTCTAGAGGCTCATATTAGGTGTTTTTTTTTTAAATTGTAAGTTCCCTGGGGTAATGCGTAGTGTTATAGACCTTGGCTCTAGACTAGAGACTGGATGTAATAATGCAATGGTAATGAAATGGTGGACACAAGAATCTGTGAGTCTAAATTTTTAAATGGTGATTTCTTCAAAGAGTAGGAATGTCCAAACCTCTCATCTACCACAGTAATCTAAAACGTGGCCCCTGTCGCCAATTATTAAGTCTAATTTTTTAGGTTTCCTTAATTCCTCCAAAGATAGTTTGACTGGTAGGCACATCATTTGTCAGCTGTACATTTTATTCATGAACATGTGATGAATTTGTAATGATTTGTCTTCATCAAATGATCAGAAATAAAATTTTAATTTTCCCAGATTTTTAATAATGATTTATACCACTCAGGGCTTGATTAAGTGTATTATGGGATTACAGTGAAATCTAAAAGTGGACATGGGCAAAATTCAAATACTTCAAAGAACTTTTCTCCATATTTAAATGTAGTATATAGCTTAAAGAAGATTAAAAACCGAATGGATTCTGTGCTTCCCCCAGGAAGTGTAATTTCCTATCACTTAATCAATTTTTTTTCATGATTTCAGACCTCATTATCTTTCCTCATTTATTGCATGGAGCTTAATCACTGGTACATGCAACTTAGTTCCTTCTAGAAATAATATTTTCTATTTCTTCAGGATGTGGACATTTATCAAGGCTGTAGAGTGGTGATTCATACATTTCACTGATGACATATAACCGACTCGAAAGGCAAACATGGGAAGGCAGCACTAGTAACCACTCTCCCAGGGCCTCAAAATAGGTTAAACTTCATGCCTTTCCTGCTCTCCCCAATATGCAGCCTTGCCTTTCTCTGCTGGACTTGTAGAGCTCTGCCACTGGGAGACTGGAAAGTGAATGTGGAGTCATCTGTGCACAAGCAAGTGTTTTCCCTTTTCCGTGTTGCAGACTTGAAGGACTACTTTGCTGTAGGTGAGGTACCCAAGGGCAGCAGTGGAGGTGGGGAAGGCAGAGACGTGGTGGCGGTCCCAGATTGAATAAACTATTAATAAATAAATTATCTTCTTTCCTTCCTGCCGCCTGCCAGTCCTTTCGCACTGCAAGTCTGAGGCAGAAATATGGGCAAAACAACTACTATCATGTATTTCATGGATAATGTGAAGAGCTAGAATCCTGCAGGTCCAGGGTGATGATGAGCTGAGGAGGGAGAGGTAAGAAAGACAGGCAAGTGTCCATCTTTACCAGGATGAATCCATCCTTAGCATCCTCTTGCTGCATATTTTTTCAGGCATTTATTACTCAAAATGTGGTGTTAAAATGTGTTGGTCTGCAAACAGACATTTTCAGTCATTAATCCAGGAATAGCACATGGGCTGTAATATGCCAGAAAAGCATGGGCTTGGTTTTGGAACATAGCCAGCAGGTCTCGTGTTTTGGACTGACAAGAATGGTTTACGCTGCTCCCTGGAACATAACACAGGAGTGTAAGAACAGATAGTTTGAGTGAGATTAACAGTCATCTAAGTGAGTAATCTCACTGTGACAAAAGCAAATGCTTTAGGACATAGAATGGGAAATCTGACATCTGTAAGTGACACTTCTAGGTACTCCAAGGTTGCAAGGCTTTGAGTTTGAGACCGAGTTCATGTCACCCTTGGTAGACTTACATCAACTGGTCTAACAGAGTTTGGATTCAATTTATTGCTTTGGGCATCCTACCGTCCTGTATCAATTAGTTCCATAATGTATTTACAAGTGACGTAAAAATGTAGAGCAGTTCATCTTCTTGATTTTCCATACCTTTGCCACACACTCCTTTACTCATCTGCATCTTAAGTTGAGGAATTTTAGTTTCTTCTTTCTTAGAAACAGGTCTGATTGATTGTTTTGTTATTATTTTTTGCACCTTAGATTATACTGCTAGATTCCTTGTGAAATCCAAATTTAGAAACAGTTGGAGATGCAGGTACAGCGTAGTCTTCTACGATGGCTTAACAGTATTTTCTGGTTTTTAAAAGTTACAGACATAACATCCATTTGTTCTGACCATGGCAGAGAACAGTGCTGATGTTTTCAAAGAATTATCCCTCAGGTTTTTTCCAGATCATTTATGAGAAATCTGAGCAGGACAAGCCCCAGGACAGAGCCCTGTGGGTTTCCAGCAGGTTTCACCACAGTTAACAGTACAGCTCTTTCATTAGGGAATTCCTTCTGAATTTTTCAGGGAGCACAAACCTCCGCTAATAGTTTTGTAATGTCTGCTGTCGGATTTACTCCAAAACTCCTACAGACTCTTTGTTATGATGAACATCCACAGATTTATCCATTGCCCCTCTTCCAGGAAAAAAAAAAAAAAAAAGATTAGTCCATAACAAACAGAGGCAAAAAGATTTCATGGCTTTTTCCCTATGGCTCTTTCTTCCAGAAACGCTCTTAAATACAACCATCATTGACCAGCAGTAAGGACACTGGTTGGTTTTCTGCTCTACTGGATTTTGCTGTGCTAGTTGCTATGTCTATAGGCAGATTTTCCTCTATTCTTTTTTTTTTGGGCCTACTTTAAAATTTTACTATTTATTTGCTAAAGATCACCCTTTCTCCTGTTTTCTTTATCTGTACTTTATTTCAGCTTTAAAATATGTCACTTTCTGTTGTGTACTGTTTAAGCTTTTAGATTTTTGAGGGAAAAGTGGTCTTTTAATGTCTTCTTTTGATAGGTAATATGTGTTTAATCTGATCCCCTAATATCATTAAATAGTCCCAGTGCCACCTGCAAGCCCATACCCGTTTAACTGTTCCTTTTAATTTCTTTTTAGTATCCTCCTTCGTTTATATGCAGCTCACTGCTTTGATATTAAACATTAACATAGTGAATGTTTTTAGCTTTTTTACTCAAAGTTGTTCATTTTAGGAATGTTGTAGTCAGTGTGAAGCCAAATAATGTCCATTCTTGGGACAAAATCTGGATCTGTTTCTTCTGTTGTGGGTCATCTTACTAATCGTGCCAAGAAGGAATTATTAAAGATGTCTGGAAATTTAGTTACTAGTTAATCTGTCGTGATAGCAGTCCACAAAAAAAAAAAAAAAAAAGTTTTGTTGTTTGTGTTTAAATTCTTCCCTCTCCAAGCAAGTAATGAATAGTGCGTATGTAATGCATGAGCTTTTTCTCAGAATACAAGCCTCCTGGATTTCATGGCAATAAACCTTCCAACTCTGCAGTGTTAGTGATGGCACTTAAAGTGAATTGATTCTCTTTCAATTATACCTAACCACCGAGATGATGAAGCAGATTCTGTTCATTTGAAGCAATTCTAATATCCTAAGAGAATAATAATCATAAGAGCACATGCATTAGTCTTCCTAAATAAAAAAAATGTTGGATTTCATTCTTTTCTAGATTCTGAAGCTTAAAGGGATGTGAAAATAATATACAACCTGAGCATCAACCTATTAATATACAATGTGCATTACAGTCTGTTCTCCCCTATACTTAGTGACATTATATTATTAGATATCCAAAACTTTTACATCACAAGTCCCCTTTTACTTACCTATACATCAGGCAGATACTAATGAGGAAGCTTTCATTACTTTCAGATAAATTGACCACACTAATGCTGTTAACATCCATTGCAATTTCATAAATCCAGTTTAGATCTCTCAGAAGAATGTCCTACTGGCTTCTCATATAAAGTCAACTTTGCTGCAGTAAAAGACAAGAACTTGGGTTTAAATGCATATTCTTCTTTTGTGTTAAAAATTAAAGTATGCATATATTAGTATACATTTACAGAGAATATGCTCTTTCCAACAGTTGGACTTGATGATCTTAAAGGTCTTTTCCAACCTAGACCATTCTATGATTTGATGATTCTATGCTTTCCTAGTAAAATTTGAGATTGTGGGAATGGGTTTTTTGAGCAAAATTCTGCCTGGTCAGGAGAAGTCCTTCTGTGGACTCTAGAATCTATTTCAGTGCAAACATGACTGACAGATATTTTTCCACATATGAATGTATCAGGATATTTTCTTCCATGCGTAGGAAGTTTATTCTCTTGCTTATTTTCAATTAAATCTTGGTTCTGACGAAAGGTTCTTGAATGAGTACGCTAAAACCTGCAGTCCTCCTCTGTAGATTGGATACGCCACCTTGGGAACGTAGCTCCACGCCCTCATGCTAAACTAAGTTCGGAGTTTCAAGGTCTGTGGAGAGGAATACATGAACATTACCTTTTCTTCTTAAGAGTCTATATTTCTCTTACAAGAAGTAATTTTCCCAGACATAGCACCAAAGATGCTTTTAAAGTAAGAAATTCTGTAAATTTTACTTTATGATGGTGAAAAAGCAGAGAAAATGCTGCTGTATGCCATTTCTGCCTTGATGATATGGAGGAGTTCTTTGTGTTGAGCAAAAATTTGGTAAGACTTTTTTATGTTTTAATGATAAAAGGAAGAAAATAATCCAGGAAATTCAGAGCATCTAAAAAATCAAAAATAAATTAATATTTTAAAAATATCTATTATCTATCTGCTTTCTGCATTTTTTTCCCCAAGTTTCTGATAATTCCATAAAGTACTTAAATTATCGCTTGGTTCTTAGAAAAAATACCTGGGTACATTCTAACCTTCAAAAAGAACAGCCCACTTTGAAAATAGCAGCTGACATGACAAGCAAAACTTCATCTTTCTTGCTGAGTTGGAAGTTTCTGTATTTGCTGTACCCTAAACAATCTAAATTAATTATGTGAAAGAGCCAAGTCCTGCTTAATAATGCCTGTACTGAACTCTCTTTATTTTTTCCTATTTTCTTAACAGAATGGCCTCTCCTGAGCATCCCACCCTTAATTTTTCTCCATTTCACATTCCTTCTTTCTAAGGCTGTTCAGTGTCTGATGACCACCAGTTTTGCCTTATTTCATATCCATTCTCTCCAAATACCCAGCCTGTTGCTCTGATGTGAATATATCTTGAACATTTTGCCTGGTCTTCTATGGCACCCTGTAAAGCCCTGCAACCCTTTCACCTTCTTTTCTACCATAAATAACATGAACAACAGTGACAATTAAAACACCACTTGTCACCCACACCTGTAACAACTTTGCATACAAGCATCTGAGTGTGCCATTCCCATAACTTTTCTTCACAGTTAACTAATGAGGATTTTGTACAGTGTTGTTTCAGTACACGTAGAGGATGAGATTCAATTTCTTCTGGACTCATTATGTGACCAGTTAACAGCTACTGGCATAAAAATTAAAACAAGGTATATGCTGTACCATCAAAAAAATACATTCTCTGTGTTTCTTATCTTTCATTTCGTTGAATTTTCTTTCATTCATTCATTCGGTCGTGCGATTGATTTGTGTAAGTTATGTAAATCTAAGGCATGAACCATAGACCAGGTCTTTAGCTGATGAGGCTGTTCGAAACATCACTGAAATCAGTTCTTGATAGTAGCCAAGAGTCTCCAGTGGGTAAATAAGCAACTTCTGTTATGAAGACACTTGAGTTTATAGAAAGAATACAAAATGGCATAGAAAATACAAGGCATAAGATAAGCATGTTTTAATATCAAAGTTGTTCTAGTTTTCATGGAGACATATGAAACTTCTTTTAAAAAGCTGCTTTACAATATTGTACAGTCAGTTTAGCTTCTAAAAGTGTCTTTTCTCTTTCTGTGACTAAATGATATACAAAATAATTCTGCTGCAGTGTTAGGAAAATAAACTCACTAATACTGGTATTGATTTTCTGCTCAATAAAGCAGTGCTCTTCAGATTTTTCTTTTATCCATGACTTGTCTCTCATTGACTGGATAAGGGGGCAAGTTCCGTCTATGCCTGTTTTTAACAGAAGCCAGAGAGCAACAAGATCCCCAGCTATCTGACAGATAATGCACTTCTTGTATGCATTTACAATGTATTATAACTTGTTTATCCCAATTAAATGGTGAAAAGACCGTAATCTTAGCCTCCATTAGTTTTCTGGTTTAGATCTCAGGTGGAGATGTTCCTCTTATCCTAGCTGGGGAAGGGTGTGGTTGGGCCATGTGGTAGGCGTGGGGAGTGATTTCCTGAAGGGCTGAGCAATTGCAGTTCTCAGTGAGTGCTAGCCTGCTCCAAACTTTCTGGACGTCAAAGGGTATCTCCAAATATAGCCACTCTAGTTCTAAATCAAGAACTAGTCATGTGGGTTTTTTTCCCCCAGACCTCCTTCTCCTACCAGCTCCGATCTCTCCAGCCACAGACTCACCTCCTCAGCAGAATTAATGCTCCAACTGTCTCTGTACATCAAAGCAGCACAAAAGCAAACCAAAGACTTACTATTGCCTAAATAGCAAAATTGTGCTACCTAACTGTCCAGCAACTGGAATCTGAATTTTACTCATCATGAATTCCTTTACAACCAATATACATTCTAATTCATCCCTTCACATGTTGGATAACAGACCACATGGGATGTTTTGTTACAAGAAGGAAGCATATATATGCGCATGCATGTTGTATGTGTGTGTGTGTATCCACACACGCATACTTGCTTTGTACAGCTTTTCCACATTTTGAACTGTTCCAGCTGACCAGCAATCGTTTGAGCTTGCCGGTGTAAATTTGGGTACCTGCAAGTCTTGCATGAATCAGTAGAACTTGTGGCCCTTTGCGTTTGTCAGTCTGTCGGCACCAGCACCGCCGTGCCTCGGGGCTGTTCAGCGTTACGAGGCGCAGCGCGTTGCAGCCCCCTTGCAGAAGGTCACAGCTTCCCTCTGGGTTGCCTCAGAGTGTTACGATTGGTAGGGCCCATGCGTATGCTGAAAACAGCACCGTCACCAGCAATGTAAGCAGAGCCTATACGATCCAATTACCAAGATCATCGCAGTGATCAGCAGGTCCCATGTCATAAATATGGTAATTCTTATCTGTCCTACAACTCCCATGTGCTATGCATTTGGGCACTTTTATCTGAGCCTTTCTAGCTAGGAAGCTCAAGAACCCACAGAGCGACCCTAAGTCATATTACACAACAGAAGAACCTGTACAGAAAACACTTTTTTGGGGAAAAGGGAGAGTAGAATGGGTCTTCCGTATATTTATATTGCTTTCAAGGTGACTCTATCCATCATAGACATGAGAAACATATAATGACAAATGTATTCCATCCAGACTGGAAGTGAAAACCTGCATATCTCAGGTAGGATACACCACCTTGCTGTCTCTGCTTCATGGCTCCTTACTACTCTGCCAGACACGGATTTTAGGCTTTGGCGGAAACAATGTTGGAAGCGGGTGGGCGTAATTAGCTTTTATTGAAAAGCATCTTTCCTGTCAAGAGTGTGCTTGGTTTGTAGCCATCTAGTGACATACTTTGAAATACTCTGCAGTTCCCCTGTTCTTCTTGGCTATTTCCCTCTACAAAATATAATACCTAAAAGCATTATTCTCAAAGAGAAATCTAATTAGTAAATTACCCTTTCTTCCTGTGCCTTAGCCTGCAGTTATCGGTCCAACAGGGCTCTGTGTGGAAGACGATGGAAATGCTGAATGCACAATGCAGTAGAAATACTTTAGTCTCCTCTAGAGGTTCATAATTCACATTCTTGTCTGTAGAGCCCTGGAGTCAGGGAAGGTTTCTAGGGGCTGAAATCACAGAGTCTAGAACATTGGATTGATGTTTCTTTCTTGGCTAATTTTTTCTTGGCTAATTTATTCTGGCTTTTTTAAAATTAATTTACTTGGAGTTTTTTTGGCAGGATTTTAAGACACTACTTTACACTGCTGTTCTGGAAATGTGGCAGAGAAAAGTCAAATCCTACATAACTTATTCACCAGGGGGTCATTTTCTTTCAGTAAGATTTAGTTTAATATTTAAAATTAGGATGCTGATTTTTGGAAAATGGTTAAAATACAGTATACGGTCACAGTGTTAATAGAGTGTGACACATACATTTGAAATGCAGAGGTTTAGGTTTTCAAAAACAACCAGAAAGCCTTTTATATTATTCTGATTCACCAGAAACACGGCATTTCAGAAATGCTTACGTCACATTCAGAAATCTGGTTCTCCTTCTCTGTGAGGAAATCAGCTGGGTTCTTTAAGTGTTGGACGCAAAGGAACCATACTCTGCGTGATGTTCTCTGCTCATGAGGCAGAGGATCTACATGTGGCCATCGCCTTTTTCACCCACAGCCCAGATATATAGTGCCTCTGCCACCAGCCTGGTTCAAGGCCACTGCCTGCACATGGTGGCTGGCCCCAGGATTCTGAGATGTGCCCATCATCTTTCCTGCTGCGCTGGGAAGCTGAGCGAGAAAGGAGTTTCCTGCCACCCTCCTTTGACTGTGAAAATGCTGCAGAGGTACTCAACATACATGCCATGTGAAGACCATTCTCTCTTCATGTGTACCATGGGAATTAGTCCAGTCCATTGACTGGATACTGCTCGGAGCTATGACACTTTTGGGTATAGGTCTTAGGCGAACCAAGGAACAACAGAAGTTGCATGGATTTCAGTGGCACGGGGCCAATTTCTGTGACAAAGCGTACCCAGTATTTTTAAAATATTAAACTCATGGGTGAAATGCAGCAACAAACTACTGGTTATAAATTACAGTTTACCCATTTGTAGTTGAGTTATGTTATAGCTGTATGAAGAGGCAAAATGTCACCAAGAAATACGCCACTGCACTCTTTTTTTAGTGAATTAAGCATTAGTTCAAATCTTTTCCATATGAAGTCTGCAGACTCTTATTTGCAATTTGGAAAGCGTTAGGAAGAGCTCTGGTTTTTTCTGGTACACATTATTTCACAAGGAGAACTTTTTTTTTTCTTCTAGCTGTGTTCTACTGTTTAGAATAATAACACAAAAGGAACTAACTTTTTCTTCCAAAGCAAATTAAGAGAGATTTACAGCTGTTGATCACCTCTCCCACTGCCAAAGTCAAATTAAATGCAGGGTGAAAAAATAGCAGGAAGAACTGTTAGTTTAGGATAAACAGATTTTGTTTCCAGCTGAAACTACAGAGGGTGTTTTAGCCAGTAATCATACGGGCGCTGCTGCCTGGGAGCGAATTAGTTGCATCCATCTGAAGGAAAGCCTGACATCTACTGAGGCACCAACAGCCTCTGCGGCAGCACCCGCCTTCTCTGCCAAGTATCAACCCCACCCCGCTGCGCTCTGCCTGAACTGAAATCCAAGTGCATATGCTGGTAGGTGTGCAGGCATCCATCACAGCTTTGTTTAAAGGCAAAGCAGAAAAAAAAAATAAATAAAGTAAAAGAAAATAAAATTTAAAAGCAAAAAGAAACAAAACCGGGCTCAACTTTTCATCAAAGTTGAGCAGCGGGTGTGAATCACTGCTGCTTAACTTCGGCTTCGTCGTGGCTGATGTTAAACAAAGCCATCAGTAGAAAGTGGCCTGACTCTGTTTAATCTGGCCACACATAACAATATGCCTGGGTGAAAAAGGCAACACAGGATTCTGAGATTTACACCATTTTGAAGAGATTGTGAGTGAGATTTTAAGTGAAGCTCTACAAATAGCACCGCATGGTATCGTGCAGCATTTTACTGTTTTGACAGATGTTTGGTTTCTGTGTAAAGTTAAATGAGCTTACAAAGAGATTTCGTCCTTTTTTTTCCCCCGTATGTGCATGTAAAACATTACCAGAATTAATGTTTGCATGTTGTCTTTAGATGAGGTTCCCTGGGGAGTAAAAGAAAAGAAACTGTACAATTGTTAAAGCTTTTCACAAAATATTTTAATAAGGATGTAACAGATTCCACGTTAGCAGTTTTTAAACTAAAAGGAGCTGACTCACAGTCCACTGAAGTGAATTAGGATTTTTTTCTCTCATTTCAATGGGCTTTGAATCAGACAACTTTGAAATACTAAATTTATACATTCATTTAACAGTACCTAATTTTTGGTGAAAGAAATGTACAAAGTAGTATCCTGCTTTTTGCTGCTGAGAAAAGTTAAAGGGTATCATTTAACAAAAACCTGTGGTAAGTCCACCACCGCAAGTGCTAGATGCCTTAATTGTCAGCCTTACACTTCACACTGTACTTAAGCACCGTAGCTACTGGTACAATACTACGGGTGTGCTGCTACGAGAGATTTTTGCCAATCTCTTGCTTCAGATTGCCAGTAGTTATAATTAATACAACCACAGCATTGTGCTAGAGAAGTGATTTGTCACAGCAGCTGGGATACCTGCCACTGTGTGACACTGTTAGCATAGGTGGTAGAAAGCAAAACCCATAGCTGCTTATTTCAACACCGCCCGTACCGATTCTTAACGTCTGGGATAAGAAGGAGCAGGGATAGAGGGGTTTGTTTAATCAGCTGTCATTTATCAAACAAGAAAGCGTCATTTGTCTATACAAAAATTGTTCTGTTGTAAGAGGGGAAGAGAGAAAATTCAATAGAGGGAATTTTTGTGGGGGAGACAATGTAGATGAAAGAGCTAGAAAAAGCGACAACCTTTTCATCTGGAAAGGAGCCTTCTTGAGCATCACGCATTTTAAATGCAACCTTGCAAGTAGCCACCACAGACATAAGAACACAGTATAATTTTTTTCAGAGAAACACGTTCACAACACAGTGACAAGAATCAAATAAAAAAATCAAACAAAAAGATGTCTGGCACACACTAAAAATTCTCCAAAATGAAATATTAAGAAGCTCTGGGCCAGTATATTACATTGGCAACATATGAAACCCTTTCTTTTTTTTTTCTTTTAGTGCAACAGAAGAAATTGGAGCTAGGGTAATAGCTATTATCAAGAGCTATTTTTTTTGTCAAGTATTTATTTCAGAGCCTGCTGGAGATTTTGAAACGAATCCCTCTTTTTCCATGTAGGCTAAGGTGACTTTGCGGCCACCCAGGTCATTCAGAACTGTCTCAGCTCCCTTCATTGCTGTTTCACAGCTGATGGAGCAGGGGCAAGACAACAGCTTCACAGTCTAGCGCTCCCTTTAAACTTTAGTATTAGCACACTTTATTGTATGTACAGACACATTTGAATGGTTCCCAGCTTGGTGCTCCCCCTGACTCCCGGCTCAGTGCTCAGCTCCCCGTGAGTCACGAGACTGCTCATCTCCCTTTTCAGCAACCTGCTGCACAGCTCTGAAGCACAGCCAATAATCAGATTTTTTTTTTCTGAAGACCTTTTCTGCCCTGCTTCCCCCAAGCGTAGCACAGAGAACCAGAGCCCCAGTGAGGTGGAAGCTGTCCACAAAGCAAAAGACCGCTCCATGTCTATGCTGCTTCTTTTCTTGGGGCCTTTTTGCTCCCCACTTTAATTTTTATTCCTGGGGGGGGCAGAGAAAGGCTACTTGCTCCTTCCTGGGGGAGGGCAAGGTGTGTGTTGGGGGGGGACTTTTCCCAGCATTTCTACTCTCTGAAGGGGAGGTGCGTACTGACAGATGCTGAGCGGGGTCACTTTCAGCTCAGGGCAGCCTGAGCCTGAATGCTGGGGCTTGACTGAGGCAGGCTCGACTCAGTGGCCTGCGGGCTCCCACCAACCGAGGGAGAGGGCAACCTGTACAAAAGGTGAGGGGAGAGTCTCTTTCTACGCTCCGAAGGTGAGGTGCGTACTGACAGATGCTGAGCGGGGTCACTTTCAGCTCAGGGCAGCCTGAGCCTGAATGCTGGGGCTTGACTGAGGCAGGCTCGACTCAGTGGCCTGCGGGCTCCCACCAACC
>NW_009260791.1:4405732-4406097 GCF_000687185.1 Egretta garzetta
CGGTGGATGGGACAGGGCAGCAGACCGAGGGTGCGGGGTTTTCTTCGCTCCTTCTTGTGCCAAACACCGCTGTTGGTGGGCAGGACCGAAACCCCCTCCCTCCCGGCCTCCCCATGCCACAGCCCTGGCCTCGCTCACCCTCCTGCTGGGGGGCAGTAGGGAGGCGGGGGGACAGGAATGCTTCCTCAGAGGGTGGTAATCCTGGAGGTGCAAGTGCCATTCCTGTACATGCTCCCTGACTCCAAGTTGTCTGGGGGAAAGTCCTCCACACTGTATGCCCTGCTCTTCAGGGCAGTGGCATAGTAGTCGATGGGTTCCTCTGCAGCATTGTCCATCCAACTGAGGCAGAGCAGCCGCTGGAAGGG
>NW_009260791.1:4407884-4409277 GCF_000687185.1 Egretta garzetta
TGCGGGACCCATACAGCCACTCATCAGGCCCAGAGAGGGGTGGCAGAGCCCGGCTGCCAGACCCTAAGTTGACCCACAAGTGCAGCAGTTTGCTAAGTGGGTGTCAAAGCATCAGCAAACGCACCCGCTCTCAAGGGAAGCAGAAGGGGGTAGGAGGGGGAGAGGGGACGGGGGATGGGACAGGGCAGCAGACCGAGGGTGCGGGGTTTTCTTCGCTCCTTCTTGTGCCAAACACCGCTGTTGGTGGGCAGGACCGAAACCCCCTCCCTCCCGGCCTCCCCATGCCACAGCCCTGGCCTCGCTCACCCTCCTGCTGGGGGGCAGTAGGGAGGCGGGGGGACAGGAATGCTTCCTCAGAGGGTGGTAATCCTGGAGGTGCAAGTGCCATTCCTGTACATGCTCCCTGACTCCAAGTTGTCTGGGGGAAAGTCCTCCACACTGTATGCCCTGCTCTTCAGGGCAGTGGCATAGTAGTCGATGGGTTCCTCTGCAGCATTGTCCATCCAACTGAGGCAGAGCAGCCGCTGGAAGGACCGCTTGAAGTTGTCCGAGAGAAAGCCATAGAGGATGGGGTTGGCACAGCTGTTGGCATAGCCCAAGATGACGGAGAGCTGACTGATGGTGGCATCATCCTGCTCTACGAAGACATTGACCAGCTGCACGATGTAGAAGGGCATCCAGCAGATGACAAAGACCATCACCACCATCATGACCATGAGGGTGATCTTGCGCTCTGAGCGTTTGCGTTGCTGCCAGCCAGCCTTCAGGGCCACCATGCGCATCTTGGCAATGATGAGGATGTAGCAGAGGCAGATGGCCACCACAGGCAGCAAGAAGCCCATCAGAAAAGTGTAGACCACAAAGACCACCAGCCACCTCTGGGTGGGCTCTGGCATGAGCATGTTGCAAGCCACCGTTCCATCGCTGTTGGCCGCCGTGTTGGAGAAGATGATGATGGGCAGGATGATGAGGATGGAAAGCACCCAGACACCTAGATTGACCATCTTAGCCACAGTGGGACGGCGGTACCTAGCCGCCTTGATGGGGTGCACCACAGCGATGTAGCGGTCCACGCTAAGCACGGTCAGGCAGTAGATGCTGGTGAACATGTTGATGGCATCCACGCTGAGCACCACGCGGCAGAGCAGTGAGCCAAAGGGCCAGTGGTGCAGCAGGGTGGAGGTGACCAGAAAGGGGACGCTGAGCATCAGCAGCTCGTCTGCGATGGCCAAGTTGAGGATGTAGATGTTGGTGGCCGTCTTCATCTTGGCGTAGCGTAGGATCACGTAGATGACCATGGAGTTGCCGCACAGCCCCACCAGGCATACCACCGAGTAGATGAATGAGATGAGGATGGCGCTGCCCTGGGACTCGCTCAGGGTGCTGTTCGGGG
>NW_009260791.1:4409665-4422410 GCF_000687185.1 Egretta garzetta
CCGCTGCTGTTTCCCCGGCCCCGCGCTGCCCTCCCACCCCGCACCGGTGTCCCCCCGCCCCTCCAGCCAGCATCCTCTCCCTCCCCCTGCATTCTGCACTTCTCCCCCTCCATGGCACCTGGGTCCGGGCCATCCTTTCTCCTTTAGGAAAAAAGCCTGGGTCGTGGCTGGGTGGGCACCGTGACCTGGGCAGGCTTGCCTCATGCCTACACAGCTGCTGTAACCCCCTCCTGTCACCGCACCGTGCGCATTCGGGCACCGGGCATGGCACTGACTACGAGGCACCACGCAACCTTCAGCCCCAAGCGCACAGCACTGCCTGAAAACAGCACTGCCCGTCCCTCCTACCGCCACGCAGCTCCATGCCCCCCACCTTGGCCTGTCCCACCACCACCAGACATCACGCACTGGCAGCACCCAATACTTTACAGCCCTGCCCCTCTCCACACGCTCCATCCTGAAGTACACCCCTAACCCCCTGGACCGATTCTGACACCCCAGCACAAGCTCTGCCTCTGTCCATCACACACCCAACAGTGCAGGCACCAGTTTGCACACTACAGCTCACCATCACTATTTACACCACGAGGGTGCCAGGACCATTCTAGCTATGCTGCTATGCAAACACACCATCTGTCCTCTCTTCTGTCCCCTTGCATGCTGCTTCCACTCACAGGATCACAACCATCACATGCTGCATCACCAGCGCTGCATCCCCCTCTCTTAATATTGTGCTTAAAACATATGCGTATCCCTGAGAGGGCTGTATCCACACAGGTTGAGGCTGTAAACCCTCCTCAGCACTATACAGTGACACAAACTGTTGACACCAGCCCCATTCACACACTACTTCTACATATATGGAACCATCACTACATAAACAGTTTATCTCACGCTACACCCATACACCCACAAATTGCTTCTACGCGCTGACCCATACCGTGCTGTTTTGTACACACGCCCTGATCCTAGACAAACGCAGCCACCTACACCAACAGCTGCTCATACTGTCACCTCTAGACAGCCACTGCTGCCTTACACCCCTCATCTGCACCACCAGTTCCCACCACACATGAACACCAGCAGATAGTCCTAATGCTGCAGCTCTATACCCTGGCAAGCATGCTTTTTTGTATGTTTGGTTTGCTTCTCCTTCTGGGCGTTATGTCTCTTATCTCCCTATGTGTTATTGCTCCCTGCATACAGTCTGTCCTTACATACTTATACATATCCACTTAAGCAATTTCTATATAGGACTCCCACCTGCCCATTCTGTATTAACCAGCCGTGGTTACTCGCTGATACACACACCCTCACACTCGCTCACTGCATCAACACCGCCGCAGCACTGGCGCACATACAAAATACTCAGTAATTGCTTAGTCTGTTGGTGGTAGCCACTCATACGTGTGAGCATACCACACCTGTAGGGACACCAACCTGCCGCTTCACGTAAACTGACACCTATGAGCACCACCTACTTTTGTCAAGAACAGCAGGTCCACACCGCATAAATATCAGCACAGTGCATATGCTGCTATATGCTCCCCACAGCACCACTATACTCAGCATCACACACGCATCCTTACAACCTACGCGTCTTACCATGCATGCCCGTCACCTCCTACAGTTCACACATCTTGTTATCACTGTCTGCCCACCATCACAATTATACATATTATCACTACCCACCACTTTAATATGCAGATACATGCAGCATTACCATCATTTCATTATAACCCCTTGTCAGGAATTTATTCTCTCTAGCACCGTATATACCCCTATACACCTTATCACCAGCAGCAGCTATTCCAACACGTACGTGTAACCTCTCTTGACTGTATGATTTTCCTCATGTCAGTCATCACCTCCAATCAATATACACCCAGGCACTCCAATGTGACCAGCACATTGTCAAAGGTATCACATGTAACACAGGCACACTTTTGCATGACCCTTAAGCAAGCTGTTTCCTTTTGTTCTTTGACTAAAAAGTAGATTGTGAATACATAGACACACCTACACGTAAATTTAATGACATATAAAAAAACCCCAAACCAAAACCTATTCAGTTTTTAGCAATTGCACACAAGTTCTATTTGGATGATCCTCTTTGTGACTTTTGAGGACTTTTCGTATCTGTGTTCTAGTAAAGTAATGTATTTATTGAGCAGCCTTTGCAAAAGATCTTACCATTCTTAGGACTATTGCTGTATAGGGGTGGTTTAGCTAGATGTTAGAGCACTTGGGGATGTCATACAAATTTTTCTCAGAAAATTCATCCTTACGTTTGGGGTTTTAAAGTTTTGAGACCATCCAGAGGAACCTGAAGGTGCACAAGTCCATGGGACCTGATGAGATGGATCTGCAGGATCCTGAGGGAACTGGCAGATGAAGTTGCTAAGCCACTATCCATCATATTTGAGAAGTCGTGGCAGTCTGGTGAAGTTCCCCCTGACTAGAAAAGGGGAAACATAACGCCCATTTTTAAAAAGGGAAAAAAGGAAGACACAGGGAACTACAGGCCAGTCAGTTTCACCTCTGTGCCCAGCAAAAGAATGGAGCAGATGATAGATCCTCCTGGAAACTATGCTAAGGCACATGGAAAATAAGGAGAGATTGATGACAGCCAACACGGCTTCACTAAGGGCAAATTGACAAACTTAGTGGCCTTCTACAACGGGGTTGTAGCATTGGTGGGATAAGGGAAGAGCAACTGACATTTACCTGGACTTCTGCAAAGCATTTGACAGGTGGACCACTTGGTGGATAAGGAATTGGCTGGATGGTCGCACTCAAAGTGTGGTCAATGGCTTGATATCCAAACGGAGACCAGTGGCGAGTGGCGCTCCTCGGGGTCAGTATTGGGACTGGCGCTATTTAACATCTTTGTTGGCAACACGGACAGTGGGACTGAATGCACCCTCAGCAAGTTTGCTGACGACAGCAAGCTGTGTGGTGCAGTTGACATGCTGGAGAGAAGGGATGCCATCCAGAGGGACTTTGACAGGCTTGAGAGGTGGGCCCATGCAAACCTCATGAAGTTCAACAAGGCCAAGTGCAAGGTCCTGCAGCTGGGTTGGGGCAATCCCAAGCATAAATACAGGCTGGGTGGAGAATGGATTGAGAGCAGCCCTGAGGAGAAGGACCCTGGAGTGTTGGTTGATGAGAAGCTCAATGTGACCTGACAATATGTGCTTGCAGCCCAGAAAGCCAACCATGTCCTGGGCTGCATCAAAAGAAGTGTGACCAGCAGGTCAAGGGAGGTGACTTTCCCCCTCTACTCCGCTCTCATGAGACCCCACCTGGAGTACTGAGTTCAGCTCTGGAGTCCCCAACATAAGAAGGACATGGACCAGTTGGAGCAGGTCCAGAGGAGGGCCACAAAGATGATCAGAGGGCTGTGGAGCACCTCTTCTGTGAAGACAGGCAGAGAGAGTTGGGGTTGTTCAGCCTGGAGAAGAGAAGGCTTTGGGGAGACCTTGTGGCAGCCTTCCAGTACCTGAAGGGGGCCTACAAGAAAGCTGGACGGGGACTTTTTACAAGGGCGTGTAGTGATAGGACAATGGGTAATGGCTTTGAACAGAAAGAGGGTAGATCTAGATTAGATATAAGGAAGAAATTGTTCACTATGAGGGTGGTGAAGCACGGGAACAGGTTGCCCAGGGAAGTTGTCTATGCCCCATCCCTTGGAGTGTTGAAGGCCAGGTTGGATGGGGCTTTGAGCAACTAGTGTCTAGTGAAAGGTGTCCCTGCCCATTCTATGATTCTATGATTTATTTCTACAAAATAGCAAAATATTATATAGTTTGGGTAATCAGTTGAATTGTAATCTGTTATATTTTTGTTAAAAATCATTCAGTACCCATTTCAATTGCATATTTTTGGAAGTCATACATTTTTCACGACCTTTTGATTAAGATAGAAAATTTTGGGCCACTTAAACCACTCAGATGTAAATTCTATTCTTGCTTTATGACTGATATTGCTGGATGTTCTGTGAGTCAGCAGAGATTTTAAGTTTTCATTAGAATGTCAACATATTACAAAATGTTTCCCTTTTAATACAGCTCTTGTATCTTCGATGCCATGATTCTGGTTATCATTTTACTTTTAGCAGGACGCCTAAACTTTACATCAATTTTAGTTATGGTTGAAAATGCAACGCAAATAGACAGATGGAAGTGATTCATTGTAATGGTATGTTAGAAAGCATTTTCTCCTAAAAGGAAAATTTTGTCATTTGAACTTTACAATTAATTGAGAAATTAACATCTATTCTGTAAAAACAGATGTTTTAAACCACATTCATCAGAGAAAGTGTCAAGCTGTTGCTTAGTGAACACGTAAATGATTCTTTGTCTCTCAATCCAGATGCATTTATTTCAGACTAGCTGCTGAAAATATTAAAATCAGATGGTTGACAAAGCTGCATTACATTGTAATTCTTCCCCCTTCATCACGTTTTCTACTGTAGTAGTTAATAACTGACACAGGGTACCATTACAGAAATCAATTATCTGGCAGAGTCATACAACAAACTGCTCTGTGCCATTAATTTTTTTCAGGAAAGCTGAGGGCTGAACACACGTGCTGACAGCATGCTCCCCAAGTTCTCAAGAGCAAGGTCACTGCCCCAGCGAACGAGACAAGACACGGTGCCAGATTCTGATCTCAGACACACTTTTCCAAATTTGAGTGATTCTACTGATTTGTAATTAACGAGGTTCTATTGATGTATCAGTGGATGGAACCTCAGTTTTCAATCCTCGCCTCCCTTTGAAAAGTTACTTGGTGAGAAGTGTCATCAGCAGCAGGTGCAGCTGAAATGCTACTCAGTATGTTTTGGCTGTAAACATAGCCAAGGACAAACTGTATTTAGCAGATTTTCATCACGTCTGGTTAAAACCTGCTTGGAGCAGGGCAGATAGATAGTTGTACATAAAATCTTGTTACTGCTTGATTAACTCAAATATTTGAAAAGGGTGAGGGAGTTGTATATGTTGTTCTAGCTGGATAAATAATATCTGAGAAGTCATGCTTCCCAAATAATACTACCTTGTTCTATGATATAACGCATCATCCAATAGAAAAACCTGGTGTTTTAAAAAAGTAAGGCAACTAGTCTCACCAGTATGAAGGGCATAAACCAAACAAATACTCATAGCAGGAAAATCGCATGCTTTATTTCTTACTTGGAAGTAGGGGTATCTTCCAAGGGGGAGTGTCTTAATCTAGTGAAAATTGCCGTATTTCTATTGACTTCGCTGTGCGTGGATCATTACATTAACTGACCCCTGCCTCTGAGGTTTCACAGTGGCTCGTATTCCATCCTGGGGCAGAATGGCTATGACTTGGTTGCTAGTCATCATTGCAGCATAGCTGAACAGATGGGACCCCAGTGTGCTTCCTCAAAGGGAAGGAAGCATGGAGTTGTGATTTGATAATCTATGGACATCGCTGGCATCTGAAAACAGAGTTCAGATTACAACACTGCTGTCAGAACTGATTTCACCTGTAATTATGTCTCGTTGGCAAGACTTGTATTATTTCAGATATGTATCTTGAAGAGAATATTTGGATCCAGTTACATTTTTGGGGCAACATTTAGAAGCCTAGCTAGCCTAAAGCACTTTATAAAACAATAAAATAGCTGCTGTTTTGCAATTTGTACCTATCAACTGTCTTGATCTTGGTCAAAACCATTCTATGCAACTCTGAGTATGGAGATTCGTCTCATAGGGAAAACAGTATATTCTTCAGAGAAGTGGTCATGAAGCTTCCACAGGGATTTGAGATAATTTCATTTATTATCTTCACATTTAGCCCCTATAAAATTGCAGCACTTCAAGATGCTTGATAGGTATCACTGTATTTAAACAATAAAAAGGGAAATAGTTTAGTTATGCTTGACACAAAGACATTTCACACAGTGAAAAATTGTGGTGTTGTTTACAGCAGTTTCCTTTACTTTGTGTGGCTGTGAAGGGTAAAATGTCTTGAATTACTTATGGGTAAATGGGCAAAACAGTTACAACCAAGAGGGACTTCATCCATTGCCCCTGAATAAAATTTTGCACACTTCTCTTATTTCTCCTGTAAAATAGTGTTGCTTTTACGTATTATCTTTTCACTGTAAGGGATAATAATGAAATTTAAGTAAATGAAAACTTGTTAAAATTATCATTGTCAAATGGAAATGTCAGAAACCCTTTTTGATGGGACAAGTTTGCAACTTATACACAAATTCGTGTTATAATCCCCATGCCAAGTGTGTTGTATAACCACTGTTTTAATTCTGTGGACAATTCTATACATTTTTTAATACTCTGCTTGTTCTTGTTTCGTTCTAAGTGTTGCTATAATTTTACTGATTCCCTGCTGTGCAATCTTTGGGGTCTTGGAATTATTTCATGTGATACAAATGACTCTCTGTTTCGAAGAACTGCTTAATCTTTAAATAGCTGTATTCTATAAGTTAGAAGAGGAATGGGAATTTTTCATCATTCAATCAGAGACGGAAATGCACGTTCAAAGAACATGCAAATCCATTGAAAAATTTTGGGCTTGAAAAATGCCTGTAGAAGTGAACTTTCCCAATAATTCTGCAAATGTAGCTCCTTGAACTATTTCACGACTGGTTTAAGCACAAGCACCTGTGACATTTATGACTTTCACTGTGTTGGATTGTGTCCATCAGTAAGCACAAGTAATTTCAAATAATTATTGCAAAAGCTAGTTGAGGAAGGAGGTGTTAGGTCTTCTGCTCCTTGTCTTGCAGTACTTCCCTATGGCAGATATTGCTCCCTGGTGCTTCGTCCAGCCTAGTTTTGAAATGGCTCAGTTACCAGTCTTCGCACGCCTCTTTACAGCAATTGTTATGTTTAAATGTATGCTGTTTGGATACTGTTTGCTAGTGCAAAGTATTTATTTTGGCAGTCCTGGATACAGTCAGAGAGAAAATACTGCACTAAGTGCATGAGCAAAATGAGGGGGTGATCAATTATGAATGGGGTGGGCTGGGGAGAAGGGGAGGTGCTGTTTGCATGCAAACAACTTTAAACAAATCAGGAAATACTGCTATGATTGCAAAGAGCAAAATAAATTAATAGGATAACCATAGCTGTTGTATCATACCCAGCTAAATTTTATTACTTATTTCTTCTAACTTGTGGAAAGAGTTCTCAGCGTGTGATTTTTTTCATTTGAAGGTTGTATGAATAAATGATACAGCTCTTCCTGATGGATAACTTCTCAGCCTTCTGAAACATATTTATACAGCAAACAATCATCTAATTCACAGTAAATCCTGTTAAAAATTGATGTCTCATCATAATTTGGCGTGTAATTGTTTCTTTTTACTTGGGAGCAATGGGCAGCTATTTTTATCATGGAAATAATAACAGACAATTAAAGGGAAATGTGGTTACTAACAACTGAAGTAGCAGTACCCGTTGTACAATGACAGCACAGGTCTAGTTTGTGTTGTCTGAAGTTAAAGGCCACCTGCACAAGACTGACTGAAGAAAAGCATGCTCCTAGAATTAGCTTTGGCTATCTATGGTACTTGTACATCTCTGAGGCAGCTCAGCATTTGGGGCACACTATTTTGTACATCTAACAGTCACTGAAAATATTTCAGATTTTTCTTTTTTTTTTATCTGTTATCTTTAGTATTCTGAACTCCTGTACTTGGAGTAGCCACCATGCTAATGCAAAAAGGCTATACAAAGATGCTGTTATAATCTTAACTATAACACACAAATAACCACTTATGGTGTGAAGTACTGGAAAATCAATGATGAATACATAACTGTTAGCATATCCAAATATGTTTCATAAAATAGGGTGTGCTGTCATGTTTTTATAGGGAAAATACTGAGGGAAAATTACCTCACAGGCTCTAAAACTCTATAAATAGAATTTTCCATTCATTGAGGACAACCTGCAGATACAAGATTTGTAAATACTGCCACTGACTTCAGACTGAAGGGCAAACCTAAAATTCCCACTCCAGCAGGACTCGTAATGTGATATCTTACTGTGTACAGGCACCTAGTTCTTAAATTTCCCTATCATTTTTATTCTTCTTTGAAACCTGAAGATAATTGTACATTGAGGTGGGGTTTTTTAATGGGAAACTTTAGTTTCTGCTCCTTTAGGATGCAATAGAAGCAAGAGGCAGTACTTAATGAATGTTTTTAAAATATCCATGTTTTTCTAAAAGAGCCCAAGATACTGAAGTTTAGTAAAACATTAAAGATCATCAGCCTCTGAATATGACTAAGTGCATTTGATGAAAAAAGGTTATTTTTTTTATTACAGAATCTTTTCACTGAGCTCTTACAACAGAAAGCTATGCTGAGTGGGGCAATGAATTTTGTCTTTAATAATTTATTTTCCTTTAGCATTCAATCTCACTGGAACAAAACCTCTTCTTTTGTAGCTCTTCTATTTAGTTATGCAAATGGTTCTCATTAAGGGATTCTGAAAGTTATGCAGCTTACAAAAATGTATCAACATATATGTAAAACACTATTGCGTATACACTGTATTGAGCAAAGTAAGTGCTAGAGAGTACGCTTGAGAAATTACCATGATGCAACAGAAAATCTCCACTTGCAGATCCGACTCCAATTAAGATATTCAATGTAGTTCCTGATGGCACATCATGCAGTAAAACAGAACGCAATCCCTCCCAGTCTGACACAATCGAAAATCTTTTTGCAGTTTTATTTTGAATACTTTATTAAGTTGAAGGACTTTTGTTTAATTTTCTAAATGACCAGAAAAAATGCCAAAGGCCAGTTTTTGTTTTGTTTTTTTTAAAATGGAGCTAAATAGCTTAAAATGCAGTTGCAGGGTAAAAAGTTACAGCTAATACAGTTGTAAAATAGGTTTATTGCAATAGTCACCTATGCTCAGTATTTTACAAAAATTCCACCTTCTAATAAACAAACAGAAAATTCCAAATAGCAACAACAATAAAAATATTTCAGGTGATGCCTCTCTTCTGAGTTGAAAGCTGGCCAGATGCAGATGCTCCAGAACTAAATTCTGGAGTAGTTCAACACGTTCATTGATTCTTCCCATACTGAAAGACCACCTGGAACCTGTGGAGTGTGACACAACAAAGTACGTCATGGTATGTAATACGTATGTTCACATCATTGCCTCATATTCTGCACAGGGGTCAAAGGGAATCTTCATATAGGCTGAAAACTCATCCCCACATCTTGAGTGGAGATACTATTAGTCATTTTGACAGGCTATTTGCCCAAGGTAAGTGTCCATCCTTATCCATAATTTTATCTTCACCTCTATTTAAAACCCAAACTACTTGTTTTTAATTTCTCACCTATGCATATCATCTTCTTTTAACACAAGAAATACAAATTGTTTTTCACTTCCTTCATGCTATCTACTATCTACCATCTTATTTATCCAATTGCTGTAATATTCAGACAAAAAAGACATTTTGCAATATTCAGAACTATCTGAAGGAGAAGATGACTGGGTGAAGGTCATGAAGCAGGCAGGGATGGTAAGTGGTTATTTCATCTCTGTGTCACGGTCCATAATGTATCTCTTGTCATCCCATCATCTCAGAATGCAGGCTAAGTGTGACAATATACAAATGAAATACAGGAAAGAAGAGAGGTTTTAAGCATATGCATTTGGTTAGATGTTTAGGCTTGAGCTCTTGAGTTAACCAGAATGCATGCAAAGAAAATAAATGTTATAGGTAGCATCCATATTTGCCTTCCTATATTAATGACGCACGTACTCCTTGGCTCCTTTCAGACCTTATCCTTTAGTAGTGGGAGAAAGCCTGCATCTTTCCACTCTGTTTGCCCCCAATTCTTCTGAGAGCTTCAGAGCTCTGCCTGTCTCTTTGTGAGCCATGCTGGTAGGACTCCTTCTGCCTTTGCCCTTGTCTCTCCCTCCCTCTTTTTTTTCTCTCCCCTTTTTCCAATCTCCCCTTGTTGGCTGAAGCCAGAACCACTTTAGTAGCCTCCATCACTTTGCCAGCATTTGCTAACGCTTGCAAAAAGTGATATCTGAGGCCAGCTTTACATTAGCAAGTAGTGCAGACCAATAACAGTAGATACATAAAGAGTTAGTGCTGAGGTCTGGATGTCACATTGCCAGTCATTTTAAATTTTGGACTAGCACAAATCTGGTCCACGGATTTAGTACCTGTTTGTGGTGGCAGTAGACTCGGTGTGCTCCTGGAGCACATATTCAGTTTCAGCACTCAGACACCACTCCACAACATAAATCAAAGAGGACTAAATCGTGATATTAGGAGGTATACTTAAAAAGTGATCCCAGCTGAACCCCTGATTCAGACGCACCCTGAGAGCTTTGTTTCGGTATTTCATGCACCACTTCCCTCACCGCAATGAATGGATATTAAAGGGCGATCCCTGGTTTTTATATATACAGAACATTACTTTGAGCAGGAAGTTTGTTAGCGTCTAATCAAGGGACAGGACACCCTCTCTGTTTCCCTCAATTTTTCAAATAGCGCATGCTGAGAAACAAAATTTACACCGCCATCCAGGTTTATCTTTTTAAATTTTTATCTGTTTTCCTGTTTTGCTATCACCCTGTGTGCCTCTTCCCCAGTATTTTGTATCATTCCCTTTTTCATGCCAAGCTGTCTGTGGGGTTTGTACTGTTTGGACCTGGTGGGTTATAGGTCAAAGCATGTTTAATATGTCTCTCATCCGGTGAAACCTGCTTGTCCATAGGGTGCCATGCCCTCATTTCCCCCTAATGCTTTTCTACTGCCACTTCTGAGATCAAACACATGAATAACTGAGAAAACTAAGAACTGTGAGGTGTGCCAGCAGCCTTAGGAACAGTCTAGGTAATCTAATATTTCACTCTGTGAATGGATCATGGCAAACTTTACTGGGAGCTGAGCTCTGGGGACTGTTTAGGCACCTAATGCCCACGGAGTTAGGTGCCCAAGCTGTGGGCACACCTGGGGGGTCAGTCTGCATCTCGGTCGCCAGCAGGTCCTGCTCTCAGCTGCTGCCCAGCCCAGCTGCCAGGCTCTAAGCTCTAGGGGAAACCAAAAGGCCAGACTGTGAGAGCAGAGGTCTTTCTCAGTGTGTTCTGTAGGCACAGACAAGACTCTTAAATTTGAGAACTGGGAGATGGCTCCGGTTTTTGAAATGCACAGATGTACCAGTCATATCCAGATCACACTCACTGTTTTGTTTTGTCCAACAAGGAGTCCTGTGCAAGAGGAGGGGAATAAATCTAGATGTGGTTACTTTTTTCTCTTATAAAACCAACAATGTTAACAAAGATGTTAATTATTTTAAAGTACTTGAGATAGGATGTACGATATGGTGGTCCAGCTGTGGTAAAACTTCCACTGAATTAAGTGAAGCCAGCAATTTATTTTGGGGAGACTGTGGAGGATGAACAAATAACTCCCCATTCCCTGTACTGATGGAAATAAACACCACATTTGTGCTAGTACATGATTATCAGATAACAAAACCATGTCTATAAAGATGGAGGTTTCTAATTAGATTAGAAAGAATATACATGTTTTATGGTACATTACAGCTCTTCTAGCTTCCATAAACTGAGCAGCTATCTGTAAATAAGGGGAAAATGTGTGGAGATAATTCTTAATTAGGCTGTACCATTAACAGTGGTGAAAAAAAACACCTGTGAGTGCTGTTCCTTCCCATTTGTATCTCAACATTCATTTCTGGAACAGTTTCAGGTAACAGTGGGCAGTATCCTGGTGGCCTGACAGACAAAAAGTTCTGAGATTTTTCTCCTCGGTAGTCACAGTGGATTAAAGATTCATTTCATGACCATTATAATGCTGCGGAATAGGCAGAATTATTTTCAGACTTATGAATTTGAGTTGACCAGCCAGTGAGGATTTTGTTTAATGCTAACTACAGAAGAACAGGGAGGGGAGGATTTTCTGAAGGCATTGCTTGGCACTGCTTTCCTTTTGAATGCTCTTTATCTGTTTCCTTCTGTCACTTGTGCCTCTTACTCATATCAGCTCTGTTGCTGCCATATTCATGCATCCCAGGTATCACCTAACGCCACAGAAGTTGGTCTGAAACAGATTTTGAATGTTTAGCTTGAGTATTGGTTGCAGAATTGGCCCTTTTGAAATAGGTATTTGGCACTGAATATTCTCCTGATTCTGAAATTAGGCCTTGAAGAAAAGCTAAAGGAAAATGTTCATTATTGACTGCATAAAAAACCCCTTTGCTCATCACTTGCACTGGCTTTAATGTTATACCCATCAGCAAATCCCATTGCAGATTTAGGGTATAACTGAATGGGAACAATTCTACTGACTTCAGTCACAGCATTATCAGACTCATTTTCTGATGTGGAAAGAAAAATAAACATGACAATTTTGGAGACTGCTAACATTTATACGATATGATAATTTCAAAGCCTTTGTCTTATCATCTTAAAATAAAAAACCTTCCACTAAATAGATATAAAATAGATTCAGGAGACTGTTACAGAAAGTTGTCTCATCTCTTGATTTCTCACAAGCTGTTAAAACCCGATTTGCCAGAAATTTTGCCTGAAACCTGTGTTATTTGTATTCTATTTCTAGGAATAGAACACCCATCTTAAAGATGCAGCATCATTATTTTAAGGCATACAGATCTGTGAAGAAATAACTGTCTTCAGTAGCATCAATGTGGGCTATGTATTGATTAATGAGTCAGATTCCTGC